>NC_140168.1:201107277-201536190 GCF_963971535.1 Notolepis coatsorum | reverse complement strand
AAACACACAACAACAAAACACACCAACACCACAATCCAAACAACCCAAAACCAACAACCAAAACCAACAAACCAAACCTACCACAACAACACACCAAACACAAACCCCAACACAACCAACCCTCCAAACTCTCACCTCACACACTCCTATACCCCTCTATCTCATCTCAACTCCTTTAACCTCCTCATCTCAACTCCTTTAACCCTCCTCTCATCAACTCCTTTACCTCCTCCTCATCTCAACTCCTTTAACCTCCTCCTCATCTCAACTCTCTTTAACCCTCCCCTCATTCAACTCCTTTAACCTCCTCATCTCAACTCCTTTATACCCTCCTCATCTCAACTCCTTTAACCCTCCTCATCTCAACTCCTTACCCTCCTCATCTCAACTCCTTTAACCCTCCCTCATCTCAACTCCTTTAACCCTCCTCATCTCAACTCCTTTAACCCCTCCTCATCTCAACTCCTTTAACCCTCCTCCTCATCTCAACTCCTTTAACCCTCCTCATCTCAACTCCTTTAACCCTCCTCATCTCAACTCCTTTAACCCTCCTCATCTCAACTCCTTTAACCCTCCTCATCTCAACTCCTTAACCCCTCCTCATCTCAACTCCTTTAACCCTCCTCATCTCAACTCCTTTAACCCTCCCTCATCTCAACTCCTTTAACCCTCCTCCTCATCTCAACTCCTTTAACCCTCCTCATCTCAACTCCTTTAACCTCCTCATCTCAACTCCTTTAACCCTCATCTCAACTCCTTTAACCCTCCTCATCTCAACTCCTTTAACCTCCTCATCTCAACTCCTTTAACCCTCCTCATCTCAACTCCTTTAACCCTCCTCATCTCAACTCCTTTACCCTCCTCCTCATCTCAACTCCTTTAACCCTCCACTTCTCAACTCCTTTAACCCTCCTCATCTCAACTCCTTTAACCCTCCTCATCTCAACTCCTTTAACCTCCTCCTCATCTCAACTCCTTTAACCCTCCTCATCTCAACTCCTTTAACCCTCCTCTCATCTCAACTCCTTTAACCCTCCTCATCTCAACTCCTTTACCTCCTCCTCATCTCACTCCTTTAACCCTCCTCTCATCTCAACTCCTTTAACCCTCCTCGTCTCAACTCCTTTAACCCTCCTCCCCATCTCAACTCCTTTAACCCCTCCTCATCTCAACTCCTTTAACCCTCATCCCCATCTCAACTTTTTTAACCCTCCTCATCTCAACTCCTTTAACCCTCCTCATCTCAACTCCTTTAACCCTCCTCCTCATCTCAACTCCTTTAACCCTCCTCCTCATCTCAACTCCTTTAACCCTCCTCCTCATCTCAACTCCTGTAACCCTCCTCCTCATCTCAACTCCTTTAACCCTCCTCCTCATCTCAACTCCTTTAACCCTCCCCATCTCAACTCCTTTAACCCTAGAGAGAGAATACAGATTGGCATTCTGTCAGACCTTATAAGGGAATATAGCCACGCCCATTTAGTGTGATTGATGGTAACCACGCCCCTTTTGAGATGATTTATGGCCCACTAAGTCCCGCCCCCCTTTCTGATTGGTCGAGGATTCAAGGAGGCGGGACATCCGGCTTCGAGGGAGGGACATCCGGTTTCGGAAGGGGAGGGACATCTGGTTACGGAAGGGGAGGGGTTGTAAGGGTGAGGACTTCCTTTTTTAGAATTTTTTCAAAATAAAAGATTCAAACGTTTTTTTTATCAGATTGTGTGTATTCCTAGGGTTAAACATTTCACAATATGTATTCCAAGGATTAAACATTTCACAATATCTTCAGAAGGTATTTTGTGTGTGTGTGTATCTTCAGAATATAGTTTCACAAGGTTGAATAAATGTGTGTATTCTAAAGATTAAACATTTCACAATATCTTCAGATTAAACATTTCAAATGTGTGTGGTTTAAATTACAGAATTAAGAATTAAGTTACAGAATTAAGAATAAAATACATTTTGTGTATTCCAAATGCCAAATGTAAAATACATTTTGTGTATTCCAAATGTCAAATGTAAAATACAATGTATTATTCTTCTTCAGAAAGTGCTTTATTCCAAGTGGTGAGTGTGTATTTCTTAAGAATGTGTGTTTTTTGCAAAGGGGAATTAAGAAAAATATCTCTCTGTCAGTTTGGTGTGTGTGTGTAGAAAGAATTCTCCCCATGCTGTGTGTGTCTCCACTCAGTAGACTGAATATCTCTCCCTCTCTGTCAAACTGTTGGTTCTCTGAAGTGACATCCCCTTAGCTGTCATAGGAGGCGGGTGTTTAACGAGGGCTAATGGGAGGGCTCGAAAGTACTATATTCAGCTTCTGTCAAAAGCAGATTTATGACCCTGCGACTTCCCGTTTCTGTAGAGAAAAAAAAAACTCACAGTCCCCCAAGGTGTGTGTCTGTTTGTCTCCCCCCTCTCTTCTGTTGTCTCAGTATATTCTGGAACCTATTTTTATTCAAGTAGTATATTACTATAGGTGATGAGGCCAGTTAATAGGAATGTATCCATGATACATTCAGTAACCGTGGACAGACTTGTGAAGTCCGAGATAGGAATGTATTATACACATTCAATTATCCAAATGTACTCTGTTTGAGTCAAATTTACTCTGTGAAATGTACTGTGTAACAAAAAACAAATCATATTGTTTCAGTGATGGTCTGGCTGCTAGGTCTATTGTTGACATGTGTTATTTCTACATGAAAGATTTGTTTCATTCACTCAATAAATATGCTATTAGTGAAAAAATAATGTATAATATCTGGACTGATTCATTGTATAGTGAATCCAGGGGTATAAAGGAGCGATTATATTTTGTATGAAACACCTTAAGACAATGAGGCATTTCATTCCATAAGACAGATTAAAGTGAGGCCTCCGGCAGGGCTAGTATCAATACCACTACCATTCCTTAAGTTATATCGTGTTATTATTTACATTAATTATAAAAAAGCTACATGTGGAGGTTAAGTTGTGTTCTGCTAGAGAGGTGTATCTCAGAGCATGGGTAGGGGGGCCTGCGTTTTCAAACAGGTCATCATAAAAAAGAGGAACTATGAGTCCTTTAAGTAAGGGCCCTCTTCTTCATTCATATGTATCCTTGAAAACAGACAGACTACAGAGTGGCTTCAGAGAACGGTATGTCTTACTGTATGGTATTTTGATTCCTGATACACCAATTAAGCTCAAGATTTTTTTTTTTTTTAAACCTCGTTCTCTAACTTGCAGCATCATACCACGGGCATTACTCTGACGCACTAATACCCTATGGTAAGTACAAATTAAGGAATACTATTCTATCTTCAGAATATCTGTCTGCTCTGATGTCTATTATAACGACGTGACTTTTTTTCTTCTTTTCTTTCTAAAAACAGGAGAAGATTTGCAGGATACAGCTGAGACGAACATATGGGGTTCATTTGCAAACGGTGTGTTTTTTATACATTTATAAGGCAAGATTACAGTAATATATCTTTACTTAAAACAATCCCTTAACATGTTTTTTAAAACTTTTACAGACGGAAGCGTGTGGGTCGAGATAAACGAGGAGGTGGTGGAGGAGGAGGAGGAGGAGGAGGAGGAGGAGGAGGAGGAGGAGGAGGACCAAGACCAAGAAGTTCTGTTTCATTAGGGGCTCTGCTTGGCATCACTACTGCACTCGCTCGCGTACGTGCACGCGCACTGAATAAATTCCACAAATGTACCTTTAATACCAGTATTAGTCTGACCACACCCCTCATCAGCTTACCTTCATAAGCAGGTGTGTGGTCACCTGCTCTCCTCCTTCTCGCTTTCACCACAAGAAAGTGCCTCGGTAGTACCCCACTTGACGTTAGGGGCATTTTTTTTTTTTTTTTTTTTTTTTTGTTTACAAGGAAGGAGATACGTTGACATCATATCTTTATTTTCTCTCTCACTATTTTCGAGAAAATACGGCGATATTGTCTTCGTACTGGAGTGTCTAGAAGATGATGATCATTCTAAAAACCCTCCACCGGTTTTTCGTATTGGGAGCACGCCGCTGCATGCTTCTCAACTGCAGTTCCTTGCTGTGTTTGTTGGGGTGAAACCTGTCAGGCCACAGCTGAACTGTCGGACATGCCGCTGTTGTGAGAAGCGGTGCGTTCCAGGTTGGGTGAGTAGTGTTTGCTGGCAGGCTCCACGTGTCTGTTAGTGCTATGGGGGCTACTTGACAATGTTTATGGAAACCGGCCCCAGGCTAGGGTCCTTTGTTCAGCCACCTAGGCGACAGAAGACCTTGGTCTGAAGACCATTATAGTTTTAACTAGTGGGCTGTGACCATTAACACTGGTGATCCCTGTGTGTTTTGGACGAGTGGATTCTCTCTGTCACCGTGTTAAGGCCCCATCTTTCATATCCAAATGAGAGTATTCCTTCACGAGGGGATATGTGCATGAATGTGCGATAGCGGCAGATTCATGTTCAAAGTCAGCTACACAGGCCAGTTGGTATTGTGCTGATTCCGTCGGGTGTTGGTAATATCACCGTTGTGAAGCGGTGTTGACATCTTGTTTTCTCTTTTCTCTTAAAAAGTGAGGAGAGGTTCAGAACGGCGGCCTGTCTGGGTGAGTGTTATGTCATTGTTTACAGGTTCAATTGATAGCTGCTTAGCTTACGGTTAGCCAGTCAGCTGTTAACTGCTGCGTTAGCCTGCTGGGATCGCTACATGGCCTGCTCAGGTGGGCCTACTGTTAGCCAGTCAGCTGTTAGCTGCGGTGCTAACATGTCGTGATCGCTATGTAACGTTAGCTTGCTGCTATAGGCCATGGCCTGGCGGGGGTAGCTTAGCTTCTCGCGCGCCGCCGTGGGCTCGCTTCTGATCGCATGCGTCGTTAGCTCGGCGTCTCGCGAGCAGAAGCAGTAGCACCCGAACGGTTGGAGCGGCCGTTAGCTTGATGCTATTCTGTTGAACGTGCTTTGATTTTAACATGTTTTACACTCTTGACTACGACGTCATCCTTGACAGGGGATGTTTCGTCGACCCTGCCCTGAGCCAGGACGGCAAGGTTGCATCGACAAAGGACTGTAGTGCGGGTTGGGGCGGCGACGCTGCCCAGTTCGATCAACACAGGAGCGGCTGTGTTCCTACGGTGTCTGTGACTGCACTTCGCTGATCTACGTTCCGGGTAGGAACAGGTTTGACCAGACCTAATAACACGTTTTCTGGTTTTACTTTTCTAAATGTATTGTGAATAACGATGTTTTTCCCAAAACGTGTGTTGCTGCAATGCATTTGGGATACGGCGCGGGTTATGTGTGAGCTGTTTTTGTCACTGGCAGTTAGCTTCTCCGTGCAAATCGGGATGTAATGATCTGGTTGTTGTGTGAGAAACATCATGGTGTTTATATGTACCGTGTACTCACAACTAAGGTAACTAACCTATGAAGCTATGCTTGGTGACAAGTGAGTAAAAGAATGTTCTTTTCTCAGCCTGTGATGACAATGAACAGTGTGTTCACATATTAACAGGTTTTCCTGTTTTAACTGGCCGTATTGAGGGTAAAATAAGAGGATTGTGTTTCCCCCCGGTTCCCTGGGGACTTTTTCATCCTCCTATCAGACATGTTGTGCACTAATTGTGTCTTTTGTGTGGTAGGGATGCGATGTAACTCTTAGCTTGATTGCTGAGGTTGTGCTAAATCTGCTGGAGAAACTTTATTTTCCTAAAAGAAAAAATGGTTTGGTCGCTGTCATGTGTGCTTAGCAAGGCCTGTGGCCGATACTAATCGAGAATGATGTATTCTCTCATTGTGAAAAACGGCGTTCCTCTGTTGAGTGTTTTTTGCCATTTTTTGTAGGTGATGATGGGTTGTGTGTGTCATGTGACCTACAACTGGGTTGGACTGGCCACAGAAGCACATGTGTATGTTGGACCGGGGCTCTTAGAGCCCTCTCTATTCTGTGTTTTTCCTTAGTAAAAATCAGATAGCAGGTTAGCTCATGCGCTGTGTGGAGCTGTCAAACGCTTCATAGAGCTGACTATGACTGTGTCATATTCTCTTTTTGTCATTACATCGTATCATGGGTGTGGGGTCGTAAAGGGGTGAACTGGTAACCTTTCCTCTCCCCCTTGTTTCTGTCGGTCAGGGGTACACCCCCTGCCCTTCAAGGTCCCCGTCACGTGGCGGTTCGGCACGTTACGGGGGGGGGCGGGGGGGGGGGGGGGGGGGGGGGGGGGCGTGTGCACCGCAGGAATTCCCCCGCCATAGAGTACGTCACCGTGCGCGTCTCTGTTGGTAGGACTTCCGTGTGCTGTTCAGGTCCATGTGATGGATCTGTTTCGGGGGGGTGGTCAGGGCTCCTCCTCACCAAGCGCCTATTCGGGCCTTCTGTGAGTTCGGACTCCTTCTTCCATGTGAGGGAGCCTCCATCAGAGTACAGAGCCTTCCTCCTCAGATTGTCAAAGTGAGTGAACCCTCTAGAAGGGTCCTATTCTATTGTATATGTATTCGATTCAATTCGATTATTGAGTGTGTATGGGTTCAGTGCCTCTTCCCCGGAGAGCCCTAAAACCAATTTTTTACATGGCTCAAGGTGCAATATATTCTTTTCAATCTGTACAGCTCGCGTGGGAAGTCTCTCTGGGGATCCCCGTCTCCTTCCTATGGGAGGGTGGTGGGATGTAAAAATGTGTACATTTTTTACCCCGGCTGTGTAGACTGGGATACATACTGTTGATGCTTCCTTCTTTTCTATTTCAGAAGTGTTGGAGTTAGGGAGTGTCACACCCCTCTTGTCGTTCCCCTGGGCGCCTTGGGGATTCAATGACAGGTCTAAATAGCATGTTCATTGATGGGGGTGTGTCCCGACGCACGTATAGTGCTAGCTCGCTGTAAACAGGCGATTGACTGGCACGCCTTGGTTGCTTGTGGTTGAAACAGCGTTTTTATAAAGCAACTGAGATGGGGGTTTTTCCTCTTCCGACGACCAAATCCCATGACCTGGGTTGGTTTTTCGACGGATTCTCGTTCATGTCTGGGGGATGATGACGGAATGGATCTGAACATATGTAGAGGGGTCTCACGCCCTTGGGGTGGGCCACCAGGCGCGGTTCGCCCGAACGTCTGGGTGGCGCCTTCTTTTCATGTTAAGATCAACACGCATATCTGCCCTTCTCCTGGAGTAGGCATGTCGGCGTGGTTAGGGCACGGGACTGGTTCTGGTCACGCTGGTCCAGATCAGTTGAACCCGTTGTCCGCCGGGGATGCAGATCTGCTGTTCTGGTACCCTGAGGGACTTGGGCTTTTTTCAGGGGGAAAAATGCCAGGTCGGTCTGGGTGTCACAGGGTTAAGCGCTATGGAGACCCTGGTTGGGTGCGTTTTTACTCAGCACTGTCGTAATGGCTTACAGCCATGCCATTCTGTACACGTTTGATCTCGTCGGATCTCGGCCGCTACACAGGTTGGTCCTGGTTAGTACTTGGTTGGGAGACCGCCTGGGAATACCAAGTACGGTGTGCTTAGGGGCTGGTTCTCCATTCTTTTTCGCTCCTCTCTCACGCATGGCAATGAGGGGCCTGTGGGGGTGGTTTTTTGACCTCCTCTGGTGACCCTGTGCTTCCCGTACCGCCAGGCCCGGTCCGAAGTAATGTTTCGTCGACCCGTAGGCCTGGGTTAACCTTTTTTGAAAACTGAGACACTTGTACTGCGGTATAGCCGGTGTATACCCGCAGGTGTGTTTTGGAGTTTTTTCTTGAGGGGTTATAGGAACAACCACTGCATTGGGTAACACCGAGGTGGTTGATTCCCTGGTGTGTTGGAGCAGTGTCAACTCCCGGGTTCACCGGTTGAGGGTGCCCCTGCACGTTCATGACGTCTGCCAATCGTGTCAGCCTTCTCTGCCTCGACCCCTCTGGGTGGGGGTTTTTAAATGGAGGCTTGGTCATGCAACACCGCCAGCTTACGCTCCTTCCGCCGGGGCGGCTGTGTTCAGCTGTCCCCTCTGGCGCCTGTCTCGTCCGCAGTCTCCAGGCTAGGGTTAACAGCCTGTTGCCTGGTTTTTCCCCGGTGCGCTGCCTGCTTCCGTTGGTTAACCTTTTTTGTGTGCTTACGGCCATGCTGACTGCCTGTTCTGCAGGGTCAGTGTGCCAGGCGCTGTACTATTGGGGGGACAGGGCCCGCTCGGCTTACGGCCATACCGACCTGAACACGCCCGATCTCGTCCGATCTCGGAAGCTAAGCAGGTTCTGGCCTGGTTAGTACTTGGTTGGGATACCGCCTGGGAATACCAGGTGCAGTAACTGAGGGGCCTTTGTCCGAATACGCTGGCGATGTGGGGGGCAGGGCACTACGTGCCCACCTGGTGGGGTCTTGATGCTGACATCATGGACTTCTCCGGGCCCCCATTCCAGGGAGTCCAGTCCTTTTGGTGGGTCTGGGTCTTCCTTCGCGCTCCGCTGCTACGGCCTTGCCACGGGGTTGGGTTTGCCCTTGACCCCGTGATTCTGGGGGCAGTAACGAGGTTGTTCCTCCGTTCGTTCCCGGGTGGCATGCGGGTTGTGCGTGTGTGTAGTCGTGGGGTCAAGCCACGGTCTGCTCACCCTGTGCGTTGAGTTGCTTGAGTGCCTCTTCGCACGGTCGGGTCCGTCGCCTTCCCATGAAGCCTCTAATAGGGGGGATACCCTCCATTAGGGGGGGTCGGGGGGGCTCGGCCCTCCCTGTTCTGATGGTTTTGGGGGGCTGTCAGCGGGGTGTATTTGTCAGCCAGCGGCTCCGCTTGGCCTCCCTTTGTGCAGTAGTGATGCCAAGCAGAGCCCCTAATGAAACAGAACGTTAGGTTATGACTATAACCAAGTTCTGTTAATTAGGGGTGACGCTTGGCATCAGACGGCCGCTGCAGCCCTTGACCTCACCTTGTGGTGAAAGCTTGGGAAGGAGGAGAGCAGGTGACCACACACCTGCTTATGAAGGTAAGCTGATGAGGGGTGTGGTCAGACTAATACTGGTATTAAAGGTACATTTGTGGAATTTATTCAGTGCGCGTGCACGTACGCGAGCGAGTGCAGTAGTGATGCCAAGCGTCACCCCTAATTAACAGAACTTGGTTATAGTCATAACCTAACGATATAGGTTATATATTGGAAATCTTACAACGGGATCCAGCCGTCACCCAGCAAGATTTTATTGATGAATGGGATGTCGATGCACTTGCCCAGATTACCGGCTTCGAAAATACAGGTGTGTATGTACATGTGTGTGTGTGTGTGTATGTACACACTGCAGGAGTTAAATCTCCTTGACCAACAAGCCGCCGACCAACAAGCCGTCGAGGACATCGTCCCTCTCCAGACCCCGAAGGCCTTAGACGACAGCCATGTCTCCGGTGTGTCCACTGCCATAATTTCACAGCCACCCAGGACTCCGGAAGCATCATACTCTACTAGAAACAGACGTATAGTATTATCATGTCATGCCCGACTTCATGGTGCTGTACCATATAACAGCGATCTATGTAGATACAGACACATTCGATTCTAATTAACATGTGGTAGGGGGGAGTATTTTTTTTTCTTTTTCGCTGTGGACGTTATAATAACATAGAGTTGAGAGAACATTTTAACTTAAAACCCGCGAAGGGTCCACCAGACTTCGAGGCATTCCATAATACTATTACGAACACCATGGAGCGCATTCTAACTAGAATCGAGAGCGAGACAACAGACGGAGATTTTATACAGGTATCGTTAATAGGTAACAATGTGCAAGACGTGGTTTATAGAAACCTCACTAAAGGTTGTGAAGGTCTTGAGGATTTCTACCTGATACTCGATCAGATAGTGCAATCAAATCAAGCATTACTCGCAGATACATCCTTACAACTGATGGCCCAGATCATACAAGTGCCTAAGGGCGAAGGGATCAGAAGAAAAATTGACGGTCTACTAGACAGCGAGATCCTCGCCAAGAAACGGCGCTTCTTAAACATCATAACAAACCCCGACAATCAACAGTGTTTTGCCACGAATGTTGCATTACTCTTAGACCCTTCTATAAATCAAGATATTGCCTACCAAAAAGGTAATGATTTACACACACTTGCTGATCTTCCTGAAGGAGGTGTGACTTTCCCCGATATACAACGCTTCGAGAGGGTTTTAAATCGTTCAATAATCGTATTCTTTCGAGATGATAAAGGTTTCTCGCATTATAATTCAGGGTTTGAAGGAGCGGAGCCCGCTCTCTATCTTCTCCTACATTCAGGGCATTACTACGGAATAACAAGACTGCAGGGTTTTCTAGGCACACAATACGTGTGTCCGGGGTGTTATGCGGGGTACACGCGTAAAGGGGGACATACATGTAAGACTACCTGTTCCATATGTCACCACGTTGATTGTTATACAATGCCTAAATCGCTACGGAAATGTAAAGATTGTAATAGGATTTGTCAATCGTCTTTCTGTTATGACCAACATAAAGCAAGTTGTGCGACCGCGCTAAAACAACGATCTGTTTGCGAGGCCAATAAAAAAATGTGAAAAATTTGGTGAGATCGTCTACATCGCGGCCTCGAAACCAAAAGAACACGTGTGCAGGACGGCTACCTGTTACACATGTAAGGACCCTTTACCTAACTAGACGGCCAAACGTGATCATAAATGTTATTTCAAAACATTACCCGTCGAGACAAAGGCCAAAGCCAACATAGTGTTTTACGATATTGAATCTTTTGTGGACTGCAATAATATTCATGTGCCGTATCTCATTTGCAGTCAAATTAATAATCGTAAGGATTCGTGGAAGGGGCCTGATTGCGTTAAGCAGTTTCTTAAACATTTTCGAAAACGCTGCTATGCACGTCACACTTTCATTGCCCATAATAGTCGCGGTTTCGATAGCTATCTAGTCTTAAATCCGATGGTTAAAGATGGATTAACCCCCGATCTAATCACACAAGGTAGTAAAATCCTATGTTTAAACGATAAAGCATTTCAACTACGTTATATAGACTCCGTTTCCTTTCTACCAATGAAATTAAGTCAATTGCCCTCAGCGATGGGGTTCACTGATCAAATGAAAGGCTATTTTCCCCATTCATTCAGCTCTCTAGAGAACCTTAACTACATAGGTTCTTATCCTGCACCAGAGTGCTATAACCCTGATGGAATGTCCACGTCAGAAAGAGCGAAATTTTTTCTTTGGTACGACAGCGGCGCTACGTTACTGTACCAACGATGTGGATATACTCAGCCGAGGATGTCTGAAATTTCGGGAGGATTTCATTAAAGAAACATCGGTCGACCCCTTTCAATCTATCACCATAGCAACGGCCTGCTTACGAGTTTTCAAAACAAAATATCTAAAGCCAAACGGTTTAGCCGTACCAGATCCAAACAATTATAAAAGTCAGAAATGTTACTCTAGTGCAGCCATACAATGGCTCGAATACATGTCTAAAAAACATGGTATTACCATAAAACATGCTTTGAATGGTGGTGAGACACATGTAGGCCCGTACTATCTAGATGGATATCATGAGAACGGCCTAGAGAAACACGCTTACGAATTTTACGGCTGCTTTTTCCACGGGTGTACAAAATGCTACAAGGCCCACGATCTGAATCCTTTGACCCGTAAACTGTATGGAGAAATGTATACAGATAGTTTAGCTAAGATTGATGTTTTAAAAGCAACATACGGTCTCGACACAACTGTTATGTGGGAACATGACTGGAAAGAATTGAAAGATACAGACGTACAAGTTCAATCGTTCCTTAAACAATACCCGTACAGTCTGACGGACGGATGTTTTGATCCTAGAGATGCGTTGTACGGAGGATGCACATCAGCTATTAGATTACGTTACACAACCACACCTGATGAGACAATATCGTATAACGACGTATGCTCTTTATATCTGCACGTTATGAGCAGTTCAGAGTATTTTTACCCTACAGGTCATCCAGTTATTATACGCAGTGATTTCAAGGACCTAAACACTTATTTTGGACTGATCAAAGCAACTGTAATTCCTCCGCGGGGATTATACCGCCCGGTACTCCCCTATAGAGGAAACGGTAAACTACTATTCCCATTGTGCCGAACGTGTGCTCTCGCAAACAATCAGGAAAGTGATTGTCTGCACACGGATATTGAACGCTCGTTAACAGGTGTATGGATTACCCCCGAGTTAAACAAAGCTATAGAGCTAGGCTATCGCGTAGCAGAAATCCACCAAGTATGGGATTTCCCTGAACGTAGTAATGATATCTTTGGCTCGTACGTTAAAGCTTTCTTGAAAGGCAAGACTGAAGCGAGCGGTTACCCCTCTGATGTGGTCACAGAGGCCGATAAATATCGATACATAGCCGAATACCATAGCCGCGAAGGGGTACTGCTAGATAAGGCCTCAATCATATCGAACCCCGCAAAAAGGTGTCTGTTCAAATTGATGTTGAATTCTTTTTGGGGTAAATTTGCTCAACGCTCTAATTTACCAAACACTGTGTTGTTAAGAGACCCTGCAGAGTTCTTCAAACTTTTATTCTCTGAAGAATATGATGTCAAGTACTTTTCATTCCTTAATGATGACATGGCATTAGTACAGTGGTGTTATACGGAGCGTCATCTTCTCAGTCAAAGAAATACCAATATTTTCATAGCATCCTTTGTGACAGGCTACGGTCGTATGCATCTGTATAGCTATCTGCATAAACTTGGTGAAAATGTTTTATATCATGACACTGATAGTGTGATTTATAAGACTGATAAGGATGGTGAGAGTTTGCCTCTAGGATCCTATCTAGGCGAGCTGACTAGCGAGCTACGACCGGACGAATCTATCATCGATTGGGTAACATGTGGACCCAAATCATACGCCTATCGTACAAACCAAGATAATGTTGTCTTGAAAGCTAAGGGGATAACCCAGACTTATGATAGCTGCAGAACGGTTTCATTTGGGTCTATGTGTAATTTAGTTGAACATTATCTAAAACGTGACCCTTCAGCCCCCGACCAGATCCTTTATGCTCCCCAGTTCAATATAAACAGATGTAAAAAAGATTTATCTCTTTCTAACGCCAACGTCTTGAAGAAGGTCAGAGTGGTTTACGATAAAAGACGATTATACTCTGACGGTACGACGAAACCTTTTGGGTATTGAGTGAAAAAAAATTTGTTTACAGCAGAATATGATTTTGATCCTCGTTTAGAGCTCCCAATGTCCACAATTATAGCTGGTCCTAGTGGCTGTGGGAAGACCTATCTTGTACAGAAAATATTAGAAAATTGTAATGAATCTTTGTCAAATGTACCAGATAATATTGTATGGATTTATGATTGCTATCAAACAATGTATGATGAACTGTTGAAGACAATAAAAATCTCTTTTGTCAAAGGGTTGCCAGAATCATTTAACGACGAGACAATATTCCCTAGGAGTATGAATCACTTAATTATTCTCGATGATATAGTTTTTTCAGCGGGTGAACATCTTGAAGTGGCCAACATTTTTACCCAGTACAGACACCACCGTAAGATGAGTGTGATAATGCTTACACAAAATCTATTTCAACAGGGTAAACATAACCGTACAATTAGTCTTAACGCAAGCTACTTGATTTTATTTAAAAATCCTAGGGATAGGTTACAACTTTCAGTATTAGCGGGCCAAATGTATCCGGGGGAGAGATCCTTCCTATTGGATAGTTTCAAAGAGGCTACTATCCTGCCCTATTCCTACCTATTAATAGATCTACGTCCACATTGCCCTGATCAGTTGCGACTTAGAACCGGCTTACTACCTCAAGAAGGACCCCCTGTCGTCTACATTAGAAAATAAGGATCATGTCTTTTCGTATACGGGGTCATATGGATGTATTGAAGGCTTTATATACATAGCTGTCAACATTTCGATTTGAGAAAACGTGCATGTTTAGCGCCGCCCCTTCTCCTGGCCCCGCCCTCTCCTGGCCCCGCCCCCTCCCACCCGGCCCCGCCCCCTCCCAATGGAGATGCCTCGTCGCTGCCATCTGCTGGTCAAAACCTGTATGTACCCAGCCATTCGTTGTAGGGTAAACTTTTCCTACTTAGAGTGTAAATGCTATGTAAATTATGGTTTTGTTGAACATTTGTATTTCACAGGAGAGAAACTGTATTCAAAGAAAGCTATTAAAATAGTCTTTGAATCTAAATATACTTTCTTTGTGTTGATTTTACATTAATTCCATGATTTTACTCAAGTAAATATCTGTTACAAGCTTCGGTTTTATGTAGAAAAATGCTGTTTTTAATCTAGATTAATCTAGATTGATTACAGAAAATTGTGAGATTGATTAGTTAATTTTTTTTATCTATTGGCGGCGCTGGTGTATATATTATATATATATATATATATATATATATATATATATATATATATATATATATATATATTAGAGCTGGGCCGTTAACGGCGTTAACGTGCTGCGTTAACGCTATACTAGTATCGCGCGATAATATAATTATCGCATTAATCTAAAAAAAATAATTTCGTTCAGAATATTATACATTCCTGTATGTAATTTATCAGACGCTTTCTCAGTGATATTAATAGGAGTTGTCATCCTGTTTGTGGAGACAGGGTTCCATTGACTCTTAGGAATTAGAATAATTTTTTGCATGCTGGTCCTTATTAGTTTTTTTTTATGAATAAGGACGTTAAAATGCAATGGCTACGCTGAGTAACGGTAGAAAAAAAACGTCCCCAGTTTGCATAAGCTTTTTTCTCTTCTTTGACAGATTAACTTTGTTATCAGCCAAAAGCTTTAGGATCTTCTTTTTTCTTCTCAGTTTATGTATGTGGACTTTTTTAAGAGGAATACCACCTTTCAGGACATTTAATGCTATCTCACACACACATCTCAACAGATCTGGTGAAGCCCTAGTTAACATCTGCTTTCGGAGGACTGCTATATAAAGCCTTCAATACATCCATATGACCCCGTATACGAAAAGACATGATCCTTATTTTCTAATGTAGACGACAGGGGGTCCTTCTTGAGGTAGTAAGCCGGTTCTAAGTCGCAACTGATCAGGGCAATGTGGACGTAGATCTATTAATAGGTAGGAATAGGGCAGGATAGTAGCCTCTTTGAAACTATCCAATAGGAAGGATCTCTCCCCCGGATACATTTGGCCCGCTAATACTGAAAGTTGTAACCTATCCCTAGGATTTTTAAATAAAATCAAGTAGCTTGCGTTAAGACTAATTGTACGGTTATGTTTACCCTGTTGAAATAGATTCTGTGTAAGCATTATCACACTCATCTTGCGATGGTGTCTGTACTGGGTAAACATTTTGGCCACTTCAAGATGTTCACCCGCTGAAAAAACCATATCATCGAGAATAATTAAGTGATTCATACTCCTAGGGAATAGTGTCTCGTCGTTAAATGATTCTGGCAACCCTTTGACAAAAGTGATTTTTATTGTCTTCAACAGTTCATCATACATTGTTTGATAGCAATCATAAATCCATACAATATTATCTGGTACATTTGACAAAGATTCATTACAATTTTCTAATATTTTTTGTACAAGATAGGTCTTCCCACAGCCACTAGGACCTGCTATAATTGTGGACATTGGGAGCTCTAAACGAGCATAAACGAGCATATTCTGCTGTAAACTCAATTTTTTTTCACTCAATACCCAAAAGGTTTCGTCGTAGCGTCAGAATATAATCGTCTTTTATCGTAAACCACTCTGACCTTCTTCAAGACGTTGGCGTTAGAAAGAGATAAATCTTTTTTACATCTGTTTATATTGAATTGGGGAGCATAGAGGATCTGGTCGGGGGCTGAAGGGTCACGTTTTAGATAATGTTCAACTAAATTACACATGGACCCAAATGAAACCGTTCTGCAGCTATCATAAGTCTGGGTTATCCCCTTAGCTTTCAAGACAACATTATCTTGGTTTGTACGATAGGCGTATGATTTGGGTCCACATGTTACCCAATCGATGATAGATTCGCCAGGTCGTAGCTCGCTAGTCAGCTCGCCTAGATAGGATCCTAGAGGCAAACTCTCACCATCCTTATCAGTCTTATAAATCACACTATCAGTGTCATGATATAAAACATTTTCACCAAGTTTATGCAGATAGCTATACAGATGCATACGACGTAGCCTGTCACAAAGGATGCTATGAAAATATTGGTATTTCTTTGACTGAGAAGATGACGCTCCGTATAACACCACTGTACTAATGCTATGTCATCATTAAGGAATGAAAAGTACTTGACATCATATTCTTCGGAGAATAAAAGTTTGAAGAACTCTGCAGGGTCTCTTAACAACACAGTGTTTGGTAAATTAGAGCGTTGAGCAAATTTACCCCAAAAAGAATTCAACATCAATTTGAACAGACACCTTTTTGCGGGGTTCGATATGATTGAGGCCTTATCTAACAGTACCCCTTCGCGGCTATGGTATTCGGCTATGTATCGATCTTTATCGGCCTCGGTGACCACGTCAGAGGGGTAACCGCTCGCTTCGGTCTTGATTTTCAAGAAAGCTTTAACGTACGAGCCAAAGATATCGTTACTACGTTCAGGGAAATCCCATACTTGGTGGATTTCTGCTACGCGATAGCCTAGCTCTATAGCTTTGTTTAACTCGGGGGTAATCCATACGCCTGTTAAGGAGCGTTCAACATCCGTGTGCAGACAATCACTTTCCTGATTGTTTGCGTTCGGCACAATGGGAATAGTAGTTTACCGTTTCCTCTATAGGGGAGTACCGGGCGGTATAATCCCCGCGGAGGAATTACAGTTGCTTTGATCAGTCCAAAATAAGTGTTTAGGTCCTTGAAATCACTGCGTATAATAACTGGATGACCTGTAGGGTAAAAATACTCTGAACTGCTCATAACGTGCGGATATAAAGAGCATACGTCGTTATACGATATTGTCTCATCAGGTGTGGTTGTGTAACGTAATCTAATAGCTGATGTGCGTCCTCCGTACAAAGCATCTCTAGGATCAAAACATTCATCCGTCAGACTGTACAGGTATTGTTTAAGGAACGATTGAAGTTGTACGTCTGTATCTTTCAATTCTTTCCAGTCATGTTCCCACATAACAGTTGTGTCGAGACCGTATGTTGCTTTTAAAACATCTATCTTAGCTAAACTATCTGTATACATTTCTCCATACAGTTTACGGGTCAAAGGATTCAGATCGTGGGCTTGTAGCATTTTGTACACCCGTGGAAAAAGCAGCCGTAAAATTCGTAAGCGTGTTTCTCTAGGCCGTTGTCATGATATCCATCGAGATAGTACGGGCCTACATGTGTCTCACCACCATTCAAAGCATGTTTTATGGAAATACCATGTTTTTTAGACATGTATTCGAGCCATTGTATGGCTGCACTAGAGTAACATTTCTGACTTTTATAATTGTTTGGATCTGGTACGGCTAAACCGTTTGGCTTTAGATATTTTGTTTTGAAAACTCGTAAGCAGGCCGTTGCTATGGTGATAGATTGAAAGGGGTCGACCGATGTTTCTTTAATGAAATCCTCCCGAAATTTCAGACATCCTCGGCTGAGTATATCCACATCGTTGGTACAGTAACGTAGCGCCTCTGATGCAAAATTAAAAACACCTGTCTTAACGCTGTCGTACCAAAGAAAAAATTTCGCTCTTTCTGACGTGGACATTCCATCAGGGTTATAGCACTTCTGGTGCAGGATAAGAACCTATGTAGTTAAGGTTCTCTAGAGAGCTGAATGAATGGGGAAAATAGCCTTTCATTTGATCAGTGAACCCCATCGCTGAGGGTAATTGACTTAATTTCATTGGTAGAAAGGAAACGGAGTCTATATAACGTTGTTGAAATGTTTTATCGTTTAAACATAGGATTTTACTACCTTGTGTGATTAGATCGGGGGTTAATCCATCTTTAACCATCGGATTTAAGACTAGATAGCTATCGAAACCGCGACTATTATGGGCAATGAAAGTGTGACGTGCATAGCAGCGTTTTCGAAAATGTTTAAGAAACTGCTTAACGCAATCAGGCCCCTTCCACGAATCCTTACGATTATTAATTTGACTGCAAATGAGATACGGCACATGAATATTATTGCAGTCCACAAAAGATTCAATATCGTAAATCACTATGTTGGCTTTGGCCTTTGTCTCAACGGGTAATGTTTTGAAATAACATTTATGATCACGTTTGGCCGTCTCGTTAGGTAAAGGGTCCTTACATGTGTAACAGGTAGCCGTCCTGCACACGTGTTCTTTTGGTTTCGAGGCCGCGATGTAGACGATCTCACCACATTTTTCACATTTTTTATTGGCCTCACAAACAGATCGTTGTTTTAGCGCGGTCGCACAACTTGCTTTATGTTGGTCATAACAGAAAGACGATTGACAAATCCTATTACAATCTTTACATTTCCGTAGCGATTTAGGCATTGTATAACAATCAACATGGTGACATATGGAACAGGTAGTCTTACATGTATGTCCCCCTTTACGCGTGTACCCCGCATAACACCCCGGACACACGTATTGTGTGCCTAGAAAACCCTGCAGTCTTGTTATTCCGTAGTAATGCCCTGAATGTAGGAGAAGATGGAGAGCGGGCTCCGCTCCTTCAAACCCTGAATTATAATGCGAGAAACCTTTATCATCTCGAAAGAATACGATTATTGAGCGATTTAAAACCCTCTCGAAGCGTTGTATATCGGTGAAAGTCACACCTCCTTCAGGAAGATCAGCAAGTGTGTGTAAATCATTACCTTTTTGGTAGGCAATATCTTGATTTATAGAAGGGTCTAAGCGTAATGCAACATTCGTGGCAAAACACTGTTGATCGTCGGGGTTTGTTATGATGTTTAAGAAGCGCCGTTTCTTGGCGAGGATCTCGCTGTCTAGTAGACCGTCAATTTTTCTTCTGATCCCTTCGCCCTTAGGCACTTGTATGATCTGGGCCATCAGTTGTAAGGATGTATCTGCGAGTAATGCTTGATTTGATTGCACTATCTGATCGAGTATCAGGTAGAAATCCTCAAGACCTTCACAACCTTTAGTGAGGTTTCTATAAACCATGTCTTGCACATTGTTACCTATTAACGATACCTGTATAAAATCTCTGTCTGTTGTCTCGCTCTCGATTCTAGTTAGAATGCGCTCCATGGTGTTCGTAATAGTATTATGGAATGCCTCGAAGTCTGGTGGACCCTTCGCAGGTTTTAAGTTCAAATGTTCTCTCAACTCTATGTTATTATAACGTCCACGGCGATGTATTGTAGCACAACCTCTACCAGTTTGTATAGTAGGATTCTCTGCGTTTGAGGGAGGTGTCAAGAGGGTGGTTGGTATGCGTGTATCATTAGAGGTTGATGGTACGGGACTCGCCACCGTTGCATGTATTTCATCTGATTCTATTAATACCTCATCCCAAGCCGCAGAATCTATAGGCTCGTTGTCATCATCATCGTAGCTATTTGTGTATCGCATTTGAATATTAGCCTGTGTCTCACTTATAGCTGCTAGCAAGGAATCATTTTCGATCGATGTATTTGAGCGTAGCGCTAGAATACTAGCCTGTGCCTCACGTATAGCGGATGATAAGGAATCATTTTCGACCGACGATGGGTTGTTTGTATGGAAGGCTGGATTGTAGTTACAGGGGTATTCTGTGTCGAATTATTCAAACATGCAAGAGTATTAATCATCTCTATTGTATGCATATAATCTGCAGGGTCAACATATGTGTTCGTGATAGGGTTAATCATAACACGCGGTGAATCTAGAGCTATGTTGAATAACCAGGCGTTAGACTCATTAGAGAACAAAAAGGCTTCAAGGTCGTCTATATCAGGCATTGAGCAATCCTGTATATCAACATCACTTAAATCATCCTCCATGATTAGGTCTTTAAAAAAAAATTAAAATAAAAAAAAAAAAAAAATACTCCCCCCTACCACATGTTAATTAGAATCGAATGTGTCTGTATCTACATAGATTGCTGTTATATGGTACAGCACCATGAAGTCGGGCATGACATGATAATACTATACGTCTGTTTCTAGTAGAGTATGATGCTTCAGGAGTCCTGGGTGGCTGTGAAATTATGGCAGTGTACACACCGGAGACATGGCTGTCATCTAAGGCCTTCGGGGTCTGGAGAGGGACGATGTCCTCGATGGCTTGTTGGTCGGCGGCTTGTTGGTCAAGGAGATTTAACTCCTGCAGCGTCTCTATGCTCCATACGTCATCGTTAATGCAGGCTGTGTAGAATAGAAAAAAAGTTTTAGAATACTATATTCTTAAGACACACACACACATACCTACACACACACACACACACACACACACACACACACACATGTACATACACACCTGTATTTTCAAAGCCGGTAATCTGGGCAAGTGCATCGACATCCCATTCATCAATAAAATCTTGCTGGGTGACGGCTGGATCCCGTTGTAAGATTTCCAATATTTAACCTATATCTTCTTGGTCTAGGTGGTCCAGTCCTGAGATTGTAGCCGGGTTCCAAACGGCTGCAGTGTTCACCTCCACCACCTCTTCCTCCACCTCCAACTCTTCCCTCTCCTCCTCCTCCTCCACCTCCTCCTCCACCACCTCCTCGTCTATCTCGACCCACACGCTTCCGTCTGTAAAAGTTTTAAAAAACATGTTAAGGGATTGTTTTAAGTAAAGATATATTACTGTAATCTTGCCTTATAAATGTATAAAAAACACACCGTTTGCAAATGAACCCCATATGTTCGTCTCAGCTGTATCCTGCAAATCTTCTCCTGTTTTAGAAAGAAAAAGAAGAAAAAAAGTCACGTCGTTATAATAGACATCAGAGCACACAGATATTCTGAAGATAGAATAGTATTCCTTAATTTGTACTTACCATAGGGTATTAGTGCGTCAGAGTAATGCCCGTGGTATGATGCTGCAAGTTAGAGAACGAGGTTTAAAAAAAATTATCTTGAGCTTAATTGGTGTATCAGGAATCAAAAGACTATACAGTAAGACATACCGTTCTCTGAAGCCATTCTGTAGTCTGTCTGTTTTCAAGGATACATATGAATGAAGAAGAGGGCCCTTACTTAAAGGGGACTCATAGTTCCTCTTTTTTATGATGACCTGTTTGAAAACGCAGGCCCCCTTACCCATGCTCTGAGATACACCTCTCTAGCAGAACACAACTTAACCTCCACATGTAGCTTTTTTATAATTAATGTAAATAATAACACGATATAACTTAAGGAATGGTAGTGGTATTGATACTAGCCCTGCCGGAGGCCTCACTTTAATCTGTCTTAACCTGTTCCACCCCAGGTGAAATCTGCATAAAATGTATACCTAGGTAAATGGAATATTGCTCCACTTCTACAAGGGCTATTTGCATATTCTTGGTATCTAGGAACATCTATGGACCTCAATGAATGTATTCTCAGTGTCAGAAATATTGTGTCTATTACTAGGCTTGCTTAAATTCTGATGAAACAAAGGAAAATATGAATTATGATTTTTCTTTTCATCTTTGACAGTGAATAAAACCATGATAATAATGACCAAACTTAAAAAACTGCCACTGAGCTCATTCAGTACCATCTTGAGATCATGTGTACAAAAGATCTAAGGAAATTAATAAAGGGAAGATGATAAAATTGAAGGTTTTGTATATACAGTACTGAATTCTCCCATCCGGACCAATGCAATTTGAAATATTATTATAGAATATAGAATATATGCTTATACATTACCTTATTATAGCCAATTCGCACATTTATATATATACATATAGTATCTTTCAAATGGCCAAGTTCAATTTGGATATAGTATCACCAGGCATGCATAATAACATATACAGATATTTAATGTAATCGACTGTACTTTTTTATTTCTCCCACAGTGTAACCATTTTGTAACTAATTTCAGATCTAATTATTCCTACATGATTACAATAGTGTGGAGAAACTGACTGCGTTTCAATATTTGTCAAAAACGTTACCTTTTGTAGCTTATTATCGCGAATCATAACAATTATTGATATGATTCATTCAGAACGCTGAACTTTGAAACGCCATAGCGGACCACAGGAAGTTTAGATTGGAGAAATTCCGACGCTGGCAGATAGCTGGCGAGGCGCTCTTCAAAATGGCTGCAAAAAAACTACAATTCCCATGGTTCAACATTTCCATTTCCGCTTCCTGGTCAAAAACGCGAGTGAAAAATAAAAACTTAAAATGATATAAACTCACTTTTAACCTATTGCTAAACTATTGCCAACCTAACGTTTTACATTCTACATGTATTTGTGACATAGTAGTGATAATAATACTTGAAAACGTTTGATTTTAAAAACTTTAATTTATTGCATCACTCATAAAAATATTAATATATGATAATAATGTCAAAAAGGGGTCGGTACCGTCCCCGTGGGGTGGAACAGGTTGGTGTTTCATACAAAATATAATCGCTCCTTTATACCCCTGGATTCACTATACAATGAATCAGTCCAGATATTATACATTATTTTTTCACTAATAGCATATTTATTGAGTGAATGAAACAAATCTTTCATGTAGAAATAACACATGTCAACAATAGACCTAGCAGCCAGACCATCACTGAAACACTATGATTTGTTTTTTGTTACACAGTACATTTCACAGAATAAATTTGACTCAAACAGAGTACATTTGGATAATTGAATGTGTATAATACATTCCTATCTCGGACTTCACAAGTCTGTCCAGGGTTACTGAATGTATCATGGATACATTCCTATTAACTGGCCTCATCATCTATAGTAATATACTACTTGAATAAAAATAGGTTCCAGAATATACTGAGACAACAGAAGAGAGGGGGGAGACAAACAGACACAAACATGCACATACACGCATAGCCACACACACACACATTGGGGGACTGTGAGGTTTTTTTTCTACAGAAACGGGAAGTCGCAGGGTCATAAATCTGCTTTTGACAGAAGCTAAATACAGTAGTTTTGAGCCATCCCATTAGCCCTCGTTAAACACCCGTCTCCTATGACAGCTAAGGGGGATGTCACTTCAGAGAAGCTGCAGTTTGTCAGAACCACTCTAATGTTTCTGTATGTCATTTCACCCTACAGAGAGGAGACAGCCTACGGAGTGGAGACAAACAGAGCATGGGGAGAATTCTTTCTACACACACAGCAAACTGACAGAGAGGCTATTGAACAACCACTTGGAAGAAAACATTCTCTACTTAAACAGACACATTTGAAATGTTTATTCTTAATTCTCACACATACATACACACACACACACATACACACATACCCACACACATGTATTCTTAAGATGCACACACACAGTTTAAATGTTTAATCTGTAAACATTGGAATACACACATTCTTAAGACCTTGGAATACACAAATACATATTGTGAAGATATTGTATTTTTCTTAAGACTTTTGGAATACATATTGTGAAATGTTTATTCTGAAAACCTTGGAATACATATTGTGAAATGTTTAATCTGAAAACCTTGGAATACTTATTGTGAAGATATTGTATTTTTCTTAAGACTTTTGGAATACAGAAATACATATTGTGAAAACCTTGGAATACACACAATCTGAAAATAAAACTTTTGAATCTTTTATTTTGAATTTCTTTTTTTGAAAAAAAAAAAAAATAATATTTTGAAAAAAATCTGAAAACTCCTCCCCATCCGTAACCAGATGTCCCTCCCCTTCTGAAACCGGATGTCCCTCCCTTGAAACCGGATGTTCCGCCTCCTTGAATCCTCGACCAATCAGAAAAGGGGGCGGGACTTAGGGGTCATAAATCAAAAATGGTTACAATCAATCAAACTAAAAGGGGCGTGGCTATATGCCCTTATAAGGTCTGACAGAAGTTCAATCCCTATTCTCTCTCTAACCCTCCTCATCTCAACTCCTTTAACCCTCCCCATCTCAACTCCTTTAACCCTCCTCATCTCAACTCCTTTAACCCTCCCCATCTCAACTCCTTTAACCCTCCCCATCTCGCTTCAAATATGCCTTAACCCAATTCCACCTGGAAGCGTTAAGACAAAGCAGTGAAAAGTCACACAAAGCAGTTTATAACAGGAGCCAGACGGACAGAGAGCAGGGCTATATATACAGGCATCACGCTTCAAATATGTAAAAAACGTTACTTATTTGTAAATACGTCAATATAATATGAATATTACATATTCAAAAAAATATTGAACTACACTGTTCAGTTCAGTTCAGTTCAGAGTTTTTATTTGCCACATGGAATAATACAATCATAGTTTCTTCATTAAAAAATCATAAATAGCCATTCCATGGACAAAAGGAGCAGGAAGAAGAATAAATCTTATAATTACCTGCCCCTTATTCCTAAACTATGTATTTTCTTAATGGTCGGCGTATAACCTTATTTACACAAATAATCATTTATACCATTATAAAAGAAACACAATCCACAGTTAAACAAGAAAAATTTAAATAATAATAATAATGATAAAGAATAAAAAAGAAAAGAAAGAGGAGAAAAAAAAAGATCTCACTATTCAGATCACATTTTGATTTTCATACTGACTAAATATTATTTTTTTATACATTTTTTTGAATTGATAAACACTGTTACATCCCTTAAGCTCGCTATGGAGAGAATTCCATAACTTTACACCAATAACTGAAGGACACATCTGTTTAAGTGTGGTACGTGCAAACTGATGTTTAAAATTGTATTTTCTCCTACTAAACTCACTTTCTAAATGAAAAAGATTTTGTAGTTTTTCTGGCAGTGTATTATTTCTTGCCCTAAACATAATTAACATTGTTTGAAACTTAACCATGTCTTCAAGTTTAATTATTCTAGATTTAATAAATAATATATTTGTGTGTTCTCGATAACTCACTTTATGTGTGATTCGTACAGCCCTCTTCTGTAGTATATATAATGGTTTTATATTTGTCCCATAAGTATTCCCCCATACTTCAACACAATAACTGATATAAGGTGAGATGAGTGAGCAGTAGAGTGTTCTCATTGCCTCATACTCTAACACATCCTTTACTTTATTCATAACAAAAATACTTTTGGACATCTTTTTTTTAACGTGTGCTATGTGCGATTTCCATGTTAATTTATCATCCATAATCACACCAAGAAAACGAAATTCATTAACTCTCTCTATATCAGCTCCATCTATGGTCAGTACTATATTTTCATCTAGTTTTCGATTGCCAAAAATCATAAATTTAGTTTTTTTCAGATTCAGTGATAGCTTATTTACATCAAACCATTTCTTTAGCTTTGTCATTTCATACACAATATATTCAGCTAGTTCCTTTAAATTATTTCCAGAACAAAAAAAATGTGTATCATCAGCAAACAAGACAAACTGTAATAGTTTTGAAACATCACAAATATCATTAATATATAAAAGAAAGAGTTTGGGCCCCAAAACCGAACCTTGCGGTACCCCACATTCAATCTTCATGAGCTCAGATTTGACATCTGCCAACTGCACATATTGTTGCCTATTGTGGAGATAACTACTCAACCATTCAAGAACCATTCCTCTCACACCATATGAACGTAATTTGGAAATTAGAATATTATGATCTAAGGTATCAAATGCCTTTTTTAAATCAATAAACACCCCTATTGTTAATTTCCTTTTATCTGTTGCTGTTGTTATTTCTTCAATAATATTCATTAAGGCAGTCGCTGTTGATCTGTTTTGCCTAAAGCCATACTGGCTTTCGCTCAGCAGTTTATTCTTTTCCACAAAACCATCTAACTTATGCGAAAACAGTTTTTCAAGCACTTTCGAGAACTGTGAGAGCAATGACACTGGTCTATAGTTAGTGAAGCTGTGCTTATCTCCTACTTTGTAAAGTGGGATCACTTTTGCTACCTTCATCCTGTCTGGAAAAATACCTGTCTGAAAAGAAAGATTACAAATATAACAGAGAGGTTACCTTAAACTAACCATAACCCTAACCTTCTAACTAAACCATAACCATTAAACATTAAAACAAATCATCATTATCATCATAGTATTGCTGTGTTTGTAACTGGGTGGGTGGGTGTTTTGTTTTGGACTTACACAGATATGAAATGTAAATATATGACTTATGGCTATATAACATAACGTGCATTATGTACCTTTTTTCCTATGGTCAATTAGTACTTTATTTACATGCTTCTGTGGTTCTATCTGTTAGATTAGATTATACTTTATTGTCATTATATTTGCATACGAGATTTGGGACTCAAACGTAAGGTGCAGTAGTGGAAGCAAATATAAAATCACACAAGTAATAAAAGAGAAACATAAAATACTATACAATAAAACAATGTTTCAATACTGTACAATATACAAAATAACAACAATATACAAAATAACAATATACAAAATAACAATCACAGTGTCAGACGGTAGTGGGTGGGTATTGCACTGTGGATATTGTACTTCTGGGGTAGGATGTTGCACAGTGTGGGAGGAGGGGGATAGGGTGAATTATTGGTGCATATTAAGAGTTCAAGGTGGTGATGGCTCTGGGGAAGAAACTGTCTCTGAGCCTGTTTGTTCTGGCTCTGATGCACCTGTAACGCCTGCCCGATGGCAACAGGTCGAACAGGTGGAAGCCAGGGTGTGAGCTGTCCTTAGTAATGTTTTTGTGCAAGTCCTTCAGGGAGGGGAGGGGGCAGCCAATGATTAATTGTGCAGAGTTTATGACCCTTTTTTTGTCAGTGCAGTGTACACTTAAAAAAATATTATAATAATAAATATATATATAATTGTTTATGTTGAAATGTTCTTAATTTTTGGGATTTTATTTATTTATTTGTTTAGCCTTCTTGTACAGTACATTATGTTGCACAAGCTGGAATTAATGAAACCACAAAAGACGAGGCCCACATGAACCATCCGCTTATAGTTTGAAATGCAGCAGCCACGCTGTTTCAAAGTGTCTGATCAAAACCATAATTGTGGACATCAGCATGACGAGGATCCACATGGGCGCCATGGTTATCTGCAGTCACCCCGGGAGAAGTGTGCGCCGGCCCCTGTCGTTTCGGACGGTGGAGCCTAATGTGGGCTGTTGAGACTAAAGTGCACTTACATTTACATTTACATTTAGTCATTTAGCTGACGCTTTTATCCAAAGCGACTTACAAGTTCTGTACGACAAGCCATCAGGAAGGGCACAACTCTATCAGCTGAGTAACAATGTTCATCAAAGTGTTGAGTGCTACAGTGTAGGTTAGTTTATTAGGACAAGTGCATGACAGTATGGTTAGTTAGGGTTAGATTTTTTTTTATTTTTATTTTTTATTTTTTTATTCAGATAATGGTTGAAGAAGTGCGTCTTTAGTCGACGGAGACTAAGACTAAGGGAACCTCGGGACAAACCTCTTCCGCTTCTTTCTAGAGTAAACTTTTTATTTTTGGATTATAATGCGTGCAATGTGGTGCGCTTTAAAAATACGCCTCATCAAAAAGAGGCCGTGCCTTACAATATGTTGTGCAATCTTTCCCTTTTCGGTTGTTGAGAGAAACCTAATGCATCTTAAGGCAAACTACCAAAAAATGGTGGATTTGATATGACATATGGCACGCTACCCTAGTAAACTGTACACTGTATGTCCAGATGAAAGCTTATGAAGAGATTCATACAGTATAGCTTATGAAGGAGCTCTTTTCATGCTAAAAAATTAAACGATGCATCCTTTTTTCATAGATACTTTATGATTACTTTATAAATTTGAGGGTGGGGGGAATGGGTGTGTGTGTGTGTGTGTGTGTGTGTGTGTGTGTGTGTGTGTGTGTGTGTGTGTGTGTGTGTGTGTGTGTGTGTGTGTGTGTGTGTGTGTGTGTGTGTGTGTGTGTGTGTGTGTGTGTGTGTGTGTGTGTGTGTGTGTGTGTGTGTGTGTGTGTGTGTGTGTGTGTGTGAAAAGGCAACAATGCCAATTCCTACACGGTCCACCCGATATGGATGTCGACACCCTCGGATTTAAAGCTGAAATGTAATCTCGTACTCATTGTTCCATCTCAAAGCCGACGTGCCAGAGTACAGAGCCAAAAACGACAAAACCCGCCTCGCCGTCCTGTGTGTGTGTATATACTGTATGAACAAAACAAATCATCCACACTGCGTTTTGATCTTTTTAAGAGAGTGCAGCGGACTGAGCGTTCTCTCTCTCCGCGGCTGCATTAGCGTGGCATATTACCCTCGGCTAAGCCTCACCAGCCAGCCGTACGTTACTCCGTAATGGACCCGTCTCTTGGCATTAGGGATAGCCTTGGCCTGCAGTGCATCGAATAAAAGAGACCCCTCAAATGGTTTTTGAGGGGTAATGAGTCCTACACTTTCACTTATCTCACTCACTCAGGCTTGATAATGGCTAGCTTGATGGGATTCATATAGGTGTGCAATAGAGCTATCCCATAATAAAAAAAAAAAATCCACACTAATTGCCATATTATTAACGACGAGTATAGTTCTCTGCATTATATTCCATATATTGCACATATTCCATAGAACAGGCATAAAACACGCGATGCAATTTTTTTTACTCCATGCAATTTGTTAAACCTCTTAAACCTCTGGACCACTGGATCATTCTGCCCTCTGATTTATTACTGGTGACAGATTTTTTTACATTTACATACATGCATTACTATACACTATACACATATATACCTGCACATGTCTACATATACATACACACCTACCCATATTCATACATGTATGACTACATGATGTCTATAGCATTGCTCTGCATAATACATCCATACACACATACATGGCAAAGGGCACCCCATAGTTGGTATACACTTATTATTTATAATATGATACAGTATTTATGGGATAAATATGATTATCAGGCCTGGACTGGCAAATGCCCGGTGGGCCGACGCATATTTGGGCCGTTATGATTTGATAAAAAATTAAAAGTATTTATGAAAATACTTTTTTTTACATTTGGTCAACGACCGGCCCACTACTAGGCTGGGACAGCGGCCCATTGGTACTGACTGACACTGGGCTGGCCCAATCACATATCTTACTAAGCACCCCCCGCCAGTTGTGCAGGTACATGACTGAGAGGGGGGCTGGTACATGACTGAAATGGGGCTGTGGTACATGACTGAGAGGGGGCTGTGGTACAAGACTGAGATGGGGCTGTGGTACATGACTAAGAGGGGGCTGTGGTACATGACTGAGAGGGGGCTGGTACATGACTGAGAGGGGGCTGTGGTACATGACTAAGAGGGGGCTGTGGTACATGACTGAGAGGGGGCTGTGGTACATGACTGAGAGGGGGCTGTGGTACATGACTGAGAGGGGGCTGTGGTACATGACTAAGAGGGGGCTGGTACATGACTGAGAGGGGGCTGTGGTACATGACTAAGAGGGGGCTGTGGTACATGACTGAGAGGGGGCTGTGGTACATGACTGAGAGGGGGGCTGGTACATGACTGAGAGGGTGCTGTGGTACATGACTGAGAGGGGGCTGGTACATGACTGAGAGGGGGCTGGTACATGACTGAGAGGGGGCTGGTACATGACTAAGAGGGGGCTGTGGTACATGACTGAGAGGGGGCTGTGGTACATGACTGAGAGGGGGCTGGTACATGACTGAGAGGGGGCTGGTACATGACTAAGAGGGGGCTGTGGTACATGACTGAGAGGGGGGCTGGTACATGACTGAGAGGGGGCTGTGGTACATGACTGAGAGGGGGCTGTGGTACATGACTGAGAGGGGGCTGGTACATGACTGAGAGGGGGGCTGGTACATGACTGAGAGGGGGCTGTGGTACATGACTGAGAGGGGGGCTGGTACATGACTAAGAGGGGGCTGTGGTACATGACTGAGAGGGGGCTGTGGTACATGACTGAGAGGGGGGCTGGTACATGACTGAGAGGGGGCTGTGGTACATGACTGAGAGGGGGGCTGGTACATGACTAAGAGGGGGCTGTGGTACATGACTGAGAGGGGGCTGTGGTACATGACTGAGAGGGGGCTGTGGTACATGACTGAGAGGGGGCTGGTACATGACTGAGAGGGGGCTGGTACATGACTAAGAGGGGGCTGTGGTACATGACTGAGAGGGGGCTGTGGTACATGACTGAGAGGGGGCTGGTATACAGGACTGAGAGGGGGCTGTGGTACAAGACTGAGATGGGGCTGTGGTACATGACTAAGAGGGGGCTGTGGTACATGACTGAGAGGGGGCTGGTACATGACTGAGAGGAGGCTGGTACATGACTGAGAGGGGGCTCTGGTACATGACTGAGAGGGGGCTGTGGTACATGACTGAGAGGGGGCTGTGGTACATGACTGAGAGGGGGCTGGTACATGACTGAGAGGGGGCTGGTACATGACTGAGAGGGGGCTGGTATACAGGACTGAGAGGGGGCTGGCTGGTACATGACTGAGAGGGGGGCTGGTACATGACTGAGAAGGGGCTGTGGTACATGACTGAGAGGGGGCTGGTACATGATTGAGAGGTGGCTGGTACCATGTATTGGTACTGACTAACACTGGGCTGGCCCAATCACATCTCTTACTAAGCACCCCCCCCCCCGCCAGTCGTGTGGTACATGACTGAGAGGGGGGCTGGTACATGACTGAGAGGGGGCTGTGGTACATGACTGAGAGGGGGGCTGGTACATGACTGAGAGGGGGCTGTGGTACATGACTGAGAGGGGGCTGTGGTACATGACTGAGAGGGGGCTGTGGTACATGATTGAGAGGGGGCTGGTACCATGTATTGGTACTGACTAACACTGGGCTGGCCCAATCACATCTCTTACTAAGCACCCCCCCCCGCGCGCCAGTCGTGTGGTACATGACTGAGAGGGGGGCTAGTACATGACTGAGAGGGGGCTGTGGTACATGACTGAGAGGGGGGCTGGTACATGACTGAGAGGTGGCTGTGGTACATGACTGAGAGGGGGCTGTGGTACATGACTGACTGAGAGGGGGCTGTGGTACATGATTGAGAGGGGGCTGTGGTACATGACTGACTGAGAGGGGGCTGTGGTACATGATTGAGAGGGGGGCTGGTACATGACTGAGATGGGGCTGTGGTACATGACTGAGAGGGGGGCTGGTACATGACTGAGAGGGGGCTGTGGTACATGACTGAGAGGGGGGCTGGTACATGACTAAGAGGGGGCTGTGGTACATGACTGAGAGGGGGCTGTGGTACATGACTGAGAGGGGGCTGTGGTACATGACTGAGAGGGGGCTGGTACATGACTGAGAGGGGGCTGGTACATGACTAAGAGGGGGCTGTGGTACATGACTGAGAGGGGGCTGTGGTACATGACTGAGAGGGGGCTGGTATACAGGACTGAGAGGGGGCTGTGGTACAAGACTGAGATGGGGCTGTGGTACATGACTAAGAGGGGGCTGTGGTACATGACTGAGAGGGGGCTGTGGTACAAGACTGAGATGGGGCTGTGGTACATGACTAAGAGGGGGCTGTGGTACATGACTGAGAGGAGGCTGGTACATGACTGAGAGGGGGCTCTGGTACATGACTGAGAGGGGGCTGGTACATGACTGAGAGGGGGCTGTGGTACATGACTGAGAGGGGGCTGGTACATGACTGAGAGGGGGCTGGTACATGACTGAGAGGGGGCTGGTATACAGGACTGAGAGGGGGCTGGCTGGTACATGACTGAGAGGGGGGCTGGTACATGACTGAGAAGGGGCTGTGGTACATGACTGAGAGGGGGCTGGTACATGACTGAGAGGGGGCTGGTACATGATTGAGAGGTGGCTGGTACCATGTATTGGTACTGACTAACACTGGGCTGGCCCAATCACATCTCTTACTAAGCACCCCCCCCCCCCCCGCCAGTCGTGTGGTACATGACTGAGAGGGGGGCTGGTACATGACTGAGAGGGGGCTGTGGTACATGACTGAGAGGGGGGCTGGTACATGACTGAGAGGGGGCTGTGGTACATGACTGAGAGGGGGCTGTGGTACATGACTGAGAGGGGGCTGGTACCATGTATTGGTACTGACTAACACTGGGCTGGCCCAATCACATCTCTTACTAAGCACCCCCCCCCGCGCGCCAGTCGTGTGGTACATGACTGAGAGGGGGGCTAGTACATGACTGAGAGGGGGCTGTGGTACATGACTGAGAGGGGGGCTGGTACATGACTGAGAGGTGGCTGTGGTACATGACTGAGAGGGGGCTGTGGTACATGACTGACTGAGAGGGGGCTGTGGTACATGATTGAGAGGGGGGCTGGTACATGACTGAGATGGGGCTGTGGTACATGACTGAGAGGGGGCTGTGTGGTACATGGCTGAGAGGGGGCTGTGGTACATGACTGAGAGGGGGCTGTGGTACATGACTGAGAGGGGGGCTGGTACATGACTGAGAGGGGGCTGGTATACATGACTGAGAGGGGGCTGGTATACAGGACTGAGAGGGGGCTGGTACATGACTGAGGGGGCTGGTACATGACTGAGAGGGGACTGGTATACAGGACTGAGAGGGGGCTGGTATACATGACTGAGAGGAGGCTGGTACATGACTGAGAGGGGGCTGGCTGGTACATGACTGAGAGGGGGCTGGTACATGACTGAGAGGGGGCTGGTACCATGTATTGTGCATCATTGTAGGTCAAACCATTCAAAAGTAAATTTCCACAGCAGCCATTTTGGATTTTGGTCTCTCACAAATTTCCCCCGCCTTTTTTAAAAATACACCCTGGCTAAAAAAAAGTATTAACCCTCCTAGATGACAAATCCATTGAGAAACGAAGTGCCACAGATGACCCAACTACTAGGTCCATATCGTATCATCATAATATTATTTAAAAAATCATTAGAATAAGGGTTCCCTTGATAAAGATGCATGAAAAGGCTTTATAATATACAACACCTGTAGCTCAACTGCAAAAACTGCTTTTTTTATTTGATTAGATTTTTATTTGGAAATTAAAAACACATCATAAAAACAAATTATCTTGACCAATTTGTATTCCTGAGGATATCACCTAAAAGCATTAATTAAAACACTTATTTCCAAGGTGGTCCTCGATGGAAGACATAAAAATACAGCACATTATAGCCTACTCAACTGCAAATTTTTGCTCAACTGCAAAAATGTATGCCTACTTATGTATTAGCCTACAGGGAAAAACACATTCACAACAGGCAGCAAAGTTTATTTTCAGCCAAGTATGGTAATAAGGTAACTATTAGGATATATATGGTATGGATTACTTACTCTTATAACTTATTACTATCTGTGGTAGCTCTAGTCTCTACCTACACAAATTGTTTTTGTGCTGTCCATTGATCATGCACCTTCACATGGTAGGCACATTAACTGTAGGTCAAACTCGCCAAACAAACAAGCACACCATTGATTTAATTGCCATATAAATCACATACAAAGATCTAACTATTACTCCTCTCTGAACATGAATATAAAACAAGAAGGTGATCTATTAACTGTGTAAACCTTATGCAATATGCATCATTGATATTTGAATACTTGAAATCTGTATGAACTGAGCAGTTAGTATCAAATGAAATAAGATGGAACAGATCCATGCATTCATTGAATAAACAACTATTTGCTCATTACCAGTATGGTATTGTTTAAATTGTACAGCTTTTGGCACATCTTTGTCAGGGAATTCCAACAATTCTGGACCTGAATGTACCAGTTAATTGTAATCATCTCTCTCTCCTTATGTCTAGTCAAGCCAGGTTGTGGAGGAGAGAGACAGGGATGAACAGGCTATAGACTACTTTGCCCATCCTGAGCCTGCTATGATGCAGATGTTTTTACATCACCACCCAAAACAAGATTGAGCCAAGAGTGAGTGAGTACACTGGTCCACTTGCATTGGTACACTTGTCCATGGCACTTACTACCCAGCTTTGTAGTGGTTTGGGGGAATAGTACAGTAGGTACGCATATTTAAGGGGACCACAAGGATGGTGTACTGGTGGATGGTGTCCGACCGATTATGGTGGGCCGGTCTGGGCCAAAAATGCCGGGCCGATTTTTGGTCCCAGTCCAGCCCTGATGATGATTCATACATTAGTGTTATATGGCATGTATATAAAGTGATATACAGTATATAGCACACATTACAGTATACCTGCAGTATATAATAGTGTATACAACACATATATAAGATGTATAGTATACAGCTCTGAGGAATATGGAGTTTTGGTTACAGAAACCCCACTCATCGGCTGGCACATTTTCCTCCGTCTCTGTTGCTGTTATAATTTAATTTGCAAGTGTGGGTCCTATATTAACAAAGAAGTAATTGAAACCATTGGCTATTTCATTTAGATTGATTATTGTTTTGCCGTTGTCAATGAAGCATTAAGGGTATCATCCTTTTTTTATCAAAAAGCTCCAAATCAAATTTATTTGTAAGGCCCGACAACACACGTTAATGTCCCCATGGGCCGGACACGTCTTCTTTAAACAAGTCAAGAAGAAACATAACAATAAGTCAAGAACAAAACAAGAACACCATAAGGTCCAACAAATTTAAAATAAATGCAAAATAAATGAATGAATGCAAACACTCCCAGACATACCCCACGCGAAGGTAAAGAAAAACTCACTAAAACCTAGCAATAGGAAAAAATACACCACAGGCAGTGTGAAGGAGAGAAACCATAGAAGGGCCATTCAAGGGGGGATCTCCCTTCTTAGATGTCAGTGATAGTAGTGTTGCAGACGGACAGTTGGTAAGCATGCTCTCATGTGTGTAGTGAAACACAGATAAGTGCATGCAATAGCAACTGAACATTTTGAAACATTTAAGATAGAGCTGATAGCAATAGCAACTGAACATTTTGAAAGATTAAAGATAGAGCTGATAGCGGATCTATTTGAGGCACAGGGGCGGCGCAAAGAGGGTCGCTTCCTCCCCGTCTTAATCACGGGACGTTCAACACTCCGGTCATCGCTCCGAGACAGCCGGAGACAGGGAGATAGGGGGCGGCGCAGAGAGGGTCGCAACCTCCCCGTCATCATCGCGGGACGTCCAGCACTCCGGTCATCACTACGAGATAGCCGGAGACAGGGAGACAGGAGGGCACGCAGAGAGGGTCCCATCCTCCCGGTCTTCATCACGGGACGTCCGACACTCCGGTCATCACTCTGGGACAGCAACTCACAGGGAGACAGGGAGACGGGACAGGCATTAGATAGCTCGCGTGATTGTAATGGGCGGACATAGCAATAGATACAAGTGGTAAGCATATTATGTGAATAGAATAGATATATGAAGTAAGCATATTATGTGAATAGAATAGACGTACTTAACCCAGCAATGAAACCACATTGACAGACCACAAACCATGTTGACAGACCACGGACAGAAGACGGTAAGAAGCTGATCCATGGCCTCGGTGGTGCACGTAGAACAGTCACTGCAATCTTGGCCAAGACCCCGAGACAGACATCCACCACCTTGGTCAGCACTACGAGACAAGGACTCATTTCAAACCTTTATTTATACTCGTGAAAGCATTGAGGTTTCCCTCATTTACAGTGATGACGAGTTAACAAAGGACACAAATATCATAACAGTTAATAATTACAATGAATTACAATTACTACAATGATGGATTAAAAACAATTACATGATTCAGTACATAGGTCAAGTGCAATGCCTTTAAACTCCATGAATGACGGGAATGGTCCGAGCTTTAGAGTCTTTTGCAGGGTATTCCATGTGTATGGAGCATCGTAGGAGAAGGCAGATTTTCCAAGCTCAGACCGAACTCGAGGCACCCTGAGCACAAGCCGATCATTCGAACGAGTTTGGTAGGTGACAGCACTCCAGACCAACAAAGATGTAATATAAGGTGGAAGTTTGCCAATAATTGCTTTGTAGATAAAAAGATACCCATGATAACTACGTTGCAACGAGAGAGATGGCCAGCCTACCCTCTCATACAAAAGACAATGGTGAGTATCATATTTGTCACCCGTAATAAATCTTAGGGCGGAGTGGTAGGCAGAATCCAAAGGCCTTAATGTAGACGCAGACGCATGCCTGTAAATGACATCACCATAGTCCAATATTGACAAAAAAACAGCCTGTATAATTATTTTCCTACAAAACATAGGAAAACTAGCGCGGTTACGGTACAAGAAACCAATCTTTTGCCGTAATTTTGTAGCTAGGTTATCTATATGGAATTTAAAAGAAAGTTTATCATCCAGCCATATACCAAGATATTTATACTCACTAACTCTTTCAATATACAAACCATTTGCTGTTGTTAGGTGTAGCATGTCATAATCTATAACCCTGGCTCTAGAAAACATCATAGACTTGGTTTTACTAGCATTAAGCACTAACTTGAGCTTAGCTAGAGCATTTTGGAGAGTGTCAAACGCAAGCTGCAGGTTCACAATAGCTTCCTGAACAGTATCCGCAATGCAGTAGACAACTGTATCATCCGCATAAAGATGAGTCTGACAACCTGCTAGTGCTGAAAGACTAGAAACAATATCATTAATATAGATTGTAAAGAGGACCGGCCCCAATACCGAACCCTGTGGTACACCCTTAGACAATGGCAGGAAATCAGATTGAAAGTTACCTGAATTCACAGATTGACACCTTGAAGATAAATAGTCCTGAAACCAAGCACAAGCGGCTTTATCCAGGCCAATGCTAGCTAGACTATTCAAAAGCAAGTGATGGTCTACTCTACTGTATCAAATGCCTTTGAGAGGTCAGAGAGATGGGGGGGGGGTTGGGACAGGGGTTAGAGAGTTCCCATGTTTGTAGTGGGCGGAGATGGAGCAACAGATACATGCAGTGAGCACATGCACACATGGCGACAGCAGAACCACAGTATACGAGAAAATTGTGAAATAGAGCAATAGATAGAACCACTGCAAGTGCATGGCCACAGGGTGAGATACGAGACAAGTTCAAGTTTCAAGTTTCAAGTTCAAGTTTCAAGTTTCTTTATTAGTTGTCATACAGAAGTACAGAATACTTTTATACAAAATGCTTCTTTCTGTTTCGCTCCAGAGACTGTGCTAGGCAAAAATAGATAATAAAATAAGTATAGCAAGTATAAAATAGAAGTCAAGTACGTAGACAAAAATGTTCAGTATATACATATATACAATGCTCTATGTAGAGTTGAAGTAACTGACTTACCATACAATATACTATACAGTGCAAAGCAGAAGTGGGATGAGGTACAATTTAGGTACAATATAATTTACAGTAAGGTGTAATGAGGTATGGGTTGTAGTGCAAATTCTTTACCGATAAATATAAAGTGTGCTTAGGTGTACTAAAGTGGTTAAAGTCGGTGCTGCAGTGAGTTGTATGTTTAAAGTGAGTGTGTGCGCGTGGATGTGTGTGCTGTGAGTGCATTTGATGGTTGTTACATAGTGTTATTGTTCATTGAGCATCCTGATGGCCTGGGGATAGAAACTTCTTCTGAGTCTTTCTGTGCTTGCCATGAGACTCCTGTATCGCTTGCCTGACCGCAGCAGTTCAAAGAGGCAGTTGTTTGGGTGGCTCGAGTCTTTGATAATTCTCTCAGCCTTGCCCATGCACCGCTTGTTGTAAATGCCCTGGAGAGTGGGAAGCCCCCCTCCAATTGTGCGTTCGGCTGAGCGGGCCACTCTCTGTAGTCTGCTACGGTCTTGTGCGGTGCTATTCCCAAACCAGGAGGTGATATTGCCAGTCAGTATGCTCTATATTGTGCATGAGTAGAAGTTCTTAAGGATCTTCTGACTGACTTGGAACATCCTTAGGCGTCTGAGGAAGTAGAGGTGTTGCCGTGCCTTCTTCACAACACTGTCAATGTGTGAGGTCCATGTCAAGTCCTCGGATATGTGGACTCCGAGGTACTTAAAACTGTTCACTCTCTCAACCGGTGCCCCGTCGATGCTGATGGGGCTGTAGTCCCTGACCCCCGACCTCCTAAAGTCCACAATCATCTCCTTTGTTTTGCTGACGTTCAGGGAGAGGCTGTTCTCTTGACACCATCCCGTCGTTTGCAGAGATCAGGCCCACCACTACTGTGTCGTCAGCAAATTTGATGATTGTGTTGTTGTTCCTCTGTGCCACACTGTCATGTGTGTACAGGGAGTAGAGGAGGGGACTCAGAACACAGCCCTGGGGGGCCCCTATGTTGAAAGTGATGGATGAGGAGGTGCAGTTGCCTGCTCTCACCACCTGGGGTCTGCCCGTCAGGAAGCGTCTAAGCTAATACCAACGCAGTTGTGCGATTTGCGAATCTGATTGGCCACTGACGTTTCTGGTCATGTGACATGTGCGCCCAATAGCGTGACGAGCTGTGTCTTTGCCCATTTCCGCGTCGAACAGCCTGCAAACTACCTGGCGTTCTATCGCCATGCTCTAAGACAAACTCTAACCTTAACCAACTTCGAAAGAGTGCCTAAGCTTAACCGTCGAAAGAACTTGCCGTCACGCTCTAAGACAAACTCTAACCTTAACCAACTTCGAAAGAGTGCCTAAGCTTAACCGTCGAAAGAACTTGCCGTCACACGATTTGTGCACATGTCACATGACCAGAAACGTCAGTGGCCAATCAGCAAAACGCACAACTGCGTTGGTATTAGCATATAGGCCGTCAGGAAGTCCAAGACCCACTGGCAGAGGTCATAGTTCAAGCCTAGGTCCCTGAGCTTGGCTATGAGTTTGGAGGGGACTATGGTATTGAATGCTGAGCTGTAGTCGATGAACAGCATTCTCTCATAGTTCCCCTGTCTCTTGTCCAGGTGTGATGCTGCTGTGTGCAGCACATGGGCTATGGCGTCCTCCGTGGACCTGTTGGGGCGGTATGCAAATTGCAGGGGGTCCAGGTTGATGGGGAGGGAGGAGCAGATATAGCCCTTCACTAGCTTCTCAAAGCACTTCATGGCTATGGAGGTGAGAGCTACAGGCAAGCAGGCTTGGATTTTTTGGGTACAGGGATAATAGTGGACTTCTTCAGACAGGTGGGGATGACAGCCTGTTCCAAGGACAGGTTAAATACAACAGCCCAGGACCGCACTCCATAATCCATTTATATTATTTTTATGGTTTTCTAATAAGTTATTATAATAATATTTTTTACTAGCTCTAATCATGTGAATGAATTTGTTTTTATATATTTTATATTTACTTTCAGTATAGTTCTATGTGTTGGGTATTCCTTGTATAGTGTGTTCTTTTTGTTACAGGCATTTGTTTCTATATATGCGTAATCCACGGTTTCTTTGTCTCAGTTTTCTTTTCTTTACATCTCTGAATAGGGCCGTTTTTGTCATATAGTTCCCCAAATACACTAATAAATATATGATATGCTATATTAGTATCCTCTTCATTGTATATATTGTTCCAGTTTTGAGCCAACAGATCCTGCCTTAGGGATGCAGTGGTCTCCTCTGTTATTAGTCGTTTGTATCTAGGTATTGCTGCTTTTATTCTCATATTCACACTTAAATATCGCAAATATTGGCAGATGATCTGCAATATCTGTCACTAGTACCCCCCTCTTTGGGTCTAATCTGGTTGAAAGGTGTAACTATCATTGGTATAAAAAAAAAAAAAAAAAAAAAAAAGTAAAGCCCTTGGTAAACTTCCCTCTTACATCACAACACTGTTTGAATGGAATCTTGGAACCTATTCTACACGTTCAAATGACTGGTTGGTTCTTAGGGTTCCTCCAGTTTGCTCGGAACTAGGAAACACTGCTTTTTCCTTTGATGCTTAGTGCTTACAGCTGATTTTTTATTGTTCGTATTCTTATTTATTGTGCCTATATGTATGAAATTGCTGATATATTGTCTTGTTTTGTAAGCTTGTCATCGCTGTAAATGAGGGTAGCCTCAGTGTCTTACGAGTTGAAATTAACTGAAATGAAATTATATGATTCACCCGTGCAGCGTTCTAATTTGTCGCGCTCTGCGTGAGCTCACCCAATCGCTGTAACAGGCTGCCAGCTCTTGTCATACATTATCAAATTCAGAATTCAGAAAACTCATATGTTGTAAAATATCTCCACTTTCAAGTTTCAAGTTTCAAGTTTCTTTAATAGTTGTCATACAGAAGTACAGAATACTTTCATACAAAATGCTTCTTACTGTTACGCTCCAGAGACTGTGCTAGACAAGTCTCTTTTCTTTCCCATGAGATTCACACAGACTACATTCTGTGAACGCAACGAGACGACAGCAGCAGGGGCGGGGCTAGGGGGTGGCTACTTGGGCTCAAGCCCCGAATGTTTTCTGAAAAGCCCCGAATCTATTTTCAAAAAAAAAAAAAAAAAAAAAAATTATATATATATATATTTTTTTTTGACAATTCATCATTGTTACATGAAAATATGTTTGCACCAGATTTAGCAGAAGCTAATTTCCATCTGTAGTCTATCCAGCTGCTAACTGTATTTGAGTGAGTTAAGTCTTGGTGTTATGGTAGACTCAGACCTAAGCTTTAAATCACAATCAACAAGTTCTTCCACCTTAGAAACATAGCTAAAGTACGCCCATTTATAAATCAAAAGGACGCTGAAAACCAGATCCATGCCTTTATCTCAAGCCGACTCGACTACTGTAATACCAGGCTCCCGAAAAAATACGATGATAACTATTTTATTGCAATGCACTATTGCATTATTTTATTCTATTTTACTAACTATTTTATTGCACTGCACTATTTTACTTTATCAGTGATAATCAAACCGTAAACAAAGACGCATATTAACACTTTCAAGGTGGTGGTATAAGTAAAAAATGGTGGTGTCGAAGTAAAAAAAATCTGTGCCCGCTATCGCGGGCACCTATCTGGGCTAAGCCCAGGATCTCCTACAATCCTAAATCCGCCCCTGGACAGCAGCACCCAATCACAGGAAAACCTCTGTTGATGAGCCAGGTGTGTTTACTATTGCCCAATTTCCCTTCATCATGTTTGTGATTAACGGACGTTTTCGTGTGATTTGTGTTCGTCGTCCCGAATGTGGTCCGTGTGAATCTCATGGGAAAAGTGGAGATACATTACTACATATAAGTTTTCTGAATTCTGAATTTGATAATGTATGACAAGAGCTGGCAGCCAGTTACAGCGATTGGGTGAGCTCACGCAGAGCGCGACAAATTAGAACGCTGCGGAGGTGAATCATATAATTTCATTTCAGTTAATTTCAAGTCGTAAGACACTGAGGCTACCCTCGTTTACAGCGACGACGAGCGTACAAAACAAGACAATATATCAGCAATTTCATACATACATGTAATTTTTTGCCAAAACGTTCAAAGCGATTTGATTCTATATGACAAGAGTTTACCCCAAGTCACAGCAATTAACCCTTTCACTACCACACTACAGACGGTTAACCTTTCACTACCACACTACAGAAGGTTAACCTTTCACTACCACACTACAGAAGGTTAACCTTTCACTACCACACTACAGAAGGTTAACCTTTCACTACAACACTACAAAAGGTTATATTATCGTACTTGGCCATCGCGTCCCGCTCTTAAAGCCTATCGAGATATACCTCATCTCATGTACCTATTGTACTTCATCAATGAAAAAAACACGTACACCTACACCTGCCGGGTCCCGCCCCTATGGAGGCGTAGCCTATAAGACAGTGGGCCTGGTCACCAAACACTCTTCCTCTATTTTTGTTTCCATCATAACGGATGCAGTGCACCTTATGTTAACTAGTTGTTATGAAAAGATTAGAGAAATTGCGTAATGTTGAAAGCTTACCGGAGGTTTGCTTACCCCTGGCATCTTCGAGGCATGTTTCAGCGACACGTCGGGCCTGTGTTGATGTTTCCTCGTCTGACGGCAGCAGACCAAGGGGCAGCGTACAAGGTTTGGCTATTGAGCCGGCTTGTACACAGGTAGGCCCTGTGTCATCAGGCATTGATGTTGGTATTGGTAATGCTGTGGAGTATGTTTCGGCGCCAGGGCCGGGGTGGCTTGGTGAACGTTCCACTGCAGTGGACGTTTTCCTGGCGATCCTGGAGCACGCTGCTAGCGCTAATGCTACTAATGCTAATGCTACTAATGCTACTACTGCTAATGCTAATGTTGACGCTGAAATGGGTCGTTGTTCTAATGTTCCCCGCCGCGGGACATTGCCGCTTTTCCCTCCTCTTGCCCGCTTCATTGATGAAGGTCAGTCGGTTGCTAATGTGGGGGGTTTCGCTGAGTCCTATTTACCTTTTTTACGGGTAAACGGGCTAACAACAGGGTGCAGGCCGGGTGTACCGTGGCTACGTAGCCAGGTAGCTTTGTTCCTGTGCCCCGGCGGGGATGAACGATGTCCCACCCGGCCGATGCTTGAGAGCGAATCGGCTCAGAGGGCGGCAGTATGGACGGATGAGTGGTATACTGCTGCAGGATGGTTTGTAGCGGCGGCCAGTGTTATGGCTCAGCTGGCTCGTTTCCTATCCACATTGGCGTCGGGTAGTAGGGCTATGGGTCCAGCCGACATTGTAAACATGTTGCATGTTTGTGGTGTTATAGAGATCTTGACTCAGTCGCAAGCTATAACTGCGGGGAGGATTAGGATGCTATCAACGTTTGTTGTTAGCAGGGCTCGAGACTAACGATGTCCCGTCGTCCCGGGGACGATCAAATATTGATTTGGGACGAACAGAAATCTTTTTTGGGACGCAAACGGGACGAGAGGATTTAATTTTTTTCACAGGAAATGTCAATTAGCCGACTGTCAGTGCGCGCATATATATATATGAATTATTCTACGTTAATAAAACATACCTGGTGATCAACTACAGTTTGCTGTAAACATTATGATATGTGTGTAGTGTTCTGATAACGACAGCTGCAGCGGGAGCTGGCTCATGCTGGATTTGCGAATATCATGCAGCTGCAGAGCCGCAGAGCCAGGGGCGCTTTCAGGTCCGGTCACAGGCCCGCTCAACAGCGCCCCCACCCAACGGCTGAATTGCCAATGGCTGAATTGGAGTATTGCACAGTGCAAGTTGCATACTATTGGGAGTCGTTGCGAGCAGCACGGAGTCTCGACTCGGGACTTATTTTATTTTAGCAGCAGTTATCAATATCGACCAGGAGGACAGCGCGATCTAAGGGACATGTGTCATTACTAGTCAAGTGTCATTACTTTAGTTATCAAAGGTGGAATCTCTGGACGCAATGACATTATATAGTTTAAAGCTAAACTACGTTTTTCTTTCTTGTTAGAAGAGGGATAACTCATTCAGTTAGATTTGATTTTATCTTTATTTATCTCTAAAATTTTCAACCATAAACACACACATTTGTAATAACAAAAAAACTAAAACGAAATAAAATACAAATACATTTAAATATATTTTCCTATGGAAGGAATAATCAACATGGCTCCAATTGGTTGACTATAACAGCACCGTGACCAAATATCCCTATACTAGCACCTTGTTAAACACTTTTATATATATATATATATATATATATTTATTTATTTTTAATCATAATTATTCTTGTGAAATCTTTCCACCTGGGAGCCTTTTGACTAAATCAATTTATTCTCCCCTTCTCTGAATGGTGTTTCTTATGGCAATAACAACTATAGACGACAAAACCAAAGTAAAAAAACGACATTTGATTTTTGGGACGGTTACATTCACTTTGGGACGGTTAAAATTGTATTTCGGGACGGTTCTGGGACGGTGGTGAAAAAAGTTAGTCTGGAGCCCAAGTTGTTAGGCATGTTTGGTTGGAGCACTCTCCTCTTGGGGAAGAGGATAGGTTTTCTCTCCTCACGACTCCTTTTTCCACAGAAAGTCTTTTTGGTCGTTCTGTGGAGGCGCAGGCGGTTGTTGATCTGGGTCCTACACCGCCTCACGCTGTGCAGCCAGAGGTGGGAGCACGGTCTCGTCAACGACTGTGGCGAGATCCTCGACAGGCGACCATGTTTCCCTCGCCAGTGGTGCCCTGGGCGGAGAGTCAACAGGGTTCCACAAGGCCGACAGCCTTGGCGGCCGAGGGATCGGCCATTTTGGGTGAATTCGGCTTGGATAAAACAAGCCGTCATCACTTTTCCGCGAGCAGCCCGCTCCCCGTTCAACCTCTCTCTGTTACCCATGGAAGCGGGGCTCTGATCGTTCTCCTTTGGCTGCGGGCCGCGAACCTTCTTTGAAGCGCATGCGGCCCCATTCTTCACTTCTCATGGGGACAGGGGCTGACACCCAGTTGATGGCTGAGCCTGGGTCTGTCCGTGAGAATGTTGTGCTGTCGCGTGGCTCCTGCACCACACGTTGTGTGATGGATGAGCCTGGTGTTACAGCTGCCACTAGCTATGGTGGTCAGCAGGGGGACTCGAGACCTCTTCTGTTGAATGTACAGCAAGGGTTACCCCGGCCTCGCCTTCGCCAGGCGGGGTATCGCGCTGATGCCTCCCACTCCCGTGAGAGCGGCAGTGGTCTGCAAAGAAGAGGCGAGCGTGATTTGGGTGGTAGCAATATCACTGCAGGGCTTCGGCGTGTAGGAGCCCATGGGGTCCTCATGCCTTGCGTGTCTAGCTGCGGAACAACTCCTCAGCATGCGCTAGAGGGGTGTTCAGGGGGGGGGGGGGTGTGTCAACCAGCTTCTCCCGTATCAAACCGGCCCTTTCTGTCGGGGTCCCCCCTTGGGTGCGTCGCACAGCGGGAGGGACCGGGCCAACTATCTACTGTTCCTTGCAGCCCAGCGTCAGTTGACGGCGGGTGCGCTGTGGGATTATTTTCACATATGGCGACAAGAATGCCGTTTGGAGGGGTGGATAGAGAGAACGTTGAGAGAGGGGCTTGTTTTGCAGTTTGCATAACCCCACCCTCCGTTCTCAGGTTTGGTGCCGACCCTATTGTCAGGGTCAGAAGCAGTGACAGCCCTGGCCGACGAGATCCAATCTCTGTTGGCGAAGCAGGCCGTCGTCGTGGTTCCGAGAGAGGACGCGATGTCAGGCGTCTACTCCCGTTATTTTCTGGTACCCAAGAAAACAGGGGGGGTCAGACCTATACTGGATCTGTCCGCGTTCAATTGTTTGATTGTAGCGAGACCGTTCAGAATGTTGACCGTCAAACTCCTTCTGCTTGCTGTCAGAAGGGGAGACTGGTTCACCTCCATAGACCTGAAGGATGCGTATTTTCACATCCCGATTTTCCCTCCTCACAGGAAGTTCCTACGGTTCCTGTTTCAGGGCGTAGCGTACGAGTACCAGAGGTTGCCGTTCGGCTATTCTCTGGCTCCCTGCACATTCACCAAGTGCGTGGCGACTGCGCTGGAGCCTTTACGTCGTCGGGGATACGAGTTCTATTCTATCTCGACGACATTCTACTCCTCAGTCGTGCTGACCGCAAAGGCATCGTAAGAGATGTGCTGGTGAGGACCTTTCCCAGCTATCCTGTCCCCATCACGAAAGCAAATGACAAAGGAAAGCCCACAAAATCAAACAGTGAAAAAAACAAAATCCCGGCCACAATTCTGCATCGAGATGTCAGACGGCTGGTCATTCTACTTCCTACTGAAGAACAACAGAGGCGTGAAGGACTTGAGTGACCTCTGTGGTTAAGAACCCAGGAGCTCAAGTGGGAGGTGTTGAGTTAAAACTCATGAGTGGAGCATGTCAAGACACCTCAGACAACTACCAACTACATCTCCCAGAGTGCATCAGCTGCAAGATGGCTGCCGTTGGCTGATTGAACAGCTGTTAAAGGCTGGTGGTGGAGACACTCACAGAACAAACAAACAAAGCAAGCTGAAGGTCGACCCAAGGAGCTATACCCCCAAAGACGCCAATGGTCGGTTATTTTCTACTTATTCTACTGTTTATTTATACTTCTGCTTAAATGTGGTTAAAATCAGGCTAATTCAATTGTGTGTTTAGTAGCTCCAACTGTTTCAGTCTACACATTCACTTGCTTGAGAGTTGGTTTTCATTTATGTTTAAAAGTATCTCTTTACAAATTAAGACCAAGTTAGAAATGTTAAAATGATTTAAGAATTTGAAAGACTACTAAAAAGGTCGACAACTCATGTTTAAAGGTTTAAAATGCCTTGTTCAATCAGAGCTGATCAACAAGCTTAAAGTTTAGCTATATTTCTTCACTTATTCAATTTAAAATACCAAATGTTTACTTGACTTGAATCAAATGTTTACTAACTTGAATCATTTATTAAAGGTTACAATTCAGAAATGATTAATTGAAAATGACTTTAATAATTGGGTTAAAATGTCGACTTTATGAGTTAATTTAAGACTGTGTTAAAATGTCGACTTTATAAGGTAATTTAATACTTTACATTTTGGCATTCATTGTGTAAACACTATCGTTAAAAGACGTTTGATTATTTAAAATATATATTTAATGTTTAAAATCAACCATGTTTAAAAAGAACTTATTGGTTTGAAAAGATGGTTATTGTTGTTTATTGTTTATGTGTATTGCATTGTTAAAAGCTTTTTCTTTGTTTTCGAAGGTTTTCAACCTATATGAAGAACCAACCAGTCAAGAATCAACTGCAACTGAAACTGTTGAAAAGTTGAAAATAGAAATTGACTTGGAGTTGGAACTTGTAGTTGTTTCCTTATGTCCTTTGGAGTGGAAAGCAAGAGTTGACTTTACAGTTGCCAGGTCTCATACCAGGCTGGTGGTGGAATTCCTCACCAGGCTAGGTTTTGCTGTGAATTGGAAGAAGAGTACGCCTCTTCCCAGTCAACAGGTGGAGTACTTGGGCTTGACGTTGAGGTCGAGGCCCATGATTGTAACCCTCTCGGAGCAGCGCCGGGTGTCTATCCTTCGCGCGCTCGGGGGTTTCCGTCTGGGAGGGACGGTCACGGCGCTGCAAGTGATGCGTCTGCTCGGTATGATGGCATCTGCTCACACGGTGGTTCCTCTTGGCCTCCTCTTCATGAGGAGGATACAGAGGTGGTTTTTCTCTATGAGAATAGATCCGGTGAGGGACAAATGGAAACGGTTGGCGGTTCCTTTGTCGATATGGGGAGATCTCGCCCATTGGAAGAGGCTGGGTATCCTCACCATTGGGGTCCCCATGGGCAGCAGGCGCTCACACGTCACGGTCTTCACCGACGCCTCTCTCACGGGTTGGGGAGGGACGTGTCGGACCCACGCAGTGGGGGGCAGCTGGACGGAGGTTCATGCTGGCCCATCTACCCCGCACATCAATGTGTTGGAATTGAAGGCGGTCCTCCTGGTCCTCAAACGGTTCGACCACCTGGTGGTAGGCGAGCACGTTTTGGTCAGGACAGACAGTATGACGGCAGCGGCGTATATCAACAGGCAGGGTGGGACTCGTTCCATCCGCCTACTCCGGGCGGGGGTCGAACTTTGGCTATGGGCATCTCGCAGGCTGCGCAGTCTGAGGGCGCTCCACATTCCTGGTACAGAGAATATGGGCGCGGATATGATGTCTCGGGCGGTCCTCGTTACGACGAGTGGGAACTCCGCCCCGACATAGTCAGACAGATCTGGGATTGGTTCGGGGAGGCCTCGGTAGATCTGTTTGCGTGGCGACGCTCTCACAAGTGCCCCTTGTGGTTCTCGGTCAGTCGAGCAGATCATCCCCCCTTGGGGGTGGATGCCTTCTCGACCTTTCCATGGCTGCCCGGTCTTCTGTACGCCTTTCCTCCTGTACAGCTGTTGGGTCAGCTGTTGGAGCGGATACGGAGGGAGTGCAGGACGGTGATCCTGGTCGCGCCGGACCGGGGCACGGCAGTGTGGTTCCCGGTCTTGATCCAGCTTCTGGTCGCTCCTCCTTGGGTCATTCCTTGGTCGGCGACGGCCCTCTCACAGCACAACGGGTCACTGTTCCAGTACCCGATGTTGGGCCAACGACTGTTGGTGTGGCTGGTGGGAGGGTGAGTCTGGAGAGGATGGACCATTCTGTGGTTGATACCATCCGGAATGCACATGCTCCCTCCACTGTCGCGCTTTACGCGGGCAGATGGCCTTATGTTCCAAGAGTGGTGTAAGGCGGGGGGCCGGGACCCAGTCTCCTGCCCCCTGGATGCTGTCCTGTGTTATCTCCAGTCTCTCCTTGGTAGACTGTCGGCTTCGACGGTGAGGGTATATGCGGCGGCTATATCCTCCTATCATGAGGGGTTTGAGGGGAATGTCTTGTTCAGCCACCCTCTTGTGAAGCGTTTCCTGCTTGGCGCTCAACGCGCTAAGCCGGTGCAACGCTCTTTGGCTCCGACTTGGGATCTTCAATTGGTCCTCGGTCGGTTGTCCTTGGCCCCGTTTGAGCCGCTCGAGCAGGCGCCGTTGGGACAGCTGTCTTTCAAGACAGCTAAACGCGTGAGTGAGCTCTGTGCTCTTTCGATACGTCCAGAGTGCCTGTCTTTTCGGGCCGATTGCGGTGCCACTCTGCGACCTAATCCTGCTTTCATGCCTAAGAATATCCGGAGTTCCTTCTGCTCCCGGGATATTGTGGTTCAGGCGTTTCGTCCTCCTCCTCACACTAGTGAGTTAGATGCGGGCCTTCACCTGTCATGTCCGGTCCATGCTTTGGGAATTTACCTCAGCCGTACTCAGGACCTCAGGGTTACCGATCAGCTTTTTGTCTGTCACGGTGGTTCTCGTGCCGGTAAGGCACTGTCGAAACAGCGCCTGTCCCATTGGTTGTGCGAGGGCATTGCCCTCTGCTACACGTTGGCTGGGCAGGATCCCCCTGGGGGCGTCAGGGCGCACTCCACTCGTGGGGTGGCTGCCTCTGCCGCTCTCCTGGGTGGGGCCTCGGTGGAGGACATCTGTGCTGCAGCTTCATGGTCCTCCCCGGGCCCCTTTGTAAGGTTTTACCTCATGGTCATGACCGGGGGTTCTGTCTCCCAGGCGGTTCTGGGGTCTGTGGCCTTTCCTGCTTCCCGTCCTTGGTAGGGTAGCAGGAGTGTGTGGGTATGGGCCACAGTGTGTAGGTCACACGTGGTTCCGCCTGTGCTGTGTGTTCAAGGGGTTCTAGTTCCCTCTTGCTCGCACTCAGGTGGAGTTGACTGCGCCCCCCCTTCATTAGGAAGGATGGGGTGACGGGGCTCCCCAAACCCCTTGATGTGGGCTTACGGGTCCTCAGGGGGTGCATCTGTCGGGACGCGATGGCCAAGTACGATAATATAACGTAAGGTTATGTATATAACCTAGTTATATGAGTACTGGCTAAGCGTCCTGCTCTTAAGCGGCCCTGAGTTCCCTTTTGAGGGATCTTTTACTGGAAACGGGATTTTTGGCGAGGAAGAGTGTTTGGTGACCAGGCCCACTGTCTTATAGGCTACGCCTCCATAGGGGCGGGACCCTGCAGGTGTAGGTGTACGTGTTTTTTTCGTTGATGAAGTACAATAGGTACATGAGATGAGGTATATCTCGTTAGGCTTTAAGAGCGGGACGCTTAGCCAGTACTCATATAACTAGGTTATATACATAACCTTACGTTAACCTTTCACTACCACACTACAGAAGGTTAACCTTTCAATACCACATGACAAAGGGTTAACCCTTTCACCACCACACTACAGAAGGTTAACATTTCACTACCACACTACAGAAGGTTAACCTTTCACTACCACACTACAGACGGTTAACCTTTCACTACCACACTAGACACTACATAAGGCTAACCCTTTCACTACCACACCACAGAAGGTTAACCTTTCACTACCACACTACAGAAGGTTAACCTGTCACTACCACACTACAGAAGGTTAACCTTTCAATACCACATGACAAAGGGTTAACCCTTTCACTACCACACTACAGAAGGTTAACCTTTCACTACCACACTACAGAAGGTTAACCTTTCACTACCACACTACAGAAGGTTAACCTTTCACTACCACACTATACACTACATAAGGCTAACCCTTTCACTACCACACCACAGAAGGTTAACCTTTCACTACCACACTACAGAAGGTTAACCTGTCACTACCACACTACAGAAGGTTCTATTTCATTATGGCTGCCGCTCAGCGTCATTCTGCACGCACTTCACGTCATGCACGAGCACTGAATAAAAAATTCCACAATGTACTTTTACATCCCAACATTCGTCTGGCCACACCCCTATCCACTTACCTTCATAAGCAGGTGTGTGGTCACCTACTCGCCTCCTTCTTCACTTTCACCACAAGGAAGTGCCTTCGGTAGATCCCACACTTGACGAGGTTGTTAGCTGAAGAAAGTTGAGACGTGTTTAAATTTGTTCTTGCTTTTTTCTTCTCTCATATATTTCAAAAGAAAAAAGCTAAGTCATAATGTCTACTTCGGAGGGTTGCGCTCGCAACGCCACTCTTCACCAGCGGTTCTCCATTGCCGCCTCTGTCGTGCGTCTTGGAGCGGGGTTGAGGCCTCTCTCGTGGTCGGCAGCCACGCCCGGTAGGCGTCCGATGGGTAGTTTGCCTCTCCAAGGAGCTGGTGCACCAGTGCCGTCTCCTGTGCGATGGCCTGGTTCCGGCTCTGGTTCCTCTGCTTCCGGGGAGTCGTTCGCTGATGGGCGGCCGGCTCCTTTGGTTGCGGGGGATTTGAGAAGCAACATTTTTGCGTCAGCTCGCTCCCGTCGCAAGATGGTGGCTTGCAGACGCGAACGGCCTGATTTTGGTGAGTTACTGGAGCCAGATGAGGATGCGTCGGTCTCTACATGCCCGATGGAGACAGAGGACTACATGATAGAGGCGGACGGGTCCTTGTTTGAAGGCCCGGTGGAGACGTGTCCCCTGCCTGTCCAGGTAACACTGGAGGGGGGTGAGATGTCTCCTTGGGGTTCCCCGTCCGCAGATGTTGGGTTAGAACCTCCGACTCGGCAGCGGGATGCCCTACTATCAGCCACATCAGAATGTGGCTCCTTGACCAGTATTCTGCTGTATGTGAGGGACACGGGCTCGGAGGAGGAAAGTATGCAGGGGGAACTGCGTGCTTTGTTTCCCGAGCTCATGGCGGCGGCGGCAGTCGCAAACGGCGTGCCGCTGCCGCAGCCACTGCCTGTTCCTGTCCCTGATGATCTCATAGGTCATCTATGGCAACGTCGCCCGGTGAGAGGGGTGGACGTTGTCTACCCATTTTTCCCCTCAATGGCCTATGTCCGTCAGGGCCAGGTGGTCTCCCACATCATGGGCCTTACTCCCGCCTACGTGCAAGTCACGCGGGTGGCGGGTTTGGTAAACGGCATGAAGGAGGGCATGCCACGGCTTGATAGGTTGATGGCGGCACTCCTTTGTCCGGAGGTGGTGTGGGAGCCGTTACGGAAGCCGGTCCCCCAAGTGAAATCGGCGAGGCGGTTGGCATTTTGGAGCGACCAGTCATTTATCACCGGAACACAATCTCTAGCTGCCGCTTCTAACATCGCGCAGCTGGCGAGATTCATGTCCGGGATATTGACGGGCGGCACGGAGCTGACTGATTTACAGCATGATCAGCTCGCCCAGTCGGCAGGAGCCATCCTGCATCTGACTCAGCCGCAGGCTATAGCCGCTGGGAAAGTGCGCGGCCTGGCCACTCTGATCCAGCGCCACCTTTGGCTGGAGCAGGCGCATGTGCCGGAGAAGAAGAGGACTCCACTTCTGACGGCACCCCTCTCCGATTCTGGACTATTCGGTTCGGCACTGCAGCTGATAACCTCAACCTGCAGGGAGATGCAGGAGGAACGCTCCATGCTCCAGCCTCATTTCCCCCCGCCCGATGTTGCCGGTGGAGTCAGACGGCCGCCGCGTCGTCGAGGTTCCTCCGCCGTGGCCGCCGCTGCCACCACCGCCACTGCTGGACCTTCAGCGAAGAAGGCCAGGAGGAGAGAGGGCGCCGCCGCCACTGCAGCCGGCCCATCTACGCCCGGAGGTGACGGTAGGGATCGTCGAGACCAGCCGCCGATCGTTTACCGTCCCTCCGGGGCTCCATGGGGTGGGAAGCCCCGAGCGGCTCGTGGCAGGCGTCGCTAAGACTTCAGTGACTTTTTCCCTCTGTGGTCCCCCCCTGTTTCCCTTCCCGGCCCCTCTATGATTTTGTTCGAAAATAAAGAGTCCCCTCTAAAGGGGGACTGTATTTTTTGTTAACAAACTGTGTGTTTATTCACCAAACATATGATGGGGTTGCAACGTGTGAATCTTTCGCTAGTATGGGTTGATGTTACATTCATGTTAGAGCTTAAGCAAGGCCTGCAGCCTACACTCGGTTGAAAAAGGGTTTTTTCTGCCTTGACCTGAATCTCCACATAAAGGTAGAGGTTAGTTGTGTGCTCTGTTGCTTACACAGTGATATTGAGCTGCAACACTATTGTGTTGGTTTTGCAGTAATGCTTGTATGAAAACGTACCGCGTCTCAGCCGCTCTCTCTCTCTATCAATGTTTTTCTGTGTTACAACATGGATGCGGGTGTAGGATTCACACACACACACAACTTGGTCTTGCTATAAACCCTGTTCACAGATGTGTCTGTGGTTAGCGTGCATTGTATTAGCTTGCGCTATTCATTGGCATTGCTACTAAAGGTATCATATGGCTATTGTTGTTGTCGTATGCAAGGGTTGGGCTTGGTGCCGGATAAACCCCTCCTTCCCTCTTCTGATTGGCCAGGGGGTTTATTGGCCTCTCTTTTTCGTTCAGTCAGGGCCAAGCTGTTAGGCGGCTTGGCAGGGAGGGGGGGGGGGGGGGGGTTCCCAGACTCTGCACCCATCACAGGCGTTTGAGTCTTGGGTTTCCCCCCGTCATAGCACACGTCACTAGGCACGTTGCTATTGGACGATGACTTCCGTGAGTTTAGACCCGTATGTAGGGTCTGTTGTTGTCAAGTTGTCGGGGCAGAGCGTAAGAACTTACTGTTCTACTACGCTCGATATACGCGTAACTTGAGTCGGTTGGTCACATGACTCAATGTTGGCGTGACTTTTCAATCTATGGCTCACGTGGGAAGTCTCTCTGAGGAGTTCCGTCTCTCCTCTGTGGTAGGGATGACGGGATATAAAAATGTTAAAAAAAAATTACCCTCGGCTGCGTCACGTGGGATTCATGTCAGTCGGTGTTTCTTTCTTTTTTAATAAAAAAGTGTGGAGAATGAGAAGCACAACAACCTTTTTGTCGTTCTCCCAGGCGCCTTGAAGGATCAATGTGGGGTCTGGTTAGACTGTCCATTGATATGTTTTGGGTCCCGACGCATACATAGTGCTGGCTCGGGGTGTTTCTGTTAAGAATCATGCGGGTGGCTAGTACGCCTTGGTTACTTGTTATTAAAACAGCATTTTTATAAAGCAACTGGGATGGAGGATTTTTTCCTCTTCCGAGAGCCTGTTACTGGGTCTCGATGGATTCTCGTTCATATCTGGGGGATGTTAACGGAATAGATCAGAACATAGGTAGAGGGGTCTCACGCCCTTGGGGTGGGCCACCGAGCGCGGTATAAACAGGACCGTCTGGGTGGCGCCCTCTTTTCATGTTTTAGATCAACACGCATATCTGCCCCTTCTCCTGGAGTAGGCATGTCGGCGTGGTTAGGGCACGGGACTGGTTCTGGTCACGCTGGTCCAGGTTGTCCCGTTGTCCGCCGGGGATGCAGATCTGCTGTTCTGGTACCCTGAGGGACTTGGGCTTTTTTCAGGGGGAAAAATGCCCGGTCGGCCCGGGTGTCACGGGGGTTAGGCGTTATGGAGACCCTTTGTTGGGTACACTTTGTACCTGGCACTATTATAAGGGGCTGGTTCTCCTTTCTTTCGCTCCTCTCTCACGCATGGCGAAGAGGGGGCTGTTGGGGTGGTCTTCTGGACCTCCTCTGGTAACCCTGTGTGCTTCCCGAGCCGCCGGGCCCGGTCCGAAGTAATGTTTCGTTGAAACCGTAGGCCTGGGATAACCCTTTTTTGGAAACTGAAACACTTGTGCTGCGGTATAGCTGGTGTATACCCGCAGGTGTGTTTTGGAGTTTTTTCTTGAGGGGTTATAGCAGGGGTCAGGAACCTTTTTGACCGGGAGAGCCATAAAAGCCAAATATTTCTAAATATATTTCATTGAGAGCCATATAGTATTTTTAACGTATAATAAATTAAATATGTCTTACTTTTAATGCGACTTCTGGTGCTGCATGGTTTTGCTGATGGCCTTGTAATCTGGTTCATACGTGGTGAGGTTGAGCTTCATGCAGGCGTTGAGGCTTCCATCAGTTAAAAGTGAGCGTAGGTTGGTCTTAATGTTCCTCATATGCGAGAATGACTGCCCACGTGCGGCACATGCATATGTATAGCCAAACATGGTCAATACGGCAATACTCACGCTGCATTGTGTGGTATGTCACAGGAAGCTCGTTCCAAGTTTTAAGAATCAGCTGGTCTTCAGGTTGAAGATTTTTTATTTCTGTCCACTTGTGTTCCCTCGCCAGCTCTGCTCGCTATATCTTCAGCTACAGATACTATTAGCTGTATCTTCAAAACTAATTTCTGTTTACTTTAAAATGACACAGTATTATTAAGAAATATCACAAGTATTAAAAAAATTTAATAAAATTTAAAAAATCCTCAAATTTCTGGGAGCCATATGCTGTCACCAGAAGAGCCATATATGGCTCGCGAGCCATAGGTTCCCGACCCCTGGGTTAAAGGAACAACCACCATCTGTGTACCGAGAGGGTGGTTGATTCCCTGGTGTGTTGGAGCAAAGTCAACTCCCGGGTTACCCGGTTGAGTGTGCCCCTGCACGTTCATGACGTCTGCCAATCGTGTCAGCCTTCTCTGCCTCGACCCCACTGGGTGTTTTTTTTTTGATGGAGGCTTTGTCATGGTGCTCAACCACGGCAGCATATGCCCCTTCCACCGGGGGGGCTGTTTTCAGTTGACTCCTTTGGCGCCTGTCTCGTCCGCAGTGCTCCAGGCTCAGGTCTACAGCCTGCTGCCTGGTTTCCCCGGTGTGCTGCCTGCTTCCGTTGGTTAACCTTTTTTGAGTGCTTTACGGCCATGCTGACTGCCTGTGTTGCAGGGTCAGTGTGCCAGGCGATGTACTATTGGGGGGAAAGGGCCCGCTCTTGGAGGGGCCCTATCCGAATACGCTGGCGATGTGGGGGGCGGTGTCACTAAGTGACCGCCTGGTGGGGTCTTGATGCCTGGCGTCATTGACCTCTCCTGGCCCCCTTTTTCCAGGGGATCCAGTCCCTTCAGTGGGTCTGGGTCTTCCTACGCGCTCCGCTGCTACGGCCTTGCCACGGGGTTGAGTTTGCTCTTGACCCCGTGATTTTGGGGGCAGTAACAAGGGTTGTTCCTTCCGTTCGTTCCCTGGTGGCATGCGGGTTGTGCGTGTGCGTAGTCGTGGGGTCAAGCCACGGTCTGCTCACCCTGTGCGTTGAGTTGCTTGAGTTCCTCTTCGCATGGTCGGATCCGTCTCCCTCCCGTCCTCCAATAGGGAGGGTATCCCTCCATTAGGGAGGGTCGGGGGGCTCGGTCCCGGTCTGATGGTTGTGGGGGGCCTCAGCGGGGTACATTTGTCGAGCTTTGGCTCCCGCGCAGCTCCTCTTGTGCAGAATGACGCTGAGCGGCAGCCATAATGAAATAGAACGTAAGGTTATGTATATAACCAAGTTCTATGAATTATGGTGACGCTCAGCGTCAGGACGCCGCTGCGGCCCTTGATCTTGCCTTGTGGTGAAAGTTTGGGAAGGAGGCGAGTAGGTGACCACACACCTGCTTATGAAGGTAAGCGGATAGGGGTGTGGCCAGACGAATGTTGGGATGTAAAGGTACATTGTGGAATTTTTTATTCAGTGCTCGTGCACGAAGTGAAGTGCGTGCAGAATGACGCTGGGCGTCACCATAATTCATAGAACTTGGTTATATACATAACCTTACGTTAACCTTTCACTACCACACTACAGACGGTTAACCTTCTGTAGTGTGGTAGTGAAAGGGTTAACCCTTTGTCGTGTGGCAGTGAAAGGGTTAACCTTCTGTATTGTCGCAGTGAAAGGGTTAACCATTTGGTAGTGTGGTAGTGAAAGGGTTAACCCTTTGTCGTGTGGCAGTGAAAGGGTTAACCTTCTGTATTGTCGCAGTGAAAGGGTTAACCATTTGGTAGTGTGGTAGTGAAAGGGGTGAGTTTACACACAGCATGACAAATTAGAACGCTGCAGAGGTGAACCCCCCCCAACAAATGACATGGCTGTATATGGAATACATGCAATGTATGGATTCTAGGGCTAGTATTGCTCATAACGTACCTTTACCACAAGGTGTCAACACCTACACACAGCTCTGCCTCATATGACACATCCTTGTCAAGAGTGGATTTGAGTTTAAGGGATATTTCACTTCAGTAGAACTTGCCTCTATGTAAAGTCATCTGCATGTAAGCTAGCGACCATCGCTGTCCCTGTCGTCTGCTGTCAATGCCGCCATTCTTCCCAGGTGTCAGGCTCCTCATTCACTTCCATTCATTTCAAGTGGAAGTCTAAATAGACCAAGTCTAAATAGAAGTTCTACGAAAGTGAAATATCCCTTTAAATAGACTTTCCGATGAGCCCGCACAACTGTGACTTGAGGTGAGAGCACATCTTTAATATCTTTATGATTTGTATTTAGTGAAACATTGATTGATTGAATTTGAGAGGTGTGTGTTTTCATCTTCTCATTCGTCCATTTAGCCCAGGGGCTAAATAATGAGCGTGTACAGTTTTTAAATCCTTCAGATAACAAACCCTTTTCCCTCGGAATGAAGTACAACAATGCACGTCTTTTGAATGCATAATGATATCGATTGTCCACGGGTGTTGAGTAAGCAATTGTAACAAAGGGGGGGGGGGGGGCAACTGCAAACGTTTTCACGAACACTCGATACTCTCCAAGATATGCCCTCTGTTTTAAGATTTGCCACTGAAGCAACTTTACCCTGGCTTCTGGTCGATGCCTTCTATTAAAACGCCCGGGGACAATTCCCTTCGCCTCTCGCTTGGGAGAACACCGACATGGCAGCAACATTTTACCCTGTAGTGAAAAATGCACTCCCCAAATTGAATAACCAGGCAGTTGTGTGCGCGGGTGTGCGCTGGCTCCGAGGGCAGGCTATAGCTACGGGCAGATATTGAATTGGATGTTTGGCAAGGCTGTCGGCGTCTTCAGACACACCCGAGGCTGCAGTGATCAAGGTTATGTGTGTTAACTTTTCAGTGTTTTCTTTTTCTTTTTATGATGCTTTTTAGAGGTCATCGGGGGCATTTAATAATCCTTGTGTGGAATGATGAAATGAAAAAAGACCACTACCTTGTCTTATAGGGACGGCTACCGTATCATTTAATTGAGCTAAACACACCACAAGGATTCAATGTCCCCGATGACATCACTGGTGGCCATATTCAAACTAATTTACTCTCGATAACCGTCGGACTAAATGAAAAACTTAATTATGTGCAAAATAAATCGGCATTGTTTTTTGGTGAAGTGCCTCCATCTTCAACTGATTCTCACACATGACTAAACTCATTCTGACTGAATCATTATTCAACATGCACACACGCACACACACACACACACACGCACACACACACGCACGCACGCACACACACACACACACACACACACACACACACTCGAGAGTGAAAGTACTCAGCCCCTCCCCTACGATTCAACTGTAGTTCTTTAGAGAGCAAGAGAAATTATACAGCTCATAATTAACCCATTTACAAGCCGTATTACATTTAGCAAATAAGGAAACGGATAGAGAACATTTCAAAGCACTAGAAATTGTGAATATAAAATTGTTTGACCAAATTCTGAATCGCGCAAAATTTTTGGCAATTATGAAAAATCCTCTCCGCCGAGATGAGGCCGTTTTCACACCTTTCCGAGTCTTTTGTTCTCCCGCTCACGGGAGCTCCGACCTCAGAGGATTAACAAATGTAAGCCGATGGTTATTGTGATGTATATTGTATATCGATATCGATATGATGATGTTAGTAACTCCCATGTCACCCGGTCCTCACTGTGCCCGAAGAGAAAAAAATACCTGAATAACAAATCAAAGCCTGTGGAATAACCTGTTGGACACTGTGTCGGTCTTTCCAGGAATGCCCCAGTGGAGTGGTCAACGAGGACACCTTTAAAGACATCTATGCTCAGTTCTTCCCCCAGGGAGGTAATGTATGTTTATTGTTTATTGTTTATGTAGGGGATAATGTATAGCTACGAGGTCATTGTCGCAAAATAATTGACCGACACGTAGTTTAAAATACCGAGCCGCTTCGGCGAGGTGTTTTAAACGTCAGTGAAGGTCAATTATTTTGCGACAATGACCGAGTAAAGCTATACATTATCCCGCTTATTACATGGCTAACTTACTAACAATATACCTAATTCATTTGACAAATCGCAGTTGTTCTGTGGCTCTGTCAGCCCAAATAAAGTGATTATTATTATCGCGGGCAGCCTCTGTTCTGGCTCCGCTGTAATCTACACACACTCCGCTGTCAGTGCAGCCGCGGCAGGTGTGTCTGATTTGCTGCACTGATGTGGGCTTGATTGCGAACAGCTGCGCACATCGGTCATTATTGTCCCACAGCGGTCATTATTGAAAAATAATGACCGCTGTCGGGGGGCTATTGACCAATCACAAGCAAGCATTTCGGCGAATGTGAAAACGCCATGTAATAATGTTTATTAAAAGGATCCCCATTAGCTGGACGCCTTGACGTCGAGCTATAGTCTTCCTGAGGTCCAAGACAGACATACACAAACATAAAACATAAACACATACATAATCAAGCGATCCATAATCCTAAAATAAACAAAAGATAAAATAAATGTCATTGGTCATAAAAAAAATTTAAATTTCAAAGACAGAAAATAAGACAATCATGTTCATTCTATTTAAACTAAAGAATGTAGGTAGATTCTGAGTTGTTTCTTAATAAAACATGCCTTTGCACTGATTGTGAACTAATGTTACTTGGAAGTTTATTCCATGACCACACAGCCCTGTAATTTACAGTTTCTTTCAGGATATTTGTACTAGGTAGGGGTAGAGTCATCTGTCCCACCATGTCCATCCTCCAGGGAGGTAATGTTTGTATGTCCCCCCATGTCCTTCCCCCAGGGAGGTACTGTATGAATGACATTTTATTTCCGTGTCATGTCCGACCCATCCCTTACGGGATTATAAGACACCAAAAACAACAATTGAACATAACAATCACTTCCCATGGTTTCTAAGCATGCACACCATCATAGTGTCATGGTTTTTGCCTTATTTCACTTTTCTGTGAGGGACAGCTGTCTATTTTTGCTTTATTTCACCTCTCTGTGAGGGATAGCTGTTAATCCCTGTTCCCTGTGGTTAATTGCCTCATGGGTCGGCAGGTGTGTGGGCTTGATTGCACCTGATGCAGTGCAGCTGTGCCTATGGCCATGTGGAGTCTATTTAAGTTTGGAGATTGCAGTGTCAACTGCTTTTTCATTTTCCTTGTGCTGGCTATACTTTTGGTCAGGCTTCTTATATTTAAGTGTAGTGCTGCCCTATTCAGCATTTAGCCTTCTTTTGTAGCTATACTTGTTTTCGTCTACTGGCTTAGTTTACACTTTATTTTATAAAGGCTGAGTCCTTTATGGTAGTGTTTTCTTTTGTTCTTTTGGAACTGCCCTTTGCACATAAACTCCCTTGGTGGAGGTTTATTGTTTTATGTTTGCAATATAAACTCTGTTTTCAGGAGTTGCCTTTGTGGCTTATTTATTTTCTCTACAATACCTCTTTAATGAGTGTCGTCCTGTTTTTTGGACATTACTTATTTTCTTGAACACTCACTTTAAGGCTTCCACCTGTAAAGGTTGTTTTGTGTTGTTTATTTTTCCCCTTCTCCTAAAACGTCTGCGTAAGCAGTTAGTGGTTATCCGTTTTACGTATAACTTTAATAATCCCTATTATCTGCTCATGACCCACACACACACACCCACAGCCCTCACACATAGGCCAAAATATATCACATATGTTATTTTTGTGTGTTTATCTCAAGCTTTCTCTAAATTTCCGGCAAATGCAAAACCCCTGCATCACTAAAACCACATTAACTCAAGGTTTTTACACCTGTCAAATAACTTTTTACGCAACTCATAGTATAAAACATAAAATGAATGTCCCACCATGTTCTTCCTCCAGGGAGATACTGTATGTCCTACCATGTTCTCAATGACCTTTCATCTTATTTTCTGTACTAACCACTTCAAAACATAATGAGGACTTGCAAGTAAAAATAGCTCTGGTCAACTTTTGTTACATAAAATGTCTTTAGCTTTCTAATAATAAGAATAATAAGAATACTACTATTATTATTATTATTATTATTATTATTATTATTATTATTATTATTATTATTATTATTATTATTATTATTATTATTATTATTATTATTATTATTATTATTAATAATACTAGTAACTGTAGAGTTCCGTGTTCCTTCGCTCTCCATGTTCAATGTAGAGGGTTCTGTTGCTTCGTCATCAGTGTCGTTCAATGTAGAGGGTTCTGTTTCTTTGTCACCATGGCTCATATCTTATCATATGTATTTATCCACACAAAGAACGCCTGATCCGTTTTGTTTCTTTTATGTGAATAGTTTATTTACAATAAGTTAACCAAACTTCTCCTCCATTACAAACACCCCAAACATTCCCAGCTGTGACACACCCCTTTCACCCCTGTGCGCACTGACAGCTGACCGATGACAGCTGACAGCTAGATATACGTGCTCGGCTTCCCGCCACTGCGTCATGCCGTCATGTCTTTACGTACTGCAACAAGAACAAAACACAATACTTAGAATAGAGTTGCACCACATTTCCAATACAACACATGCCTATGAACGTCTAGGCTACTCACTACAAAACATATTAACAACCATAACATATGATCCTATTTTCAACATATGAGAACATAATCTCAACAGTAACAATACAAATAGTAATAATAATAGTAATAATTATAATAATTATCATAATAATGATGATAATTGACAGCTTTTAGTGGATAGCAAAATTTGTATCGTTATCACAACACTGCTTCCAGAGAGCGACTGGATGTAATTAAGGGAACTTCAAGGTGATTTTTGCACTGGAATGTGGAGGCTTTAGTTTGTGTGCTTGGAAATAGAATGCTTGAACTTCCCCGCTGGCACATCAGTCCAGTTCGCTGAGAGTTCAGGCAGACCAAAAGCTCCGCGAGGTGGTCATTCTCTCTTCGAGGTTTCAAGCACATTTTAAATTCCCGCAAACGCTGTGACTCTGAGAGATCAGTTGACTCTGTGCTTCACCCTAGTGCCGCAGAGTAGCCCCTGCCTGAAGCCTAGTAGGTTTAATATCCCCTCTAATATTATCTCCAGGAGAGATTCTCCCTGCTGTTCTGTGTCCCATGTGGGAATCGAACCGTGACCCAGATGTGTCTCTCCTGCCAGGGGGAGTTCAAAGGGAGTAAAGCCAAATATCTCCTCTGCCTGGCTGGATACCTGCCCCTGGCCAGCCGGTATATGTTTGGTTCTCCATGTGGGAGAGACCCAGGTTTGAATGAAGCTTTTCATTTAATTTCAAAGCTTTATTTAAACTCGACTTAACTATTTTCATTCTTGGGCCACAGATGGATTTCTTTCAAATCGCAGCATTGTTTCTATTCATATCAGCACTGGCTTAGATTCAGAGGTGTTGTTGGTACTATAGACATATATTATAATTTCATTTCAAACCTTTATTTAAACTCGAAAGGCAACTTAGGTTTCCCACATTTACTGTTATGTTGAGTGTAGACATACAGAAATTAGCACCAAAAAAAGCATATAAAATCATAACAAAGAGACGACAAGACGAGGCAAGAAGCAAAGATTAAAACTTAGAAATTAAAACACCTACAACTTGATTGACAGAGGTTGGAGACCAAGGTTTTAAACTCTGCAACAGAGGGGAGAATCTCAAGCTTTAAAGACTGTTGGAGTTCATTCCATGAGCTAGAGGCATCATAGCAAAATGCTGATGTACCCTGTTTAGAGCAAACTCAGGGGACAACTCTCTTCCTACTGGATTACACAGGGATCGCCTCTCACACTGTGAGACGTAATCATTCTAGTGTTTTCCTGGAGAATGATGGTCACATACTGTACTAAGTGCATGGAAGGACTCTTTCATTGTGTGTGTGTGGTGTGTGTAATACACCAGTTTCCTGTGTTATATAGACTGACACATTTCTTTACTATTATTACTTAACATGAAAACAAGACAACAGAATACAATAACCATAATAACAATACACAGAACTTCACAGGGAGATAACAGAACAATAATAATAAAATAAATAACAATTTATAAAAACAGAGTACAACATTTTAAATTTTAGGGGGTACTATCTTACAATTGGCCTTTCCCAGTATTCAGTACCGTTTCCCGGCCGTGTGGCTCTATATCAATAAGACTTATGTCTCTAATTCTCATATTGGCGCACTCTTCCAATTCCCCTCACAACCCTCACCCTCACCAAACTGAGTCATCTCAAAACGTGCATATCAGTGATGTCAGAGATTTCCAGCTGCGGTTGGAGCCCAGCCTCAAAACGGCTTAAGATCCTGAGGTAGAAAAACGCTGCCCCTGAGTACCCAACCAGAAATACAAAACAATTAACATTTTCGAAAAACAAAAACCTACAGAGTGTTCCATAGACTCACAGGAACCGTGCAAAAGTGCCCAAACAGTGAAGAAATAGCAAAATAGCAAAATAGCTCCCCCCCAATAGAATTCCCCAGGTAAAGTTAAGAAGGACAAGACAAAAGACAAGACAGACAAGACATTTCCTCCTCCCCCTGCCACGAGACCGCCGGACTCCCCCGAACAAGCACCTCAACCCCGCTCAGCCGCACACGGCGGTCCTGACCTTCTCAGCTGCTGCAAACCACAGGTCAATACCAGCCTGCCCCACCCCAATCACCCGCGCCGTGGATATCTCAAGATAAATCACATCCAACAGTGTTAGGGACCAGTTAATCACTGTGAGCTTCTCAGGCTCCTTCCATCTCAATGCTATTAGCTTCTTCGCTGCTGTGACGCCCGCTAGGACAACCCTTTTTAGTTGTACGGACGCGGGTAGTGTCGTTATATCGTTCAGGAGTAGCGTAACAGCTGTGAATGGGATAGTTAAGCCACACAAATCTGAAAGTTTGTCCGTTATTGACCTCCAGAAGCGGGCCACTGGTGGGCAATCCCAATACATATGCATATAAGTGCCAGCGGCCCTTTGAGAGCACAAAGTGCACCGAGAGTCGGTTACCAGTCCCATAGCAAATAGCTTCCTAGGTTTAAGATAGGTCCTATGAATATAATTATATTAATTTGCTGGTGATTGGGGTTGCGGGAAGACAATGCCACATTTGCCCAAACATCATCCCAGCCAAACTCGGGGTCCATCTCTATTTACTGTTTTAACAACAAAGGAGCATTATGCAAAGTCAGATGACCATACAGTACTCGAATGCATCGAAGAGACATTGAGAATCAGAGAGAGGGACAGGGGGAGGGGAGAGAGTGGGAGAGGAATAGGGGGATGGAGGGGAGAGGGACAGGGGGAGGGAGGGGAGAGAGATAACTGTTTATTCGGCCTGCAGTTCTTTTCGCTTGGCTCTCTTCATTATGTAAGGATTACTCTCCTCCCTGAGGATCAGAGCCAGACACCAGAAGGCTCGTCGATATACCTGACAACTCCGGGCCAGCTGATATAGAGAATCTAGCTAACGGCATGCACACGCGATAAAACCCAGCTCGTTCTCGGTTCTGTTCTCAGAGAAAAGCCTCTCGCAATGACTTTCATGTCAAACAATGGGGCTTGTTTCCCTTTGAACCAGTTTATTTCTTCTTGCAGGTGGGATTGTTTGTGTAAATTGAGTTGCTGGGGGATTTGAGTGACGCACGTGTGTGTGTGTGTGTGTGTGTGTGTGTGTGTGTGTGTGTGTGTGTGTGTGTGTGTGTGTGTGTGTGTGTGTGTGTGTGTGTGTGTGTGTGTGTGTGTGTGTGTGTGTGTGTGTGTGTGTGTGTGTGTGTGTGTGTGTGTGTGTGTGTGTGTGTGTGTGTGTGTGTGTGTGTGTGTGTGTGTGTGTGTGTGTTTTTGACAGTATTGTGTTTGTGTTTCTGCTCCCAGATGCGACGATGTATGCACATTTCCTGTTCACCGCGTTTGACACGGATCACAATGGATCTGTGAGTTTTGAGGTAAGTGGGAGAGATGAGATCCCGGCGCCGTGAAAGTGTGTTTGTCTCTCTCTCTGTGCCGCGTCTGTCCTTCGATGTGCTCGGCGACCGCTCGCTCGTCTGACCGGACCCACCACGGGAGTGCTGTGTCGGGTGTGAAGTGTGTGATTGGTGGAGTTGATTGGTTCTCGAGAACTTCTGGGGGAGCCAAGCAATTGCCCCCCCCCCCCCCCCCCCCCCGCCTCCTCCGAAAGGGGACGCCCCGAACGGGTGCCGCACTAGTCTAGATTTGATTTTGAACATGTAATAAAATACAAACAATATAAAATCAAAACAAATAATTGAAAAATAAATTAAATGGAAAAGATATATAAATAAACAAAAGCAAAACATAACTCAATTTACATGTTCGAAAAGGAGTAGGAAGAAGTATACACTTATTTAATCTTACCCCTTTTCCACTACTCAAATGAGTGTACTAATTATAAATCCTTCAAAACAAATATATATATATATATATATATATATATATATGCCAAAAAAAACTATATATGTAAAACATGAAAGAAAAGTCAAGTAAGTCTCTGTCTGTCTGTGTGTCATGAGAACCGTTCATCCGATCGACTTTGCGCTTGACAGGGTGTATTGCTGAGGCAGTAAGTACAGTGTGGAGTGTGAGGTTGATTGGATAAGCCGTTCTGGAGAACGCCGCAAGCAGCAATACCAAGCAATCAGCCCATTCCCAACAGGCACCTTTTGAACAGGCACGCAGCACTAGTCATAGGCGTAGATTTAGGGTGGGTTGCAGTATTGAGGACAGGTAAAATTGTAGCTAATATCAAAGCCAAACTCCCTCCCCAACAGAGGAAAACAAATATTATAAGGGGGTCAAACATTTATATATCCTTCTTACCTGTAACTATAGAATAGTTATAAATAGAATACATATTTTAAAGCAATACAGAATGCCTGAGAACCTCACTGCATTATATTCCATTATATTTGTGTCAGCAGGTTCCTGAATTGTGTCTTTTCCATTTCCATCATAAATGTATGCAAAATGCCATGGGAGAGGACCCCCAGATCTCCTGCTTAAAGTTCCCCCCTGTTTAGATCCGATTCGATTCAAATGTTTTGTCATCATCATACAGCACAAGTACAGTACAACGAAAAGAGGTTTGGCATCCAACCAGAGTGCAAATGTAACCGTAAAGTTCAATAGTAATATACAATGTACAGGTGATTAAACTGGGTACAAAATATATAAATTAGTACTACTGAGTGTGGTGCTAATCAGATGGATACGATAAGATGATCCTTTATTAATTCAAGTGTCAAAGCAGCATGGGGGGGGGAGGGGGTACAGAGCTTCACAGTCCAATAATATACTACAATATAAAAAGTACAAAATACAAGATAGTACAAGGTAAGTAGGTAGCAACAACAGTAGCAGCAGTGGCGGCACCGCAAGTAGCAACAGCAGTAACAGTGAGTGGTGCAGTATGTACAGTATGAACAATATGGAAACTATGAACTGTGTGTGTACATAATTAACAGTGTAGTATTATAGCAAGTATTATAGCAAGACATAAATAAATATGAGCAAATAAATAAATATATGAGTACACTGAAGACACTATAGTGGTATGAAACCAAACCTACACACCCTTTTTCACTAGTAGTGCTTAAAGTACTATCAAATGGTTTCATGAGACTGTATGGTAACTAACTGTATGGTAAGTTATGGTAACTAACTGTATGGTAACTAACTGTATGGTAACTAACTGTATGGTAAGTTATGGTAACTAACTGTATGGTAACTAACTGTATGGTAACTAACTGTATGGTAACTGTATGGTAACTAACTGTATGGTAACTTGCATGGGGAGATACTGCACCAGCACACCTTGTTCAATCCATCAACAACACTTTGGTTGATGATTTTTTATTATTATTATTATTATTATTATTATTATTATTATTATTATTATTATTATTATTATTATTATTATTATTATTATTATTATTATTATTATTATTATTATTATTATTATTATTATTATTATTATTATGTGGTATTATCGCTATAATCTAAATGTCCTCCTCTCCACAGCCCGTGTTTGAAGTGATGTCTCCCTGCTGTGTCAGTGGCATCTTTGGGGAATATTTTGTGGAGTTTCAAAACGATGATGAAACACGGACCCCTTGGGCCCTTTCTACAGAAGTAGATCAAACCTGAGCTTTTCAAAGTTAGAAGTACTACCTGTACCTGTACCCCCAAGACATTAGCTAACCTGAAACCTGGGCACATTTGTATTCAGCCCAACCACAGCCTCCAGCGTTTACACATTAATGAAAAATGTGATCTTGCTGATTTGGACAAAAAGAGAAACCTGTCATAACTCCAGGCATATATCCCCAAAGTTAAGTCCAACACACTTCAGCCAAGTTTTGAATGAAAGGGTGTTGGTGCTTAACAGTAGAGGACCGTATATATATACAGGCAAGGCTTTTTACCTTTGTACTTCTCTAAGTATATTATATGTGCAGGGTACTTAATTCTTAATAAATACAGCTGTCTGTAAAGGATATGATTCCATCCAATAAGTGAAGGCAAAGGAAGAGAGGGTTTTACCTGAGCACTTCAAACAGAGCAACCGAAGCCAAACACTGGAGCGCTCATAAAGTCTGCACATTTATTGCAGGAGGGTGACTGACGTTTGGACCAGCGTCTTCCTCAGAGTCAACAGCAGAACAGAAGGTAGAAGAGAGGGAGGAATATATATATGTGTATACTCCACATAATGATGTCATTGACTGACATTTTGAAAAAATAATGAAAATAATAAAAATCAAGAACAAGTAATGGCAACCATCACGATTAGCAAATAATGTAGAGACATGAATGATTGAATGAATGAATGAATGAAGTTTATTTTTCGGTCTTGTTTACAGACAAATCAAACACACACAAAAAGGAAAAGAAAAAAGAAAAATGAATCACAAATGTACATATTCAAGGCAAGCTCACACACAAAATCCAAAATCAACGACCGAAAAAAAGGAATAGGCTGAAGCACATGCTTATTATTTTTTTTTAATCCTCTTTTTCTCCGCCTGATTTTTCTATGCTTTTCCTCCCATCCCAATTTAGTCGTTATGCCAATTCCCCCTACCTGGTCGTTGTGCGCATGTTCCCCCTACTGGTCGGTACAAGGGAACCCTGAAGTCTACCACATGCTTCCTCCGACACATGCGGAGACAGCCAGCGTCTCTCTTTTCACCTGGCAGCGAGGACTCTCATTGGTGAAGTGTAATGCGTGGGAGGTCACGCTCCCTTCACCACTTCCTGCCTTTCGCTGAGCAGGCGCCCAGACCGGACCTGTAGGTGTCGCTGTCCACAACGCCAGATTACCACCCACGACTTCCCTCCTGCTAACTCAGCGAAGCGAGTTAGTATGACGATCGGACCAAGCCGCAGGCAATGCTGACTCTGGGAGTCGAGACCGCAGCCTCTTGCATTGGTGACGAGCGCAATCTCCGCTACGCCACCCGACCGCAGCACATGCTTATTTTTGCCTATCCTTTACAAATTCTTAAAATCTAAATATATTTTAATATAAGAAAGAAAAACACTGTTTTCTATAATTACATGTAATAACATATTAACACTGTTTTCTATAATTACATATAATAACACATTAACACTGTTTTCTATAATAACATATTAACACTGTTTTCTATAATTACATATAATATATTAACACTGTTTTCTATAATTAATATATACCTATAAATCTGTATGATAGCATGTACAATAATGCTGTATATATATTTATTTTGACCATATATACTGTATATCTATCCACATCTGTCTGTACATACCTGCATATAATCATTGTTGCATATCTGTAGATACTATATCTATATCTGTACATTTCCCTTCCCTACTCTTACTAGTTACGCCGCTGGCCAGTATGACTTACCATAGTGTCTTTATACCTGTATCACTGTACATTGTCACGATGGGGTAGGTAGAATGCAATAATACAGAAAGGGAAGGAATGGAGGAGGCAGATGCGAGGAGTGAAGCTTGGAGAAGGGTGTTTACTGTAGAATCCAGTGCAATACAAGGAACATACAGAAACGACATAACAAACTTCACAATACAAAACAACAAACACTAAGACTTACTAGAGGGAGAACGGTGCGACACGACGTGGATAGGAACAGGGGGTAACTGGAGGTATGTCGCCACAAGGAAGGGAGGACAGACAGACACCTAAATACCCAGACTAATTAACAAATCAAGAACACCTGTTCAACACAGAATCACAACACAACGACCAAAGGCACTGACAAACTAAACAACAACTAGACACTACGGCAATGACACACAACAACACAACAAGGGGTGACATCACACATAGACAGGAGTGGCCCAAAATAATAAACAATTAGACACAAATTCTATTATTTGGAACCAGAGCAAAATGGCCGCCTGTACCAACAGGCTAGTCTGGCCACTAGAGGGTAGGAGACCAATGTCAGGCCGAGGGCCAATGTCAGATGGAGGGCATTGCCCAAAGTTAGGTGGAGGGTACTGCCCAATGTTACCATCCTGCCCAGTCCAGCCAGGACCGGGCCTAGGATCATGACAGTACCCCCCCCTCAACGGGGGGCTTCCAGACCCCCGAAAACAACGTCCATAAGCAGGTGAGGGAGGAAGCCGGAACCCCGGAGAGGACCCAGGGAGAGGACCCGAAGAAGAGGGACCAGGAGGCTGAACGAAAAACCCAGGAGGGGCATAGCAGCCAGGGGGGTTGAAAACGGGCGCAGATGCCCGGAGAGGGGGGGTGGGGACTGGAACAGAGGCCCGGGGAGGAGGACTGGACCTGGGAACAGAGGTCCGACGAGGGGGGGTGGGGATGGGCACCGAGACCCGGGGAGGGGGGCAGAACCTGAGAACCGAGGCCCGGCGAGGGGGAGTGGGGACGGGCACCGAGGCCCGACGAGGAGGGCTGGACCTGGGAAGAGAGGCCCGACGAGGGGGGGTGGGTACAGGTGTAGAAGCCTGGGAAGGGGAGCTGGACCCTGGAGCAGGATCCCGGGCGAGAGACCCTCCAGCCGCCGGACCCGGGGCCGGTTCAGGAGAGCCGGACCGGAGGTGTGGCGGCGACGACCCCTGGAGCAGTATCCCACGCAGACCACGGCGAAGACCACGGCGAAGACCCCGGCGAGGACCACGGCGAGGACCAGGATGCTGATCACGGCGCAGAGCTGGACCAGACGGGGAGCCAGGATCCGTCGAAGAGCCGGGAGCCGGCACGGCAGCCGGACCAGGGCCCTCATTCATCAACGTGGACGTAGAACTTGACCTACTTCCACACGTAAGCACGGAATGTAGAACTAGCGTACGCACAGGGAAGTCGGCATTCATCACACGTGCGTACGCAGGCTCTATGGTCCTCCGTGTTGATGAATACCACTTTGTTCTACCGTCAATGCTCGTGCATGATTATCCATATATGGTCATGAAAATGAGGAAACACCCCCCATGGGATGTGAAATAATGGACGGACCCGAGCGGAACCCTGAGAAACTCCACGAAGATTGTTCACTGCTGTCGAACCAAGAAGACACTATCGCGTATTGTGGGATAAATAAAAGGCGGACTCGTAAACGGTGATGTCAAATATCAACGGCTCCCTAAGACCATTGCTGCAATTCTGCCTGGACAGCTCTAAATACTAATAAAGACCGTTCGTTGACCACTGTTTGGCGTTGGTTGTGTGTCATTATAACCATGCTGTAATATGAATGCCTTTATTAGTTGTGTTCGATTGGCTATATGATTTTTAGATGCATCTATTTTGTTGTCGGCTAATAAAGACCGCGCTGGAATATGACTGCCTTTTCCCGTGTTGTTTGATTAATACCCCAGGGATTAAAGTTCTCCTCAATTTTATTCCAAATCGCGATGGATCTCCCGTCAATTTTCTACCTGCTGCATATGATTTCTAGAGGCATACTACAGTCTATTACTGCGGTCAAGTGAGCCGTCTTTTGCTTTTGCGTGGTCAAATCAGCCGCTCTTGTTTTTCGAGTGCGCGATTAGTTCCAGGTTTACGGTAATGCATTCAAACAACCCTATGTCAGTATTGGGTAGCCTATATAAACAATATAATACGAGAGCATATACAAGAACAATGAATCTCACTGCATGTATGATAGCCTGCCTTTCAATACATGAACTTGAATTCCATCATGTTTGTGTGCGGGACTCACAAGGCTGCTGTCACAATGGGTGGTACCGGTGTACAGTGATAATAACAGTCCACACAATATCACGATCCATGCCATAGCCTATGTTCTATTAGGACATGATCTGTGACGACAAATGTTCTAGAATGTTTGATTAAGATATCATACTCTGACAGCATGCCTATGAGCAACAAAAACGCGAACTTGAATCCCATCATATACATAATCTGTCCACTATAGTGTCATTGCAATGCGTTTTCTATTCTTTCTTATACAGTAAAAAGGGGGAAGAACACTATATTCATATGACTTGTATTCTGCTTACAGCTTCGAAGTTCCACTTGTTTCGTTTAACGTAAAGCCTTTTAAATATAATCAAAACGTTCCTGTGTTTCTGCGGTCTGCGCAGAATAATAACGAGTTGAGCTTTATGATTTATGATGAATTGAAAATGGGGGACCCTGATGTAAACAAGACGAAAGTTGGTCTGCATCCCCAATTAACAATTGTATGTACTGAGCTCGCTGTACTGTACTGTACCCATTCTGCAATCTGTTAATAAACTTTTCAATCAATCAATCAATCAAGCTACGCGGAGCGCAGTCAGTCAGTAGCCTACACCCCGTATATTCCGATAACGCTATATAAACCATGCTGCATTCATTCTGAGAGAAAGATCTATTATTCCAAATGCTATTTATAGGGTTTTGACCATAATTACACTACTGTTGCTATTTTACAATGAACTATAATGAACTACGGTTCGTACAGAACGTGCCAGTGTTATTATGCACAGAAGCTCATTTCCTTGTTGTAATAATATATTCTACCACTGGGCGCTAGGTACGCCAGGTCTGACCTGTGCGTAGATGTACGCACGAAGTCAAGTTCAAGTTGAAATTGATGAATCCCACTCTTTGCTTAGAAATGATCGTACGCACAGGGTAAGCACAGATCTGTGCGTAGAACACGTTGATGCATGAGGGCCCAGGTGTAGAGGCCGGGCAGGGCGTGGAGACCGGATCGGTCTCGGCGGCGCCGCGTGGTGTAGGATCCGGGGATGAGGAGCCAGGACCCAGAGCTGAGGCTGGACTGGGCGTGGAAGCTGGACCAGCTGTGGAGGCCTTACTAGCCATACTAGCCTCGGGGGCTAGGCTAACTGTGGGCCCTGGACTCACTGTGGGAACTGTGCTAGCTGAAAATGCCTGGCTAGCTTGGGACATCTGGTCCGTCTCAGGTACTAGGCTCACCCTGAACCTGGAGCCTAGTCTGGCAGTGGAGACTGTGCTAGCTGGAGACATCTGGTCTGTCTCAGATACTAGGCTCACCCTGAACCTGGAGCCTAGTCTGGCAGTGGAGACTGTGCTAGCTGGAAACGGCCGGTTAGCTATTGAAACGAAGCTAACGGGCGGAGCTATGTTAGCTGGGGACGGCTGGTTAGCTATTGACACGAAGCTAACGGGCGGAGCTAGGTTAGCTGGGAGTGGCTGGTTAGCTATTGACACAAAGCTAACCGGCGGAGCTATGTTAGCTGTGGACGTCTGGTTAGCTGTCTGAGCAAAGCTAACGGGTGGAGCTGTACCCACTGGAGACGTCTGGCCATCGATAGTGGCGGGACTAACAGGTGGAGCCGTGCTAACTGGGGACGACCGGTTAGCTATTGGCACGAAGCTAACGGGTGGAGCTATGTTAGCTGGGGACGGCTGGTTAGCTATTGACACGAAGCTAACGGGCGGAGCTAGGTTAGCTGGGAGTGGCTGGTTAGCTATTGACACAAAGCTAACCGGCGGAGCTATGTTAGCTGTGGACGTCTGGTTAGCTGTCTGAGCAAAGCTAACGGGTGGAGCTGTACCCACTGGAGACGTCTGGCCATCGATAGTGGCGGGACTAACAGGTGGAGCCGTGCTAACTGGGGACGACCAGTTAGTTATTGGCACGAAGCTAACGGGTGGAGCTATGTTAGCTGTGGACGTCTGGTTAGCTGTCTGAGCAAAGCTAACGGGTGGAGCTGTACCCACTGGAGACGTCTGGCCATCGATAGTGGCGGGACTAACAAGTGGAGCTGTGCTAACTGGGGACGACCGGTTAGCTATTGGCACGAGACTAACGGTCGGAGCTATGTTGGCTGTAGACGACAGATCGGCGATGGACATCCGAGCAGCCTCAGCGGCTGTGGGAGGATCTAGGCTGACCGTAAGCCTGAGAACAGTCGGCAGGCTAGCTACCCTAGCCTTCGGTTTATGCTTCTCTATGAGGACAGCAACATGTTCAGCCATCTCCCACATCGCCGTCTGCAGTGTCGGATTCTCAGTGGCGACCTGGTCGATCTTCCGGAGTAGGAACCCCCATTTGGCCAGTGAGTAACTCTTCATGTCACCGGCCATCAGGGTCAGGACAACGGTGATGGTATCACTTGCCCTTCCTGCTGCATTCGTTACTGTTGGTGGCGACATTCTGTCACACTGGGGTAGGTAGAATGCAATAATACAGAAAGGGAAGGAATGGAGGAGGCAGATGCGAGGAGTGAAGCTTGGAGAAGGGTGTTTACTGTAGAATCCAGTGCAATACAAGGAACATACAGAAACGACATAACAAACTTCACAATACAAAACAACAAACACTAAGACTTACTAGAGGGAGAACGGTGCGTCACGACGTGGATAGGAACAGGGGGTAACTGGAGGTATGTCGCCACAAGGAAGGGAGGACAGACAGACACCTAAATACCCAGACTAATTAACAAATCAAGAACACCTGGTCAACACAGAATCACAACACAACGACCAAAGGCACTGACAAACTAAACAACAACTAGACACTACGGCAATGACACACAACAACACAACAAGGGGTGACATCACACATAGACAGGAGTGGCCCAAAATAATAAACAATTAGACACGAATTCTATTATTTGGAACCAGAGCAAAATGGCCGCCTGTACCAACAGGCTAGTCTGGCCACTAGAGGGTAGGAGACCAATGTCAGGCCGAGGGCCAATGTCGGCATTGCCCAAAGTTAGGTGGAGGGTACTGCCCAATGTTACCATCCTGCCCAGTCCAGCCAGGACCGGGCCTAGGATCATGACAGTACATATTAATACTACAACTCTGTACACACATCTGATTAGCGCTATTACTCAGTAGTACTACTTCATATATTCTATACCCAGTTTAATCACCTGTACATTGTATATTACTATTGCACTTTACTGTTACATTTGCACTCTGGTTGGATGCCAACCTTATTTTCGTTGTACTGTACTCAAGGGCGTCCATTTGGTATGGCAAGGTATGGCACTCTATATGAAATGAAAATGGGGGACCCTGATGGAAACAAGACAAACGTCTTTCTCAGGTCTGCATCCCCTTAACAATTGTATGTATTGAGCCGTACTGTATTGTACCCATTCTCCAATCTGTTAAATAAAGTTTTCATTCATTCATTCATTCACCTTGGCAAAAAAAATAATAATAATTACAATTTTTTATGTTGATTTAGAATTCGAATGTCAACATTATGAACGAAGCTTCGAACTATTCGGTACAGCCCTAGCATGTTTTGATATTGTCAATTATCTCACTTTTACTAGGTGACTTTTGCTGTGACTAACTGAAATATGCCCAAAAAAAAGGGAAAATGGACATAGGGACGTTTTTTTTTATCAAAGGGCAGCAGAGACAAGTGATACAGGGACACAGGTAAGGTCTGGCTTAGTGATTATAATAGTGCAGTTCAGCATTCAGTAACCCATACTTTTTGTGAATGTGTTTTTGATACTACATTCTGTTGAACACACACCTCAAAACTGTACCTAAGGAAAATTGGCTCAATTGCAAGAAAAGTAATAGACAGTTATGATATTACATTCTGCATAATTCGTATGCAAAATATTGTGGTTCCCTGCTTTAGTCTGTTGACACATTTCTATACTAAAAATGCTTGTGTAGTCCTGTGTCATACCTAAATGTCATATAACTGAATTGTATAGAAACAACTCACCAAAAGTGACTATTGCACAACTGATTTGACAAAAGAATTCCACCAAAAAAAAAAAAAAAAACCTTCAGCCCCCCCCCCCCTACTCGCCATACCTTGCCTTTTAATGAAAGGACGCCACTGACTGTACTTGATGATGACAATACATTTGGATCTAATCTAATCTCAACAGTGTTTCCCCTATGGTAGGATAGGCAGGGTGGGTAAGTATTCCTAAAGCAGTAAAGTGAATAATGTATACTCAGTAGATAGTAAATTATAACACTACCTCATGCATACTGCACCTTATGTGACACTGTGAATAATGTGAATATTCCTCAGCTAGTCAGATAGTAAATTATATTGACCATATTGATCAAATTGTTTACACTGCCTGTGTTGTTTTTTACTACCTGTATACTGTGTTGTTTTACTACCTGTACCCCCTCCCCCCCTCCCCCCCATGCTGCTATGATGCCTGAATTTCCCCAAGGGGATCAATAAAGGAATATCTTATCTTAAAGGGTCTATAACAATTACATGGTAATTATTTAGTGGCCCTTACATCCCATCGACAAAGTATATTGGGGAATCATTGCATGATTAATCGATGTCATTATCTGTGAGTATTTACATGTCCTAGGTATTGATTGCCACATCACCTAAACACAATAGGGACTAGAGATCAATAGAGGCGCGGTTTGGTCATTTATAAGACGCTGCATTAAGGGTATCGATCCAGAAGACTTCCCTACACAGTCAAGTCATGTGTTAATGATGTCCCCTTTAGATTCAGATTAGATTAGATTAATGATGTCCCCTTTAGATTCAGATTACATTAGATGAATGATGTCCCCTTTAGATTCAGATTAGATTAATGATGTCCCCTTTAGATTTAGATTAGATTAGATTACAATGTATTGTCATCATACAGCACAAGTACAGTACAACGAAAATAAATTTGACATCCAACCAGAGTGCAAATGTAACATACAATGTACAGGTGATTAAACTGCGTAAAACATATATAAATTAGTACTACAGAGTAATAGTGCTAATCAGATGTATGTACAGAGTTGTAGTATACAGGTATAAAGACACTGGTAGTAAGTCAAACTGGCCAGCAACATAACTAGTAAGAGCAGGTAAGGGATATGTACAGATATAGCTACAGATATCTAAAAAGCATTATATGCAGGTATGTGCCCCCTTGAGGGCTTGACTGGGGTGACAATGGCTCAGGAGGTAGAGCAGTTGTCTGGTAATCTGGAGGTTCCCCGTTCGATTCCCACTCCTCCCGGGCAGCCTGTTGAAGTGTCCTTGAGCAAGACACCTAACTCCTAATTGCTCCCGATGAGCAGGTTGGTACCTTGCATGGTCACCTCCGCCGTTGGTGTGTGAATGTGTGAGTGAATGGGTAAAATGTGAGGAACAAATTGTCTCAAAACAAGACTAGAAAGCGGGGATCTTTGATTAAAGACAGTGACAAGCTACAGAAGATGGCCACAAACGATAGTACGAGTGATGAAGAGGACGAAACGGAACATTTCATTGTCCCGGAAGGGAAGACTCGGGGGAGGCTGACAAAAACTCTGATAACAGTCAATCATCTGATTAACGGAATTATTTAGATTTATAATTCCGGCAACTCTCTGTTAATTTGCCTTCATTCAGTGGATGAAATCATATCCTTACAGAGAGCTGTATTCATTCAAAACGAAGTATCCTGCACATTATACTATACTTGATAATATACTTAGAGAATAAAAGATATGGAAACTATAACATCTCTATATGGTGATTTCATTGGATGTGCACTGTTAATAATGCTTGTATATCTTATCGTGTGTTGTCATGTTTGTTTATATGTTTGTTTAAAAAATAATAAAAAAATTAAACACAAAAAACATCTCATACTGTAGTTGCTGGAGAGTTCCAGAATTAATCAACCACGTTCCCCGTCCTTCATCCAAAGTTAAAACGCCTCCATTCTTGCAGCATGCCGTACCAGCAGCAAGGACATTTAAAGGAACACGCCAACATTATGGGAAATACGCTTCCCGTCTTCTCCAGAGTCAGACAAGAAGATGGATACTGATTTCCTCTCGGTAGAAACAAGCTGGCTGCAAGCTAGCCTAGCTTAGCGTGAATTAATGGGAGTGGATACGGATCAGCTAGCCTAGCTTAAAACTCCAGCAGAGGTGTTGTTGATCAACAGCTAGGCTTTAAACACATGACAACGCTTGGCACGTTTTGGCTACGGAGCCTTCATCAGACTGTGCATTTCTTTGTGGGAGTTTTTCAGATGCTTATTTCTTATGTTATGAGACAACAGCCCTCCCCAATGAGCACCGTCTAATCAGAAGATTGCTATATCGTCAATGTAAACAAGGAAATGTAAACAGTATTTTCACTAGTGCTGTCAATAGATAAAAAAAAATTAACTAATTAATCTCACAATTTTCTGTAATTAATCTAGATTAAAAATAGCATTTTTCTACTTAAGACCGAAGCTTGTAACAGATATTTACTTGAGTAAAATCATGGAATTAATGTAAAATCAACACAAAGTATATTTAGATTCAAAGACTATTTTAATAGCTTTCTTTGAATAGTTTCTCTCCTGTGAAATACAAATGTTCAACAAAACCATCAACATTGACTCAGCTAGACCTCTTTCTTATATCCGCGGCACTAAGATTGAAGATTTTTCACTCCATAGATTAATCTAGATTAATTTATTTTAATGCTTTAAATGATTTAAATTAATCTCCAAAGTTAAAGCATTCATTTTGACAGCCCTAATTTTCACATACCCCCCCTCGTTGCACATAAACACAGTCCTCCACGACAATATGGGTTTCATCAGAGACTCCTGCTGTGTGCGGCGGGCACACTGGGGCCTCTTTGGGGGTTCAGTGCCTTGCTCAAGGGCACTTAGACAGAGATGGTAGGCACTGTAGATGTAACACCAGCTCACCCCGAGTCGGGATACATCTGTCGGTGCCCGGGGATCGAATCGGCGACCTTTCGGTTTACCGGTTGGCCTCTATAGGCCGTTGACCGTTTTGCTCGTATGTCGTGTTGCCACCTTGGAAAGTTCAAGTTCAAGTTTCTTTATTAATTTGTCATACAAAAATACAGAATACCTTTATATGAAATGCTTTTTCCTGTTTTGCTCCTGAGAGTGTGCTAGATAAAAAAATAGAAAAAGTATAAAATAGAAAGTCAACAGTACGTAAACAAGTGTACACAAAAGTGTTCAATATACATATATATATATATATACAATATACAATACAGAGTAGAAAAAATTAGTAACTGAGTTACAATACAATATACAGTACAATGCAGAAATGGGCTGAGGAATCCCATGAGGAATCCCAAAAGGAATCCCAACCTGAGCACAACATAAGAGCTAAATGGCCTCGCGTGTGTGAAGATGGTCCTTCCTGCCTCTCCATTGGTCCCATCCAGCTCAGGCAGCGCTCCATTCGTCGGACCTTCACTCACTCAAAGTTCTCTTCTCTGCAGGACTTCGTCACAGGGCTCTCTATCCTGCTCAGAGGCTCGGTCCAGGAGAAGCTGACCTGGGCCTTTAACTTGTACGACATCAATAAGGATGGATATATTACTAAAGAAGTATGTTTCATGTAAATCCTTAGATCCTAATGTGAAAAACTGTGATTTATGCCTGCACTTTATGTGCTCATTTTATGCCTGTCTTTTTTCTGTTATGAAGCACTTTGAGCTGCAGTTTCTGTATGAAAGGTTATTATTATGATTATTATTATTACTAGGTTTGAAAATACCGTTTGTCTCAAAACTTAAAATATATGGCTGATGGATTCAATTGACCTATCTCAAACCCCCACCCCCTTTTCTTGATCCTCCAATCACAAATGTTGCTTCCCTCGGACAAGGATCAAGAAAAGGGGGTGGGGTTTGAGAGAGGTCAATTATACCATGTGATCTGAGATAATTACGACTTGTTGTACAGGACTTGTAAGTCGCTTTGGATAAAGGCGTCACCTGAATGACTAAATGTAAAGTGTAAATGTAACAGTAAAATATGCATAAAAATATACAGGACATGTGTGTAGTATACAGTGTGTAACAAGTGATTAAATGCAATATATATATATAACAAAGCTACTGAGTAAATAGTAAATTGCTCTAAAAGCACTGCATAGATATACCAACTACAACGATTAAAGCTGAAATATCTTCACTTGTTTCACTGAGAAGTATTGGATCAATGATTTGTATTATCAAATCCCCCTACCTGACTGACCTCCTTCTCCCTTACCGCCCCACCCGATCCCTCCGGTCCTCTTCCACTGCTTCCCTCATCGTCCCGTCATCCAAATTAAAAGGTTTTGGTGATCAGGCTTTCTCACATGCTGCACCCCGACTCTGGAACACCCTCCCTCAGACCACCAGAGACTCTCCCTCACTCTCCACCTTCAAATCCAGACTCAAAACCTACCTGTTCTCCCAAGCATTCAACCTTCCTTACCCATAACCACCCTCCTCCAACCTACCACCCCCTTTTCCCCTGCCCGACCTTCTCTCCTCTCCCGCCCCCACCCCCTCTCGGTTTCCCTTACTTACTTCCAGACTGTCTCCCCTACTGGCTCCTGTATTTGTTGTCTGTTACTCATGGTTTTATGTTCTTGTGTATTCTTATTGTTCTCTGTTTCCCTGTGGTTCTATGGTTCTTTGTTTCTTTGTTTTTGCCTATTGTCAGCGACTTTGGGTCCTTGAAAAGCGCTATACAAAATACATTTATTATTATTATTTGATGGCTGTGTCTCCTATAGGAAATGCTGGACATCATGAAGGCCATCTATGACATGATGGGGAAGTGCACTTATCCCGTCGTCAAGGACGAGACGCCTCGGGCGCACGTGGAGATCTTCTTCCAGGCAAGTCCTCGTTCAGCAGCCCCAGTGTTCCAATTCATTCATTCATTCATTCATTCAAACCTTTATTTATTCTCGAAAAGACAATTGAGATCACCCTCATTTTCAATGTCGTCAAGACTTTACAGACATTTCAATGCACACATTTCTACAATATAACAATAATAAATATTAATAACTATCTATAAAGTACTTTTCACACATGGACCGCAGTCCAGAGTGCCCCACAGCAATTAGTATAAAATTAACATAGGCATAAAATCAGCACACAATTGACAAAATAAAAAACAATGCATAAATTGCAGACATAAGAATAGGTATAAAATACAATAAAAGTAGTGCAATGTAAAGGTGCAGACTTAAGAATAGGCATAAAATAAGTACAACAGTACAATGTCGCTCGAAGGCATGTGAACCCCCCATGGAACAGTCAGTCCCCCAAACACAACAAGCCTCCAAGCATCCCTCGTCATTCACTGCTCTCTGTTCTCTGTCTCCAACAGAAGATGGATAAGAACAAGGATGGAGTCGTGACTATAGACGAGTTCATTGACTGCTGCCAAAATGTGAGTTGTGGGCCTCAGTGCTGGCGTGATTGACACTCTCTTTCCACCACTGACCTATCACAAACCCCACCCTCTTTTCTTTATCCTCCAATCGCAACTAATCAGATGTGTGTGTACAGAGTTGTAGTATTAAGTAGTATTATGTACAGTGATACAGATATAAAGACACTATGGTAGTAAGTCATATTGGCCAGCAGTGTAACTAGTTGAGAGTGGGTAAGTGATATGTACAGATATAGATATACATTTACATTATATATATACAGATATAGTATCTACAGATAAAAGGATTATATGCAGAAAGCCCAGAGAAAGCACTCATCCGTAATTTACAAATACTTACTTTGTACAGTATTTGTAGCTAGTACTTAGCTAGTTAGAAGATTACTTTATTGTCAATGTACACAAGGACAATTTGTCTTTTTGCATATCCCTCCTAGTTACACATACACACAGTCCTCATATCCCTCCTAGTTACACATACACACAGTCCTCATATCCCTCCTAGTTACACACACAGTCCTCATATCCCTCCTAGTTACACATACACACAGTCCTCATATCCCTCCTAGTTACACACACAGTCCTCATATCACTCCTAGTTACACACACAGTCCTCATATCCCTCCTAGTTACACATACACACAGTCCTCATATCCCTCCTAGTTACACATACACAGTCCTCATATCCCTCCTAGTTACACATACACACAGTCCTCATATCCCTCCTAGTTACACATACACACAGTCCTCATATCCCTCCTAGTTACACACACAGTCCTCATATCCCTCTTAGGTACACATACACACAGTCCTCATATCCCTCCTAGTTACACACAGTCCTCATAGTGCTTTTGTTTCTTTGTTTGTACTCTTGCTCCCGACTATTGTCAGCGACTTCGGGTTATTGAGAAGCGCTATATAAATTACATGAATTATTATTATTATTATTATTATTATTATTATTATTATTATTATTATTATTATTATTATTATTATTATTATTATTATTATTATTATTATTATTATTATTATTATTATTATTATTATTATTATTATTATATCCCTCCTAGTTACACATACACACAGTCCTCATATCCCTCCTAGTTACACACAGTCCTCATATCCATCCTAGTTACACATAAACACAGTCCTCACATCCCTCCTAGTTACACACAGTCCTCATATCCCTCCTAGTTACACACAGTCCTCATATCCCTCCTAGTTACACACACACACACACACACAAATACACAGTCCTCACATATCTCCTAGTTAGACACACATACAGTCCTCATATCCCTCCTAGTTACACACAGTCCTCATATCCCTCCTAGTTACACACAGTCCTCATATCCCTCCTAGTTACACACACAAACAGTCCTCATATCCCTCCTAGTTACACACACACACACACACACACACACACACACACACACACACACACACACACACACACACACACACACACACACACACACACACACACACACACACACACACACACACACACACACACACACACACACACACACACAGTCCTCATATATCTCCTAGTTACACACAGTCCTCATATCCCTCCTAGTTACACACAGTCCTTATATCCCTCCTAGTTACACACAGTCCTTATATCCCTCCTAGTTACACACAGTCCTCATATCCCTCCTAGTTACACACAGTCCTTATATCCCTCCTAGTTACACACAGTCCTTATATCCCTCCTAGTTACACACAGTCCTCACATCCCTCCTAGTTACACACAGTCCTCATATCCCTCCTAGTTACACACAGTCCTCATATCCCTCCTAGTTACACACACACACACACACACACACAAATACACAGTCCTCACATATCTCCTAGTTAGACACACATACAGTCCTCATATCCCTCCTAGTTACACACAGTCCTCATATCCCTCCTAGTTACACACAGTCCTCATATCCCTCCTAGTTACACACACAAACAGTCCTCATATCCCTCCTAGTTACACACACACACACACACACACACACACACACACACACACACACACACACACACACACACACACACACACACACACACACACACACACACACACACACACACAGTCCTCATATATCTCCTAGTTACACACAGTCCTCATATCCCTCCTAGTTACACACAGTCCTTATATCCCTCCTAGTTACACACAGTCCTTATATCCCTCCTAGTTACACACAGTCATCCACACACATGCATTTCATCAGAGAGCTCAGAGCGCAGGGTCGCCTGCAGTGCAGCGCCCCTGGAGAACTTTTGGGGTTCAGTGCCTTGCTCAAAGGCACTTAGGTAGGATTGTGGGCACTGTAGATGTAACACCAGCCACCCTTCAGTCACCAGCTCACAGCTGGAATACACCCTCCTGTCGGGGTCGAGGATCGAACCAGCCACCTTTCGGTTACTGGTCGGCCTCTTTACCTCTAGGCCACCCTGCCTCTTATTATTACACAGTAATTACAGTGTAATTTGTCTCCCATAATAGGAGCCGCTACCATAGAGTTTCTCAATAGTTAATTTCTCTTGTTCGCAGGATGAAAACATCATGAGATCCATGCACCTCTTTGAAAACGTCATTTAACTCTGGACCGGGACCCGGGGACACACGTCACACAACGTGGCCCCCAACAACCGTGACTCGGACTTGGACCTCGGACTCGGACTCTCACTCTATACTGTGTACAGTGTGCTATGCAGACTTTACAAAAACAAAAACAACACTTTTTGACCACAGATGAAGTAATTGTCCATCGCAGCGGGCACCGAATAGGAGTAGGCCTCACGGTATCAACACTCTGGAATTGCTTTGTCAGGATCTGATTGAATGGATGTTATCGCCCCCCCCCCCCCCCCCCCCCAGTTACATGTACACTCTGTTCCGCTCACGCTGCGGAGCGATAGATAGACATTCTCACCGTAGAGGCCCGTGTCAAGTTGTTCTACCAGACGAACAACCTTTTACAGCGAGATTGAGTTTCACCGCGCCATGGTCTCTGGAGTGCCCCACTGCGGCAGACCACCGCGGCTAGCCCCCGAGACCGCGCAGACAGATGGGGAAATTAAAAGAGTTTTGGAAGTGAGTCGGCGCTCGGGTTTTGAGGCGAGTTTGAGGGTGTTATCATCACAGCTGTGTTTTATACCGGCAGTCGCTCGTGCGTTTTTGCCCCCGGCGCTCCTTCTCCTCAAGGGTACGGTCCCTGTGAATCCATAGGACGTGTAGTGTGATAGTAAAGGGTTAACATTCTGTAGTGTGGTAGTGAAAGGGTTAAATCTGAATATAAAATATGAAAAGAATATTTGAGCCCTTGAGCACATGACGTGAGAGCGAAACGGCCACTGTGTGACTGAGGTCGACGGCAGAGGATTCCAGAATGTTCCTACCATTGCACAGTCAGCTGTCGCGGTCTATCCTTTGCTCTCCAAAAAAAAGGAAGCATTTTAGAATTATATATATATATACTTAACATTGTACCATTTTTAAACTTGTACTATAGATACTATACTATAAGATAAGAACTCTATGAGAAAAAAAATTCCACTTGGTTTGCGTTCACTTGCCAACCTGGAAGGAGACAATGGAAGGATTGCTCTTGATGTCACAATGGCTGCTGATAATGGAGGGTTTATCAACAGAAGCACACAGGTAGCTATATTTACCATGGGGTGAACGTAGACGAGACGGTAAATGCTGCTTTTAAATGTCTTTCTGATACCTTTAATCCAACACCGGTATGTATATTCCCTGTAAAGAGACGACGGCTATCGATTATGTTTCCATTCATGTTTTTAAAAAGCACTATTTCACAGGTGACACGTGACACCGAAAGCAATGTTTTGAGTTTATTTATTTGGTATTACAGTCACTGTACAAAAAGCGCGTCAGCTGTACAGTATTACACGGAACTTCGCCCTTCTTGGGGTGAGTTTTTAGTGTCCTCATCTTTGTTTATTTAAGTGTTTATTAAGAGGGGTCAAGAAGGCTCTTGGTATAAATGTTTGAGATTGCAATGTAAACCATCCTTTTGAGTTGTGTGTAAATCTAGTGTCTGCTTGTTCTCGACTTCCTTTTGTTTTTTTAGGAGGGTGATGTCTAGATCACGTCACGTTCAGGACCTTGGCTGTGACCGGTAAGGTCAAAGTTAGGGTTAAGGTCAACATAATAAATATAAACACTTTGCAGCTTGGCCAGTGGGTCACAACCCACTTCCAGGTCACAGTCATTGTCCTTCCGAGTGGTGGGATCTAGACACTATCCTTTGGTAAACGCTCCAGTTTGCCTGCTATCTATTCCCGCTCCTGCTTAAGAGCAGTGATTGGCCGCAATTGTCAGAGAAAAGCAAGGCATGCTGGGTATATACAGCCAGTAGATCACCGACAGCAATGTGGACAAAGGCAAGTTATTGTGAGTTTTTCAGTTTGCCCTGCCTATTGATCTATTCGTCTCGATTATTAGACACAGTAACTCGGATACTACCATCAAAGCACCAGAGAGTATTCCTGATATTGATTATTGATTACTTTGAGCACTGGGTTGGCTCAGATCAATTTACTTGAAATATTGGAGAAGTTACATCTAAAAAGTCATTCAGAATCATTACACATTACCTCTCCCAAGTAATAATTTCTGTGATCACATTGGCCGCCTTTTTCTTGCGCCAAAACGCAAGGCGTTGGTGGTGAACATAGAGAATCTAAAGTAGACAAGGAGCAACGATACCACAGATTACTGTTGCTACCTCAGCTAACGTTACATAAGTTACATACATTACTACTGATTACCCTTGCTACCTCAGCTAACGTTACATAAGTTACATGTATTACTACTCAGCCCTCCAGGCGTTGCTGTTCATACTTTGGTCGTGATAAGACCTGGTCGTACAAACAAGGTTTGTAATCTCTCCCCTCGGTTGATTTGATTGGTCCGTCAACAAAAAGGCACAGCCGCGTTGAAAAAGCCGTCCAATGTGATCGCAGCCTTACCGTGATGCTTTCTATGAAGAGTATTGAAGGGGATTGTTGCCAGTCGTATTACTTTTCATTACATGTCGGCTGTCTTTATCAAATGTAATGATGTAGAGACACACTTGACATTATCTGTTGTTTTTTCTCTCAATTCTCTGAAAGAGATGCAAGTATTTCTGAGGACAAGATACAGGCAGGAAAACAATGCAACTCCCTACCATCTTTCACCTCTCAGGCTGCGTTCACACTGCAAGCCTTGGTGCTCAATTATGATTTATTGCTCAGATCTGATTATTTTGGTTTGGCTGTTCTCATTATTATTATTATTATTATTATTATTATTATTATTATTATTATTATTATTATTATTATTATTATTATTATTATTATTATTATTATATATATATATATTTGTTATGTGGCTAATATCAGATTCCATATCAGTGTGAACTGGTCAGGCTCCTGAAATGACCTGCATGTGCAAATGAACAATAAAGAAAAGGATGTAACATTTTGTGAATGAAAGTCGCATGACTGTTTAGACTGAGGTCGCTGAAAAACCTGTATCTGATTTAGGACCACATACTGTATGAAAGTGGCCCAAATCAGAATTGAAAAGATCCAAGATCAAATCCATGTGATTTGTGCCGTTTACACTGAAATAAATCTGATTCAGTGAGTCACATACTGTATAACTGAGCAACAAAAGATCTGATTTGGGGCACTTCCGTCTGCAGTGTGAACGTGGCCTTACTCTCAGCAAGACGGCTCAGAAGGTAACACTGTATTGGGTTGGGTACCGAAGTCTGTATTTGTAAGGGTACCAACCCAATTACATGTACCGATTCACGCCAGATCAATCGGTACCAAAAATGTTGTACCTTTCCATGTTTAGTTTAAGAGTGTAATTTTTATTTTCCACAAATATATATTACTGTCCCGTCTCTTGGGTCTTTGGAAAGACCAGACGAGGTCAGAGGAGTTTGATAAATATTTACTGAGAATTTGAAATTGAGAAGCTTATTTTTTACAACTGAAATGAATTTTTTTTAAAGTATTACAGAGAGAGTTAAGTACCGAAAAATGGTACCGATACTGAATTACAGGAACTGGTACTGATACCGTTATCGGTTCAAATGTGAACGGTACCCAACCCTAATTGTATATAAAGTAGACGTGGTAAAGTCATCATAATGGAGGCGAGCACTACAGGATTCCTTGTAGAGTTCTTGAAGCAATTAAGCACCAACGTTGCCATCCCGGCCAGGTTCAGTTCGGTGTAACGGACGTAAGAGCAATTAGATGACTTTTTCCCGTCCCAGGCCTCTAAATGTATGTCGAATGGCCCCGTCGGGGCTAACTAAGGTCAACTCAGGATGTTAAGTACGCTGGTGACGTGTCGTCTATCGATATGGCACAGGGCCATCGCTTTTTTTGGCCATGGTATTGTCTGTGATGGAATACTACTAGGGAGGTCAAATGTTTTTTTTACATTTTTTATATATGAATTGGTAGAGCCAATATTTATTTAAATAGCATATTCCACCTCTGTGAGATGGTCTCTACAACATAAAAAAGAAAATCCAAAACGTTATTTTATTTATTTTTTATTCTATTTATTTTTGGGCTTTCTGTATTTTTCACCCATCCCAATTTAGTCGTTATGCCAATTCCCTTCCTGGTCGCTGCACGCATATACAGTCGGCCTGGGGAGGGGGTAGAACTACCACACGCCTCCTCCGATACATGTGGAGTCAGCCAGCCGCTTCTTTTCACCCCGACAGCGATCCATAATAATCGATCATGGAAAACAGCCTTTTGAGCTCCGAGATGATTGCAAATAGCAGCCTGTGTGTGTGCGCACAGGGGTCGACTACGATTTGAGTGGTCGTTTGTTCTACAAATTGAAAGTATCGTCTGTCTGCGACTTTGGCTTTTTGTTTGAGGGAAGTGGCCCGAAAACGTAAGCAGCCGAAACTGCTTTCTGAATAGCATCGTGTGGGCGGAGCTCCCGTTTGACCTCCCTGATGCTAGGAACGTCACAAAGCCACCGTACGTACAGAGTCATTCCCATCGACTGTCTGTTACTGTTGACGGAGTGGATTTCTCTTAGTTAAAAGATGGTTTGGAAGTCTTTTGTGAAAAGCTGCCACGGAAGATATCATGAGTACCATGTGGAGAATTCTCAATGCAAATTGATATCAGCGACGCCTAACCCCCGGCGAGGTCCTGACTGAATTCGGTCGTTAAAGTACCCAGGACGCCTATCGCAAAGAGTAGGGGGTTCCCCCGACTTTCCTGGCCAAATTCCGAATCAGGTCTCTGACATCAAGGCCACCTAATCACCCCTTCCCCTTAATTGGCTGATATGAATCCCTGTCTCCTGAGCCGTTCAGCCATTGTGTAGTGTGATGTGTGCCGGGTGTCAGTGTATGGCAGCCATTGAGCCTGCGTAGCCCAAGGTTGGGTGCTACACAGTGGTTGTGAAGGAGACCATTTCCACCCTACATTGTGGGGAGCGCTTTGAGTGTCTAGAAAAGCGCTATATAAATGTAATGAATTATTATTATTAATTATTATAGTAGCAGCGCTCAGACAACAAGAGCTCTTATTCCGGTCTCAGTCACCTCCCGGGGCCCCGTACTTCAGAACTAAAAGGTTCCTTTGTGGTCGTGAATTGACGCCATAGAGAACCATCGATGATTCTTCTCGGTTCTGTGATGGTTCCGTCACAAATAACTAAAATTGGCTCTGAATCCGTTCAACTACAGTTCTTCACAAAAAACAAGCAATCCTAATTTATTATGCACCCATCATTCTGTAGTTTTGCACACATTATTCGAAGACATTGAACCTTTGTTTAATTATAGTGCAGCTCAATAAAACGACGTAGATGACAGGATTGCATGAGCGATTGCTATTTTTTCCATCTACATCACTGTATTGAGCTGTATAATCCGGGCCACCCGACGCCCAGACACTGATCTCAAAGCCTGCAGAGTTTGACACACGCTGTAGGTCCATGTGGGTCCAGACCCTGTAGAAACACTCTGCTCAGCAGCAGCAGTTATCCTACACCACAAACGGCCATTTGACTCCCGATGCACCAATTAGCGTACACCGCCGGATAGTATAGATTAAAGTTAAGGAAAGAAAAATCCTGCATCAAAGTTTTTTCCCCTCAAGAGTTTCGACCGGGCCAGGTCGGCGACTATGTGCTTCGTTTAATAAAGCGACGTCCGTTCACTAGGCCAGTCCCTAGGCTGGATGAGATAGGCCTCCTAAAGTAGTCTAAACGGAAGTACAGGAAGTACAGGCTACAGGCTTTCCGGTTTTCGACAAAACAATTATAGAAACATGTGAAGTGCTCGTTTAAGCCACTGCAACGGCTTTGCCTGAATAATTTACTACATGACCGGGACGTTCTAGCTTGTTTGCCGACAAGATTCGGGAAAAGTTTGGTCCGTTCGGAGGCAGCTTCCAGGTACATACACCGGAAATTCTACCCCATAGACACTTTCGGCCGTAGTTCTTTCCAGTGGTGCGTTATTGAAATCATCTGGGAGGGCGCGTGCACGCGCTCCCGCGAATGCGCATTTAATGTCCCCTCGCTTGAGCACAGACTAAAGACAGTGCCTAATTGCCTCTACGAATGGAATGCAACACATGTCTTCACAACAAGTTAGGTGTGAATGTATCTGAGAACGTATTTAACACACCTGACGACCGGCGCTGTTGATATGCAAATAGCGAGTACTTATCTGGGGTTGCAGCAACCCCGTCCCATGAAGAACGCATGCCTGGTTCTTTCCCAGGCTTCATCTCACAGAGATAAAACTGGGAACGAGGTTAGCCAGTCCCCAACTAAGGATTTGTATAGTCGACTTTGATTGGCCAAAATTAGCAGATAATCGCCCCCAAACATGCACTTTGACTAGTCAAATTTAAGTTAAATCAGACATTAAACAACCCCCACAGCCCAAATGGAATGATAATTTTTTTTTGTTTTTTTTATCAGCCCTTCCGTTCACTAACCCAGTGTTCCATCATCGCTACAGCTCACAGCTACGCGAGTAAACTCCCCCGACACTGCCTGGGTGAGAGAGATGAAAAAGGACCCCGGTTATGAAGACTTGTTGAATTGTCCTTTGCTCTCTCTCAGAATAGCATGAAGTGCATGTGTTAAAGCTTAGTTGCTTTTATTGGACTGCCGAGATCCTGAAGCCGTTATAGTTTGGACTGAAAGCCTGCTTACATAGTTCTACTTCCCTGATTTTCTCTGTATGGTTCGGCTTGTGATCATCAACACGTTTGACTGTGGTTTCATATGAAACCAAGTGCATTATCTGCCCCCGTTGTATCAACATTTGTATGACTGTGATGATCATTTCTGTGAAGAATCACCGCATGGCTCTCTGGTTGAAGGGAATTCGACTGGCCCCACCTAGTGGTGCTTTTATGATACAACACAGCAGGATTTGTACTTTGTAGGTCTACATTTTAAATGTAAGGAGTAAAAAGTATGTTTTTTCCCTCTGAAATGTAATTGAGTAAAAATACAAGTATACAAACCTAATAATACTCGAGTAAAGTACAAATCCCCAAAAACAGTACTTAAGTATTGTAACAAAGTACAATTACTCAAGTACTTTACACCCCTGGACTTAATTTACAAGACAAACAGTTTTTTTTTGTGTATCTATAAGAAAGAAAATAAAATAAAATCGTACCCTTACCCAACTGCTGTCTCTACATACAAGTACAGAAGTACAGAAGTAATATGAGTCTAAACGTGCCCAACCCCTAATGATTTCTTAACATTAAGGACAACATTATGGATCTTTTTACGAGTTTAGTCAACGGTTAGAAGAACCTTAATATTGGATGCTGTGTGTAAACCATGTATATGCGATAAATGAAAGGATTATAGCAACAAATGGCATGTTGGAATGTGTTGCTTCTGGACAGCGCTGCCTTCCGTCGGGTCGGGTTTAAAGAGAGAGGTGAACACAAGGGAAGGGAGCTGCTCTGCCCACACAGACGAGGAGGCGCTTGTCCAGGCATTTCACATGTACAGTTGTGTGTCATTTTTGTTTTCGAGTGCATTTTATAAACAGAGCTACAAATAAACGTCTCAGAATGTTCCATCCCTGTGTTTTAATTGTTTGGTGTTCGGCCTTCAGATGAATCCAGGTGCTCGAATCACATTTAGCAAATTACCTTTAAAAGGGATTGACCACATTTTTAAGAAGCAGATTAAAGAAGCTGGAAGTGGTAATCTTTCAGTGGCTCAGGAGGTAGAGCAGTCGTCTGGTAATCCCGGTTAGATTCCCACTCCTCCCGGGCAGCGTGTTGAAGTGTCCTTGAGCAAGACACTTAACCCCGAATTGCTCCCGATGTGCAGGTTGGCACCTTGCATGGTTGCCTCCGCCGTCCGTGTGTGAATGTGTGAGTGAATGGGTAAAATGTGAGGAACAAATTGTAAAGCGCTTTGGATAAAAGCTGCTATATAAATGCAGCCATTTGCCATTTAAATAGCTCTACATTCTGACAGCTATCACTGATATTTAGTGTTCGGTCAGTAACATGGGTCTCCCAGTCCCTCAGCTCTGCAGTAAACAGAAAATACATAATAATAATCAAGCACATATTTGCTTAAAAATCGTTTTTATTTCATATTTGTGTCAGTGTGGAGTTCTCTCTCCTAATCGGATAAAGTGTATTTCTGTTTACTGCAGAGCGGATGGACTGGGAGACCCATGTATACTGACCAAACACTATAATATATCAGTGATGGCTGTTGGAATGTCGAGAACTTATTTTAACAAATGAATACTTACAGCACCTTTAATAAGTCCTTAAAAAATAATTCCACCAATGTTTTGGTTTTTGAGATATTGGAAGCAGAGACTAAACATGGCAATAATGGAAGACAATGGGGAGCATGAAACATTCAACATTCTGTTGCTAAGCAATATTGATGCTCCATGCACCCCCATTGACTAGCATGTTTAGTTACGGGGTCTGTCACAGAGACTATGCTATTTTAATTTTAAGGAACATGGCAGAAACATATGGGAGTTGCTTACCGTCTTCTCCAGAGTAAGACGAGAAGATGTAGATACCAATTTCCTCTCTGTGCGTTCAGTAGAAAGCCATCCGGCTGTAAGCTAGCCTATAGCTTAGCACAAATTAATGGAAGTGGATACGGACCACTAGTCTAGCTTAAAACTGCAGGAGAGGTTGGCTCTTCCGTATGTGTATCTGTGGCATACTGTAAGGACAAACCCTGCTTCTATTCCTCAGCTCCTAGTACATTTTGAAAGTGGTCTGTCTGTCTGGTTATTAAGTGTACAAGACTGGGTTGTATATGTACTATACAATTTCAAGGTGTATTTTAATTGATTTCCGGTTCTTAAAAAAACTATTTAAAAAATGAACCCATGGTTAGGTGTCCAGACAAAAGGAATCGAGGATCATGATATAGTCAGGATTTTAATTAATAAAAACAGGAGTTCCAACTCCACACCCAGACGTGGTAAAGGTACACAAATTTCCTGAGAGATGTGTTTGCATTCAAACCAAACAGACAGAAATCTCTGGATCACACAATAATTTGATTAATGACATCTTTTAAACAACTACCATAACGGCTTAAAAGGGAAACTCCACCCTAAAACAGAATGTGTTATTACAGTAATCTTGGGACAGTTAAGTTGATATCTATAAAACACGAGACAACTCCCCTAAGTTGGAAAGCAGAGCATCGAGACTTGAATGCCCCCCCCCCCCCCCCCCCCCCCCGTAAAATCACCATGGTTACTGTCTCAATGTCCCAGGAGTTGTTACACTATTATTCACCGTCTGTGGCGGGGCGCCAGGATTTGTCTCTCAATGACATCTTGATGAGTCTCGTCTCTCCTGTGTTCCACTTAACCCTTTCACTACCACCCTACAAAAGGGTTAACCCTCTCACTACCACACTACAGACGGTTAACTGCATGTAGTGTGGTAGTAAAAGGGTTAACCTTCTGTAGTGTGGTAGTGAAAGGGTTACCGTTAAGACTTGTTCGTCTTCACAAATCGATAACTGAGCTGTATGATATTACATACATAATAGATGTGAATTCTACTTTAGGGTGGATTTTCCACCCTTAAGTTAGATGGAAATATTTTCAGGACACAGACGTTTTCCCCTAAGCCAAACAAACAAACACAAACATTGGCTCGCACTGAACGCGTATAGAACATTGTACAATGTTTATATAAAATACATGGCAATACCAGTAAATAACACAGGAGCAATAACTTGTTTTAAAAAGAAAAAATAATCAAAATAATAAAATAAAAACCAAGGCATATGACGTTATATTTGTATTTAAAAAACCTTTAATTGGAATGTTTAATCTCATTACAGATAATGCTGCCTGTGGTTATATATATATATATTATGTCAGCGAGCCTAACCGTTACTGGATTTTGGTCCCAGAGTTTCCGTGAAACAATAATTCGGTTATACTCTCTTCAAATAAAAGGCATCATCAACTAAACTAAAATCACGTGGTGTCGTGAGCCATTAATTTAATAGCCGTCGCACCAATTTTCAGTCCAAATGTTCTTATTTCAGCCCGTGTTTTGGCTAAAAATAAACAAACAAAGGGAATCTCTGAAGGGAGATTGGATGTATTCCCTTATAAATAAGAACATCGCCTCACAAACCTGCCGGCGCCGTGACCTTCTACTCTACTGGAGTGTCCAAAAAGACACGAAAGGGGAAGCGATGGATCAATTGAACATAAACAGATCCTTACTGTATGTTCAAATACAACGTAAAACTAAACTTCGAACGCATACAAAGTCGATTTGAAAAGATGCGAACCGAGGCGAAAAGACGCAGCTTCGCTCTGGTGCGGCACGAAAGGTGTTCACTGAGAAATTCGCCAGACGGGATGGGAGCAAATACAGGTATATCTTAACGGTGAACATGAACTAGACCGCTATGAATGTGAGAGCTGTGAGTGACATTGGACGGGTTACATTTAGAAATGATCTAGTTTTTTTGTAAATGTCAACAATGCCACCGTTGAGACCAAATGCACTAGTGTCTCCCACGCCAGGTTTGCTGGTTAACGTCAAACTGTAAAGTGAGACGGTATTTCTCTTTTGCGTCGTATCTGAGCGTACGGTTAGAGAGTCGTAAAGAGGAGAAGTAGAGCCCATCTCGCAACCAATAATAACTCCTGCGTCTTTTCACTTCTTGGTAGATTTCCAAGGACTGGGGACAACCGCTTTACCCGGGAGAACACATGGTAGAGATATTACATTTATGAGTATTGTGGTGTATTGCTTTTACCAACGGGCCGTGTGCATAAAGTCAGCCTCCATCGATTGGTTGATTGGTCCGTTTATTGATTGGTTCACCCCATACAGTGCAAAATGTAGCCAGCGTGTCTTGTTCAGATAAAAAAACTTTTAATAATTGTTTTTCTTTTTTCACAATTTCCAGAACTAACCAACTCGGTTGTCATGGTGACCAGTGTTTTTTAGAAGCATCCGCCTGCTGATTGGTCGAAATAGAAGGCCTCTGGTCTCTACGCCTGTACTTCACAGCCTGCAAAACAACTCTGCCCCCAAGAGAGGCACAATCTGTACCAAATCCGGACATCCACGACCAAATGAGTTTGAAAGAAAATGCGGCTATAACTTAACTGAATTGGGTCTATACAGGGTATCACAAATAACCAAAAATTAAGCTTACGAGTCATGTAGTTATCAGAAAAGTAAACAGACTTATCTTCCTGCGTAAAGAAACCATACGTTTATGGCTGCGTTCATCATCGTCTCCATGGACACAGTGAATAAACAAGGCCGCAACGGACACCATGAAATTAAATTAAAACTTCAACTTGTTTCCGGTTCTTATTTATAAAAGAGACAAAAAGATATGGAGGGCAACAATAATATAATAAAATGTATCCAATATGTTGAGGGAAAGAGTATTAGGCAGCACCGCAGTTAGTTTACTTCCTGTTTGGGCATAGAAGTGGAACGTTGTCCAACTCTCTGTGGTAGGAGGAACGGCTGATCCCGCGGTTGCTGAACATCTGTTGTCGTCGAGGAAACCGCCGCTCCGTCACCTCATGAGATGCCCTGAGCCTGAAAGCCCGGGGCGCGCGTTACACCGACCAAGAGGCCGGTAAAGTTTTATGCACAATGTCCATTAAATTAATTCAGATCTACTTAGAAGTTAAAGTGCACAGGGGGTGATGTGAGGCGAGGCGTCGGGCCGAGAGTCCCATAGAACTACATATAGACTAATGGATAACGAGGGGCGGATAAAGGGTGTTGGAAAGGCAGCTTTGGCGTCATGAGGCTGAATCTCGAAAGGCTCCCTGGTTCCCTTCTCCTGCTGTACCTTCATCCTCTGGACCTCGATCCCTGCTGCGTGGATGAAGGATGAAGAACCAGCGGGAGCCTCCTGAGACTGACCCTGTGAGACGTGTGCGTCGCCGTGTGTCTCGTTAGGTCAGCAGCTGCCTGATCTCCCGGTGGCAGTAGCAGAGGAAGTCCATGTAGGAGGCACCGCCGTGCAGACCCTTGTCCTCCACCAGGAGCTGGCGGAACATGGCCTCCGACTTATCCTTCTGCCTCACAATCTGGAGCTGGGGAGGAGAGGTGGAGCAAGACTTTTACAAGCCCGTCGACTAAACCGTTCCTGATCGAGTACCTCGGACGTTTTCAGAGGAACAGTGTTTTCAAACTTTATTATCTAAAGATGGTGAGTTAGAGTGATGTGTTCATTCATAGATAAAGACAGTAGAGGTTGAGTACTTAATCAAGGAATGAGCACAACACTCTAACTTACCATCTTTAGATAATGAAGACAGTAAAGGTTGAGTACTTTATTATCTAAAGATGGTGAGTTAGAATGATGTGTTCTTCATTCATAGTTAAAGACAGTAGAGGTTGAGTACTTTATTATCTAAAGATGGTGAGTTAGAGTGATGTGTTCATGGTGATGTATCACATTCACACTCCAATAAACACATTAGTTGTCCAAATCCATGGACCTTCTAGCAATATGCATCTTCTTCTAACCATATGTCAATTGGTACCATGAGTGAATACATTTTCTTTAGCCTGAGTAGCCCCAGCAGGGAATCCGCCTCAATCTCTTATCAGTTAATCACAGGGTTAATCAGAGTTAATAAGAAATAATACATAGTGCCCTCTAGTGTTCAAAGTAATTTGCACACATTGTGGCACAAATCTTTTCATTATTTGTCTAAATAAATCAAATCTGATTATTTATTATATATATATATATATATATAATTATTATTATTAATACTATGTTTTTTGATCAGATTTGTATGTGTCTCAGTTCCAACCTGATTTTGAGCCACATGATTTGCATTGTTTGGTATGAGAACCACGTAGACTCAAATCAACAATAAAATTCCATGGAATAAGCATAATTTTACAGTAATTTAATTACTTGAGTCAAAACCATACTGTGACGACCGTTTAGACTCAACCATTACATTTCTCATTCCAAACAATCAAATATCTCACTGATGGGACCTATGATGCCATGGCGAGATAAATCCATATTTGTAGATGAAGCCCAAAATTACAAAGAAGAAAGACTAATAATAGACCATCAGGGGACCTTTCATTGTTATTGACGATCATCCTCGTCGCTAGGCCTTAGAGCACCAGTGATAAAGTGTACAGCAGGCAGTCAACAGCATTATCAAGGAGTGTGACGACAACAAGGATCTCGGCTTGTGATTTTGATCCTTTTTAAAAGTCCAGCGTCGTAAGCCTCTCTGACACATTGATTTGATTTGATTTTTATTTGGAAATGACAAACGCATCATAAAAACGAATTATCATGACCAATTTGTATTCCTGAGGATATCACTTAAAAGCATTCATTAAAACACTTATTTCCAAGGTGGTCCTCGATGGAAGACATAAAAACACAGCACATACTACTACTATAGGAAGAACTAGAGTTTCAGGACCCCCTGTCTACTCTAGCCCTGGAATCTGATTTCCTGCCCTATGGCTGCTGAGCCATTTGCTCTTCCCATAATTTAGCCTTTACCTTAGTTTTAAAAGGTATTTTTGTTTGTTTGTTTGTTTGACTTTGCTTGGTAGTCAGAGGTAGTTAATTCCAAAGTACAACAAAAAGGAGCTTCTTGCTATGTGGCTCAGGTTTGAGCTAGTTTATGTTTATTTATTTTGAAAATAAATTAATTTACTGTAGCCTTCATACAATCATATTCATACAGATGAAAACTAGCTCATTAGCTAATTCTGGCACATTTATATTGATGTGGAAACTGAAAACGTTGACTAATGTGCACTGTCCCTGGGTACAAAATAAATAAATAAACTTAAACTCATACAATATAAACAGAAGGGCTGGCTTGATATATACTTCTTTAAGTTATTTCTGTACCCCCCCCCCCCTCCCTGGAGGGACGGTGAGCTCCCAGGGTTCCGGAGGAGGTTTGGCGAGTTCTATTTGGTGAGTTATTTATCTCCATACCTTCATAGAGTTGGGCCTCTTCTCGAGCAGAGAGGCAATGATGGCACGGATCCTGTTGGACTGGGGGTTATCCAGCTCCGGTAGAGCGCTCTGGAAGACACACAGAGGAAACAAAGACATTAGATAACTCTCTTAACAAATGCAAAAGGCACAATCCGTGATCAACATGTAACCAAAGAGGTAGCCAACACCTATACCCATGGGTGTAAAAAGTACCCAGAAATTATACTTAAGTGAAAGTATGGGTACCGTCTCAAAATCGTACTCAAGTAAATTCAGAGTATCTGGCTAAAAACACACTTGAGTAAAAGTCAAAAAGTTTCTACTTTTAAATGTACTTAAGTAAAAAGACTATTCTTCTGATAGCAGGTGTTTAATCAAAGATCTCCGCTTTCTAGTCTTGCACAAGGACCAATCAGCATGGGTATGGGCGGGTTCATTTTCCATTGATGGGGATTTGATTGGCTGTTTTTAAATAAAGTGCGGCTGCAGGATTAATAACGTTAACGTTAGTTCGGCCAGAGAAACAAATATACAAATTAAAATTGTTGGACCTGCGAGATTTGTACTTTGTAGGTCTGCATTTTAAATGTAAGGAGTAAAAAAGTATGTTTTTTTTCTCTGAAATGTAATTGAGTAAAAGTACAAGTATACAAACCTAATACTTGAGTAAAGTACAAATCCCCAAAAACAGTACTTAAGTATTGTAACAAAGTACAATTACTCAAGTACTTTACCCCCTGGGCCCTGCCTATACCCAACCTCCCACACTCCCTCTCTTGGCGAACTGCAAACTTCCAGGTCCCGCTGTGGCAAGATGATACCTCCACACACACATGTTAGTCATTACCTATGGAAATTGTTACCATGCATAACCCGATTGCAGGGTGTGATTTGTTAAAAGGGGGGGACGGAGATTTGTTTTTATGTAGGTCATAAAAATATATAGTTAAATCAATATAAAACTGACACATCTCATAAACGATACAACAGAAAGTCGTATTTTCTGTTTAGTTTGTTGTTTGAAATATAATGCGATGGTTTGCTGCTCCGTCTTCCTCGTGTAGGGTTGTGACCAAATGCAGGACAGTGTGTCGACTTTGCGGGACAGTAAAGTAATGCTGAATAAGAATACAGGTTTACATGATGTATAAAGCATTTGATCTAAATGGAAGCATTTAGATTAATTAACTAATTAAAGCAGAAATGGTTAAGCAGCTGAAACACTGTAGAACAGAATGTAGAACAGAACATAGAAATTATCTTACCTACCCCCAATCATAATTTGGTAATCTGTCCCCCCCCCCCCCCCCCCCCAACCCGGTAAATCACACCCTGCCTGATTGATTGATTATTTAAAACACGCCAACTTTTTTGGGAAATTATCTTTTTTGCCATCTACCCTGGAGTTAGACAAGCAGATACAAACCCTTCTTCTCCGTGCATGCATTAGGCTTAGGGAACAGCCGCACCGTTAGCCTAGCTTAGCGGCATTCACTGGAAGTAGATGTGCCAGTATAGCCTAGTTCCCAACAGTCAGGAAATACACTCTAAATACAACTCCAAAACGTTCCTATAAACATTATTATTTACCACATGGAGAAATTTAAACATTTTCGTTTTCTAAGCAGATATATCCTCTGAATTTTTTTTTGACAAACCACTGCTGCACAGTGATTTCATCACCTCAAAAACCCTGTTGTTTTTTGAAAAGCAAGGCTTTTGACTTCCGGTATGAGAGCAGACAGGTAACACACGTGCGATAGAGCTCCTGGTCAAATGAGCGAAAAAACGGATAAAAAAAGGCCCGAAAAGTGATTAAAAATGAAAATGCACACGAGAAGTAAGGAAGAGACAACGATTGTGAAGGAAAGAGAAATGGAGAACACACGAGAAGAGGTGAATTTGAAGAAACAGAGTCCCCGAAGCGAAGCCGAGAAGAGACAGGCGGAAGAAGGGGAAGGTCCCACTGAGGCAGACACGGGAATGCCAGGATGGGCCGTGGTCATGCAGGCCGGGATATTGGAGAACATAACAGCGGCGATAAAACTGAACACGGACACGATAAGGAATGATATTGGGAAGCTACGGGAGGAATTGAGGAAGGAACAGGAGGACTTCAGAGGTGAAATGAATACAGAACTCAAAAGGGTGGAGGAGAAGATGGCGGAACAGGACAGAAACGTAACCGAGTTACAGACTAGGACGGCACAAGCGGAGGAATGGAACACAGAGATACACGAGGTATTAACATGTGCGATTCAGAAACAAGAACAGATGGAGACAAAGATGTCGGACATGGAGGGGAGGTCACGGAGAAATAACATCAGAATATGGGGATTGAAAGAAGGAGTCGAAGGGGAATCGGTGACCCATTATGTAGAAAAGCTTATCAAGGAGCAATTGAAGGAGACGGGACTGGAAAAAATGGAGATTCAGAGGGCCCACAGGGGGCGTTGGCTCCGAGACCGAAACCGGACAGACCTCCGAGAGCGGTGATTATTAACTTTCTGAGATTTGAGATTAAGGAATTGATACTCAGAACCGCGTGGACCAAGAAGATTGAAATCGAAGGGAAAAGACTATCGTTTGATCACGATTACTCGACAGCGGTAGCAATAACACGCAGGTCCTACGCGGGACTGAAGAGAACTCTGAAAGAAAACGGAATGAGATTCCAATCACCCATGACCTCGCTAAGGATTCACTGGGAGGAAGGGACGGTGACGTACGCGACGGCACGAGAGGCGGCGCAGGAGATGAGACGACGGGGGATGCAGATGGCGGAGGACGGAGAAGGAAGGAGACAGGAGGACCAGACGCGGAGCCTGCAGCAGAGATTGGAGGGGGCACGCAGATGGACCAGAGTAGGAGACCGAAACCAGGGAGAGGAGGGAGGAGAGAGGAGAAGGCAGAGGTGAAACGTGACAGACCGAGGGCGGAGACGGATGAGGAGGCCAGAGACGGAGAAGGAGGGGAGAGGAGGCGGGAGGAGGCGAACGGATGAGTACACGCACAAGAGATTGAAAAAACTATCCAAATAGAGACAAAATATAGAAACTGAAATAACATATGCATAAACACACATTCCCAGGTAGAGGCAGGATATAGAAATGAACATAACGTATACATGGACACATAATACACATGCTGATGGAGGAAATAAATGGAAATATAACTAGGTATGATAGACGAGACACAGAACATACTGAAACAAATACATAGACACACGCTGCGAGTAACACAGTTGGAAGGGATTAAGGGGATAAATGGACATCACATAGAAAATAGAGGGGAGGAAAAGAAAGTAAAAAGGGGTACACAGGAGACACCACACACGGGTTTGGGAGGAAGGAGGGGCATTGAAACATATGAGACACATTGAGAGGGACCTAGGAAAAGAGGGTCTTTGGTCAGAAGGAAGGACAGAGCGCTTTTGACCAGGAGCTCGACACCAAAAGAAAAACAGTAAGAAAGCTGGACAAATATGACGAGCGATTGGGGGTAAGGGTTTCAAACCCCCAAGCCGTCAGGAGGGGGCCTCTCGCTAGGAGAGAAATTACCCCTCACCCACCAGCAGGGGACAGGGGGGGACACAGGGACCCCCCGAACACCTTGGGAGCACTTTATGTAAAGTTTATGTTTTTTTATTTATGTTAATCATTATATGTATTCGGTGAAGAGAGCGGAGGCTCCAACCGGAGGGGGGAATGAATGTGACATGGGGGGGACTGACAGACGAAAGAAGAAGAAAGATGACAATGGTTAAAGGTATAAAAATGATGTCGTTAAACGTTAATGGAATGAATAAGGCGATAAAGAGGAGCAAAGTGATGTTGAAATGTAAAAAAAAGTTAGATGGAAGTGATTTTTCTGCAGGAGACACATTTGGTAGCACAGGATCATGAGAAACTGAAGAGATTTGGATATGAAAATGCATACTATAGTTCCTTTAAACGGAACCCGAGGAGAGGAGTAATCACGTTAATCAAAAACACAGTCAAATTTGAATTGATCAAGGAAGTAAGAGACAAGGAGGGAAGGTTTGTTCTGGTGAAGGGGAAAATGGAGGGCCAAATGGTTACGTTAGTGAATGTTTATGCACCCCCAGAGAGTGAGAGGGATTTATATGAGACCATTTTTGATATGATAGTGATGGAACTAGAAGGGATATTGATATGCGCGGGAGATTTTAACGTAGTACTGAATCACGACCTAGACACCACGAGTACTAGAAAAGGACGAGCACCCATCAGTAGATATATGAATATTCAGATGACGGAAATGGGAATTACAGATGTTTGGAGGGGGATGCACGCCATGGACAGGGAATACACACATTACTCACACCCGCACGTGACATATGCGAGAATAGATTACTTTTTGATGACGACGGGGGACAGTTACAGGGTACGGGAGAGCAGAATAGGAGTAGCGGACATATCGGATCACAGTGCCATATATCTGACAGTAGATCTAGAAGGGAGACGGAGGAACACGATCTGGAGACTAAATGTAGGAATATTAAATAACAAGGGGGTGGTGAGTCAGATCAAGGAGGAGATAGCCAGATATAAGGAAGAAAATGACAACGGGGCGGTAGATCCGAACATTCTATGGGACACACTGAAGGTGGTGATAAGGGGGAAATTGATGGAGAAGACAGCAATGCTGAAGAAGGCCAGAACGGAGACATATCACAATCTGATAGGGAAGCTGAAGAAGCTAGAGGGGAGACACCAGATATCAAAAGAACAGGAAACGCTCGGAGAAATCAAAGAAGTAAAGGCCAGGATAAATAGGGAATTATTGACGGAAATAGAAAAGAAAGCGAGGTTCATGAAACAAACATACTATGAAGGGGGACCAAAAGCGACCAGACTGTTGGCTAGGAGAATTACTGTAGGACGCAACAGAAGTTGAACACGATACACACGATAAGGGATACAAAGACTAATGAAATATTGAGGGACCCAGCTGAAATAGAGAGGACATTTAGAGAATACTATGAGAAATTATACACACAGCCAAAAGCAGCGGGAGAAGAGGAAATAGAAACATATCTGGAGAAGCTAGAGTTACCATCGATAGGGAAAGAACAGAATGAAGAATTAAATAAAATAATTACGGAACAAGAACTGGAAGAGGCAATTAGTAGAGCTAAAAACAACAAGTCTCCGGGGAGCGACGGATTCCCATCGGAATTCTACAAGACATTTAGAACTGAATTAGCACCCATGTTAGGGGCGGCGTTCAGACACACGATGGAAGAGGGAAAAATGCCCCCCTCGTGGAAGGAAGCCATAATCACCACGATACCGAAGGAAGGGAAGGATAGGGAATTATGTAGTAGTTTCAGACCTGTGTCCATACTCAACGTGGATTACAAGATGTATACATCGATAATATCAAAGAGATTTGAGACGTTTATGCCAGACATTATAGATGAAGATCAAACTGGATTTATTAAAGGGAGACAGACACAGGACAACGTGAGAAAGACATTACACATAGTAGAGGAGATACAAAAACAAGGGGGTAGCGCGGTACTGATTAGCCTAGATGCAGAAAAAGCATTCGACAGTGTGAGCTGGACATTTTTATATAAAACATTGATGAGGTTCGGACTGAACGGGAGGGCGATGAAGATGATCAAGGCGCTATATCAAGAACCGACAGCGAGGGTTAAGGTGAATGGCAGCTTGACGGATAGAATCAGATTAGAGAGGGCTACCAGACAGGGATGTTGTCTCTCACCGACGCTCTTCGCCGTTTTCATAGAACCACTGGCACAACTGATCAGACAGACCGAGGACATTAAGGGAGTAAGGATAAAGGGAACGGAATATAAACTAGGCCTATTTGCAGACGACGTGATAGTATACATGAGGCAACCAGGCAAGAGCTTCCCGGCACTGATGGATCTACTGAAGGAATATGGCCACTACTCAGGATACAAACTAAACGTGACAAAGACACAGACCTTAGCATGGAACTATACCCCAACGACGGAAATTAGAGAACAGTACGGGATAAGATGGGACATGGACAAGATTAAATACTTAGGGGTGAACATCACGAGAGGGGTGGAGAAACTGTTTGAGGCGAACTATACACAGATAAATCAGAACATCAAGAGAGACTTAGAGAGATGGACAGTAATGCCCTTGGACTTCAATTCAAGAATAGAGGTCATTAAAATGAACATACTATCAAGGTTACTGTACCTATTCCAGTCACTACCGATACAAATACCACAGAATCAATTCAGGGAGTGGGACAGACTGATATCGAGATTCATATGGGCGGGGAGAAGACCACGGGTCAGATATAAAACACTACAACTACCAAAGGAAGAGGGAGGGATGGCAGTACCCAGCCTACAAGATTATTACTATGCAACACAACTGAGAGCAGTGACGTGCTGGTGTAACGACAGATATGAGGCAAGATGGAAAGACATTGAAAAAGAAGGGGAGGGATACAAGGTACAAGCTCTGGTGGGAGATAGGGAACTATTTAAAGAAAAAGAGGGACTATTAGATCCAATCACCAAATGCACCTTGACCATATGGAACAGAGTAGTAAAAACACACAAATTGGAGAAGCAGTCAGGGGTCCTGAGATGGGTAGCACATGACAAGAGATTCAAACCAGGGAGGTTAGACCATGGATTCAGAAGGTGGGAGAGGGGGGGAGCAACAGCGATATGCAAAATGATAGAGAAGGGGGAAATGCAAACACTACAAAAATTAAAGGAGAAATTTGGACTAGAAAACAAGGACCACTTCAGATATCTACAGATTAGAGATTACTATAATAAAGAAATAAGAGGGGACAAGGAAGAAGAACAGAATGGAATAATTAGGATGATAGTAAGGGCATACGAAGGAGGGAAAGGAAGGGTAATATCAGCACTGTACCGGGCTATAATGACCAGCAAGGGACACACGACCGATTATATAAGGGAGAAATGGGAGAGAGAACTAGAGATGGGAATAACAGGGAAGGAATGGGGGAACATATGCAAGGTGCAACATTCAACAACAGGATCGAGGATATGGAAAGAATTTGGATGGAAAAACATAATCAGATTCTTTATAACCCCAGAGCTGAAGGGAAAATATGCACCAACACAAAGAGCATGCTGGAGGATGTGTGGGAAGGAGGGGGCAAATCACACGCACATATTCTGGGGATGTCAGAAGCTGAAGGGATATTGGGAGGAGATAGGGGAGGCAATGTTCAGAATATTAGGATACGGGTTACCACAAACAGGACTGGTGCTTTACTTAGGAGACCTGACACACGAGGGAATACAAGGGGGGGACAAATATTTAATAAAGATAATGTTGATAGCGGCCAGAAAAGCAATAACGAGACTGTGGTACAAGGAAGACCCACCGACAATAGCACAATGGGTAGGAATAGTGGAAGAAATACAGGATATGGAGAGGATAACACACATGCTGAGGTTACAGGAAGAGAAATTTGGGGAAAGATGGGGAAAGTGGGAGGATTATAAAGGGAACGAAAGCGACATCACAGAGGAAGAACCAAATGCAACACAAGAGGGCGAAGGGTAAAGGAGGAAAGAAGTTCAAGGAGGGTCTCTGAACCCATGTCACACACCTATGCTTTAGTTAGTATTTTCTATTTTTTTGGGGTATTACAATTGTTTTATGTTTTTATACTTTATTATTTATGTCTGTTTAACAGTGTTATATTAATATTCAGGGATGATGTGGTTTGTGTATGGGTGAATCAAAAGGCAAAGTGAAAGTTAATAAAAAAAAAAAAAAAGAAAAAAGAAAAAGGACGAAGGATAAGGGAAGAAAGAAGCTCAAGGAGGGTCTCTGGACCCATATCACACATGCATGCCTTAGTCAGTATTTAATATCTTTGAGTAGGAATTATATTTTTATACCTGTTTAAGGGAGGTACACAATCAACCTTTGTATTAAGTACCTGGAAAACAACTGTAGTGGAACCAGACAACGAACCATGATACCCATGTAACCATTGATGTGCACTGCTTTTTTTGTTTTTATTGTGTTGTTAGTTTTTTTTTTTTTTTTTTAAGTGCTGTTTGTCTATAAATGTTAATAAAAATGTAAGTTTAAAAAAAAAGACAAGCAGGGCTTTTGGGGTGATAAAATCACTGCGCCCAGGCAGCAGTGGTTTGGCTAAAAACATTTCAGAGTATATATCTGCTTAGAAAACTAAAATGTCTAATTCTTTATATTTTTTTTTATTTTTCCACTTGGTAAATACACAGGTCACAACATGTTTACAGGAAGGTTTTGGAGTGTATTTCGTGACTGTTGGGAACTACTGTAGGCTACACTGGCACACCTACAGTACTTCCAGTGAATTACGCTAAAATAGATTAACGGTGCGGCTGTTCCCTAAGCCTAATGCCTGCACGGAGAAGAAAAGGGTATGTATCTGCTTGTCTAACTCCAGGGTAGATGACAAATAAGCAAATTTCCCAAAAAGTTGGCATTTTCCTTCAACATACAATTGACAATATAAACATTCTAAATGTACCCAAGTTTATTTCCTCTTGCAATGTTCACTAATTCGATAACTGACAGGAAATACACTTGGGTCCAAACTGTTACCTAGCAACAGAATACCAGTGAAACCGGCTATAGTTATATATATTCAGACCTCACCTAAGTACAAAACATTTATAGAAACACCAGCTGCCGATATCAGGACAAAATGAAGCTACATGATAATGTTGATTATAATGTAGCTATTAGTCTAAATGTAGTGTGACAAAAAAAAAGAGATTTGAAATGAATTATTTGTATTAGACTGTTCGGCCAACACGGTTTAATAGAACACATTTCCTCACTATATTCTTAGTTTGCAAAATGCATGAATTGTCAGTTGGATTCATTTAAAGTTGACATTGATGTATAGGTGTGGTAGCCGAATGGACAGAGAAGCAGCAGGCAGGACCATCCACACTGGGATCATCTGGACACGTCTATGCCAAATACAACGCCGTTCGGTTTCCGGGTTCCTCTGATTGGCCACTAAGCCCACGTGAACGCGTGCTAGCACGACCCCCTTATCGCCCACTGCCACGCTGTGAAGCGGAAGAGCCAGCGGGGCGACGCGAGGCAGTGGTTTCTCCCCGGCTCCGTGCGCCGCTGACTCGGTCCAGCTCCAGCAGCAGCGGCCGTCTTCTCTCCGAGGCGGCTCGTTCTTATTAATCCCCCATTGTTCAGGTCGACATGGTCGCACAAACACCCGTTGGAGGAGTAGTGGGGGAGAAATGAATGAATGAATGAATGAAAACTTTATTTAACAGATTGCAGAATGGGTGCAATACACACAATTGTTAAGGGGATGCAGACCAGAGAAAGACGTTTGTCTTGTTTACATCAGGGTCCCCCATTTTCAATTCATATTGACATTTATGACATACACAACATACATGACATTAACATGTCTGACGAGCACAGAGTTGCCAGTCGATAATTCTTGCTATTTAAAAATATTCCTCTTCTTCTCCCCCACTACTCCTCCAACGGGTGTTTGTGCGACCATGTCAACCTGAACAATGGGGGATTAATAAGAACGAGCCGCCTCAGAAGAAGACGGCCGCTGCTGCTGGAGCTGGACCGAGTCAGCGGCGCACGGAGCCGGGGAGAAACCACCGCCTCGCGTCGCCCCGCTGGCTCTTCCGCTTCACAGCGCGGCAGTGGGCGATAAGGGGGGCGTGCTAGCACGCGTTCACGTGGACTTAGTGGCCAATCAGAGGAACCCGGAAACCGAACGGCGTTGTATTTGGCATAGACGCCATCTGGACAGGGGAACTTACTTCAACAACTACTCTCCAGTTGCCGTTGAACTCAATGGCCAACAGAATGGACCTCAGATCTCAAACCCCACCCTCTTTTCTTGATCCTCCAATCACAACTGTTGCTTTCCTTGACACAACGGGTTGTAATTGGAGGATCAAGAAAAGAGGGCCGGTTTGAGATGAGTCAATTGACTGTGGTTGTAGGTTACCGTGCAGATCTCACTGGATGAATGTAACTGAAGCAGTCAACCTCCCCATGATAAAGCGAAGGTCAAAGGTTAAAAGTAGGGATGTTCGACATTGGCTTGTTTACCGATATCCGATATACCGATATTGTCCAACTATTAATTTCCGATACCGATATCAACCGATACCGATATATACGGGGTTTCCCCCCCCCAAAAAAACGGAATAATTTCAGGTAATTAACATTATACATGTCTTGTCGTGGAATTAACACAACATTATGCATACTTTTGACTATAAATAAAATAAGAATTTGTTCTTACTTGCTTGCCTAGGTAAATAAAGGTTAAATAAATGTAAAAAATAAAATTATTATTATTATTATTTTTTAAACCAATGCCGATAATTTCCGAAATTACATTTCAATGCCAATATCGGCAGATAATATCGGACATCCCTAGTTAAAAGCTCTTACGATGTCTGGCTGCAGGTTGGCGATGGAGGGCACGTTGAAGACGCTCTGGATGAGCTCCGGCGGGCAGGCCTGGCCCAGCCACAGGAACAGGAAGTGGCCGTTCTCCAGCAGGAACATGCCACTCTCTGCCAGGCGCTCCTCGGAGCAGCGCACGGGGGTCGGCATCGCCTCGCTGTCCACGTCCACGTCGTGCTGGAGAGAGGAGAGAGGGGAGGGACTGAGCTGTTGGTGGATCAACGGTGTTCCTAGGGGTATCTGCTAGTAGGAGAGATCACTCGGATGAAAATTCATACAGTAACTCCTTCATTTACTTGACAACTGGCCCCTCCTAGTGAACTGATTGGTTGGTTTGATCTTTGTCAACCAATACTGTCTATGGTGATACACATACGTCTGTTCAAGACTTAGTCCTGCATGTTCAACAAATGCGCATGTTGGTGTGAATTTATGTGTGCCATTATTACTACCAACTGTAATAATTGTGGAATATTACTATAATGAGCTGTATGTGTATGAACCTAGCATCACACCTGTACTTTATACGTGTCAATAAACTACTACTACTACTACTACTACTACTACGCTTTTCTTCCTGCTGAATGAGTCACTCCCTGAAGAATGCTATAAGCATATCTCTGGTCACTAGATCTGGTCTCTCTGGTCAGCACTAATAATAATAATAATAATAATAATAATAATAATAATAATAATAATAATAATAATAATAATAATAATAATAACTTCATTTATAGCGCCTTTCAGAAGACCCAAGGTCGCTTTACATAGGGGGGGGGGGGGGGGGGGGAGATGACAAATTAACAAACATAGTGGACAGACACAACATATACATATAGATCTAGATCTGGTATCTCTGGTCACTAGATCTGGTCTCTCTGGTCAGCACTAGATCTGGTCTCTCTGGTCAGCACTAGATCTGGTCTCTGGTCAGCACTAGATCTGGTCTCTCTGGTCAGCACTAGATCTGGTCTCTCTGGTCAGCACTAGATCTGGTCTCTCTGGTCAGCACTAGATCTGGTCTCTCTGGTCAGCACTAGATCTGGTCTCTGGTCAGCACTAGATCTGGTCTCTCTGGGCAGCACTAGATCTGGTCTCTCTGGTCAGCACTAGATCTGGTCTCTCTGGTCAGCACTAGATCTGGTCTCTGGTCAGCACTAGATCTGGTCTCTCTGGTCAGCACTAGATCTGGTCTCTGGTCAGCACTAGATCTGGTCTCTCTGGTCAGCACTATATCTGGTCTCTCTGGGCAGCACTAGATCTGGTCTCTGGTTACTAGATCTGGTCTCTCTGGTCAGCACTAGATCTGGTCTCTGGTCACTAGATCTGGTTTCTCTGGTCACTAGATCTGGTCTCTCTGGTCACTAGATCTGGTCTATCTGGTCAGCACTAGATCTGGTATCTCTGGTAAGCACTAGATCTGGTCTCTCTGGTCAGCACTAGATCTGGTCTATCTGGTCAGCACTAGATCTGGTCTCTCTGGTCAGCACTAGATCTGGTCTCTGGTCACTAGATCTGGTCTCTCTGGTCAGCACTAGATCTGGTCTCTCTGGTCAGCACTATATCTGGTCTCTCTGGTCAGCACTAGATCTGGTCTCTCTGGTCACTAGATCTGGTCTCTCTGGTCAGCACTAGATCTGGTCTCTGGTCAGCACTATATCTGGTCTCTCTGGTCAGCACTAGATCTGGTCTCTCTGGTCACTAGATCTGGTATCTCTGGTAAGCACTAGATCTGGTCTCTCTGGTCAGCACTAGATCTGGTCTCTCTGGTCAGCACTATATCTGGTCTATCTGGTCAGCACTAGGTCTGGTCTCTCTGGTCACTAGATCTGGTCTCTCTGGTCAGCACTAGATCTGGTCTCTCTGGTCAGCACTAGGTCTGGTCTCTCTGGTCACTAGATCTGGTCTCTCTGGTCAGCACTAGATCTGGTCTCTCTGGTCAGCACTAGATCTGGTCTCTCTGCTCAGCACTAGAGCTGGTCTCTCTGGTCACTAGATCTGGTCTCTCTGGTCAGCACTAGATCTGGTCTCTCTGCTCAGCACTAGAGCTGGTCTCTCTGGTAAGCACTAGATTTAAAATAGCATGCCGTCACCGTTTTAAAATAATGGCGTTAAAGTCACTTTGGAAAACAATGTTGTTGCCTAAGTCATCTCTTCATGAAGCTGGCCACCTCTGATACAATCGCCTACATCCTTAATTAAAAAGATCATGCGGTTCCTACCCAGTTGTGAAATGATTAATACATATCATAATATTCTATATTTGGCTCAGTTTATTCAGTTATTCTCAAAGACTGACTCAAGCCATTATTTTAAGAAGGTGACGTGATGTGAGGAACACAATTTAACATATTCTCAGGGGTGTAAAGTACTTGAGTAATTGTACTTCGTTAAAATCCCCACTGTTTTGGGGGATTTGTACTTTACTCTAGTATTATTAGGTTTGTATACTTGTACTCAATTTCAGAGAAATTAAATTACATTTCAAATGCAGACCTACAAAGTACAAATTTCGCAGGTCGAACAATTTTTATTCGTATATTTGTTTCTCTGGCCAAACTAACGTTAACATTATTAATCCTGCGGCCGCACTTTATTTAAAAACAGCCAATCAAATCCCCATTAATGGAAAATTAACCCGCCCATACCCATGCTGATTGGTCCTTGTGCAAGACTAGAAAGCGGGGATCTTTGATTAAACACCTGCTATCAGAAGAATAGACAGTTAGAGTGACAAGCTACAGAAGATGGCCACAAACGATAGTACGAGTGATGAAGAGGACGAAACGGAACATTTCATTGGTCCGGAATAAAAAATTTTTTTTAACTTTTTAGTAGCCTACTTAAGTACATTTAAAAAGTAGAAACTTTCTGACTTTTACTTGAGTACGATTTTGAGACGGTACTCATACTTTCACTTAAGTATAATTTCTGGGTACTTTTTACACCCCCCTGCATATTTGTATATTAAATTAACTAATGGATTAGTGGATAACATCCTGTGAGAAAGGCTTTCTGCAGCCCTATGAGAGTGATATGATGGCAGGCCCTCACCAGGGGCATGAGGCGCGGGTAGAGGAGCAGCTGTGAGTCCTCCACCCCCATGGCCAGGACCGCCAGCCTGAGGTGGGCCCTTTCGTCTGTGGAGAGCTCCGTGCTGCCGACCAGCGGAGCCGTCTTCATCAGGCTGTTCATGTAGACTGGGAACACCTTCATGGCGTCAGGGAGGATCAGCTGGAAGGAGAGGAAGACGATTACACAGTTCTCATAACCCTCCTAGTTACACACAGTCCTCATAACCCTCCTAGTTACACACAGTCCTCACATCACTCCTAGTTACACACAGTCCTCACATCACTCCTAGTTACACACAGTCCTCACATCACTCCTAGTTACACACAGTCCTCCTATCCCTCCTAGTTACACACAGTCCTCATATCCCTCCTAGTTACACACAGTCCTCATATCCCTCCTAGTTACACACAGTCCTCATATCCCTCCTAGTTACACACAGTCCTCATATCCCTCCTAGTTACACATACAGTCCTCATATCCCTCCTAGTTACACATACACAGTCCTCATATCCCTCCTAGTTACACATACACAGTCCTCACATCCCTCCTAGTTACACATACACAGTCCTCACATCCCTCCTAGTTACACATAGTCATCATATCCCTCCTAGTTACACACAGTCCTCACATCACTCCTAGTTACACACAGTCCTCCTATCCCTCCTAGTTACACACAGTCCTCATATCCCTCCTAGTTACACACAGTCCTCATATCCCTCCTAGTTACACACAGTCCTCATATCCCTCCTAGTTACACAGTCCTCATATCCCTCCTAGTTACACACAGTCCTCATATCCCTCCTAGTTACACACAGTCCTCATATCACTCCTAGTTACACACAGTCCTCATATCCCTCCTAGTTACACACAGTCCTCATATCCCTCCTAGTTACACACAGTCCTCATATCCCTCCTAGTTACACATACAGTCCTCATATCCCTCCTAGTTACACATACAGTCCTCATATCCCTCCTAGTTACACATACACACAGTCCTCATATCCCTCCTAGTTACACATACACAGTCCTCACATCCCTCCTAGTTACACATAGTCCTCACATCCCTCCTAGTTACACATACACAGTCCTCATATCCCTCCTAGTTACACATACACACCATCCTCATATCACTCCTAGTGACACATAACAGTCCTCATATCACTCCTAGTTACACACACAGTCCTCATATCCCTCCTAGTTACACATACACAGTCCTCATATCCCTCCTAGTTACACACACAGTCCTCATAACCCTCCTAGTTACACACACAGTCCTCATAACCCTCCTAGTGACACACACACACACACAGTCCTCATATGCCTCCTACAGTAGTTACACATACACAGTCCGCATAACCCTCCTAGTTACACACACAGAGTCCCCCACACATGCATTTCATCAGAGAGGTCAGAGCACAGTGCAGCGCCCCTGAAGCAGTTTTGGGATTCAGTGTCTTGCTCAAGAGAACTTTGACCACCCTTTAGTCACCAGCTCACAGCTGGAATACACCCTCCCGTCAGTGGCGGGGATCGAACCGGCAACCTTTTTTGCTACACAACATGAACCCTTGAGACGAAGATCTGGAGCTGTTTTAAGTTTTCAGGTGAGCTACAGTATATGTTGTCAAACGTTTGTTATCTAGAAGCGGTGAGTTGGAGTGTTGTACACTTCCATGGTGCAGGACGGCAGAGTGATGTATCACCTTTACACTCCAAGAGAGCTGGGCAGGACGTACGACGGCAGATACAGTCCAGAGAGAAATGTCAAAACGGACTTATATGGTTCTTTGTCCCCAGGGTTAATAACATTGATTTATGTGTTTTTCTATACAGTGAGTACATTATATATCCAGCTACACAGACTGTACACAGTCCCACCTGTTAGAAGCCCTTCCAAGTCTCATAGCAACATAATATGCACCAGGCCTCTCTATTGGGGAGGACAATAAGCCAGCACAGACATCCTTTTTGGAGGCGTGATTAGCTGTGCTCTCTCTCTCTCTCTAGGTTCTATGGAGGCCTCCTTCCCTGGTGCTGCTGTACTGACCTGGCTGGCAGCAGATGGACTGGCACAGTTCTTCCTGTAGCAGGCCAGCATGTGGGCCGTCTGGTTGACCAGGATCTCCCTCACGTTCTTCAGAGGCTGGTTCAACATGGCACGGTAGGCTGCAGGGAACACCACACCATTAGTGGAGGGAGGGAGGGTGGGTGGGGTCAACAGACAGAGGGAGAGTGTGGATGGGTGAAAACAGAGGGTGGAGAGAGAGAGGGAGAGAGACAGAAAGAGAGGGGGGGAGAGACAAAGATAGGGAGGGAGAGACAGAAAGAGAGGGGGGAGAGACAGAGAGAGGGGGAGAGACAGAAAGAGGGTGGATAGACAGAGAGACAGAAAGAGAGGGGGGGAGAGACAGAAAGAGAGGGGGGATACAGAAAGAGAGGGGGGGAGAGACAAATATAGGGAGGGAGAGACAGAAAGAGAGGGGGGAGAGGCAGAGAGAGGGGGAGAGGCAGAGAGAGGGGGAGACAGAAATAGGGGGGATAGACAGAGACAGAAAGAGAGGGGGGAGAGACAGAAAGAGGGGGGATAGACAGAGAGACAGAAAGAGAGGGGGGGAGAGACAGAAAGAGAGGGGGGAGACAGAAAGAGAGAGGGGGGAGAGAGAAACAGAGTAACAGAGAGACAGAAAGAAGGGGGGAGAGAAATGGAAAGAGGGAAATGCAGAAAGAGGGGGGGAGACAGAAAGAGAGGGGGGAGAGAGAAAGAGAGGGGGGAAAAGAGAAACAGTAACAGAGACAGAAAGAGGGAGAGGGAGAGGGAGAGAGAGACAGAAAAACAGTGACAGAAAGAGGCGGAGAAAGTGGGAGAGAGATACATGGAGAGAGAGGGAGAGACGGACAGAGGAAGACGTAGGAGAGATGGAAGTCGAGAGTGTGGGGGGGGGGGCAGTAGAAATGTAGCCGTACTAAAAGCGTGGAGACGTTTGCTAAATCCAGGTCACCTTAAGTGGCTTGGTGTCATGTACCATGTAACTTTATGGGAGACATGTGGTCCTTATTATTAAAGAGTTATTCCTCTTCGACTCAGAAGGTGATCTGCATGTGTAGATGATTATCAATGATGGATGAGGTGCATTCGACACAAGGTCAAAATGGGAATAGGAGACAGACTAGACTGGCTTATGATGAGAACCCTGAATTACAGCAGAGTATGAAGGCCTCTTGAAGTAATAGTCTGGTTTAAAACAAAAAGGCCATATGATGTTTGAGGTTTCTTGTGGGTTAAATACAATAAAAGCTCATAACCAGTTTTGTTTAAATTCTTAAGAGTTAGGTGAAACTGAGAATGAGGTTTACTTTTTGTTTTACGGGTCTTCCCGTCTACGAGGACGTAAGGGAAGTACTTTTTATTTATGTTGATTTTCTTGAGCTGGAACTTGAGTTGTGCTTCAGGAAGGGAACTTTCTTTGTAGCTGTGACAGAGTGGGTCTGTCACTGACGCCGGGGCAGCACGCACGCACACATACACACAACATTTCACTCATCGCATACATTCATACATAATCAAACATGCATACATATCCATTAATCTAAGCATACATGCATTTATACATACATTCATATGTCCATTCATACATATATTTATTTATTGTGTTGTGTATATGTATTTATTTATTGGGTTGTGTATATGTATTTATTTATTGGGGTTGGGTATATGTATTGGTATGGGAGGTTGTTTTTATAAAATATGTGTAGGAAACGGCAATCCATTTGATGTGTAGCACCTGTTTAGTCTTGTGTTAATTAATTATGTGTGGCACCTGTGGAGGGGGAGGAGTGCAGGTGTCATGAGGGCTGCGTGCCCAAGGTTCTGGGTCCTTGCCCTGCACCAGTTACACTGAAGGTGACTGAGGGAAGTGCCGTATGTGTATTGTTAGTCTGTTTGTCTCTGTGGTGGTGCTTCACCAGATAACGGTTGCAAAGTGGGTAACTAGGGAAGCGCCACCCAGTAAGTGTTTTGTCTATCAGATGCCGTTATTGTGGAACGCATCTGATAAGACTGCAGAGGTAGGGTATAGTTTAGTTATTTATTTAGATTAAGTCATTTGTTTATGTAATGTCACCTCTGCACTTGGAAGGCTGGGAAATAAAAACAACACCAAGACCATTTTTCCGACTACGCCATCGTTTGTGTGACTTTGGAGGGGAGAGGAGAAGGACCCCGTCACAGTAGCAGATTGTATTCATCAAGCTCGGGAGAGAAGACGGAATACTTTGTTTACTGAGCTGTATGATAATGTCACCAAACAGTTGATCACTGCAACGCCGGTATGTTTGGTGTCTTATGTACACATTAGGCCGGGTGTACATGGCACTCGTGCATGACACGAAAATAAAAGAAAATCCAAGTGTCCAAGTGAATGCATTGTGCGAATATAATATACTGTACATATAATGATTGATTGATTATTAATAATATTTGTTTGTTGTATGTACCTTTCATACAAGAATGGCAGCTTAAAAAAAATATTGATAATTTTATTTCCGTGTCATGCACACAAAGTGCTCAACCCTCATGGGTTTATAAGAGACCAAAGATACTGTTGCAGTGTTCCATTATCACACATTACATCATGTCATTACATAAATACAGATTACAGCTCAGTCTTAAACAAAGTATTCTGCTTCTCTCAAGCTTGACAAATAAAATCTGCTACCCTGAAACTTAAGTTGTTCATATTCATGCTGCTCAAGAAAATCAACATAAATCGAGGATATTTTACTAAAAAGTACCGGTACTTCCCTTACATCCTCGTAAACAGGACAGTAAAACAGAAAATTTACCTCATTCTCAGTTGCACCTCTTAACCCTTTCACAACCGCCTGTAGTGTGATAGTAAAGGGTTAACCTTATGTAGTGTGGTAGTGAACGGGTTAACCTGATGTTGTGTGGCAGTGACAGGGTTAACCTTCTGTATTGTCGCAGTGCAAGGGTTAACCGTTTTGTAGTGCGGCAGTGAATGGGTTAAACGCCAAACAAGTGTGGTGGTGGCATTAAAGCTGCCGCTCTCTAGGGCTGGTGATAATGTCCCTGACCACTTATCCTGCAACCCACATGGCGCCCCCTGCAGGCAGGGGGATACAAGTCTGAAAGCCACTGTGATGAAGCAGAAATGGTTTATAAAGAAATAAAGAAATAAAGTCTCACCTGATTTGGCAAAGAAGTTGACGAGGGAGTCGGTCTCGCAGCTCTTGTAGAGCTCAGACAGCTGAGAGCTGCAGTTCAGACTGAGGTTGTGGATACGCAGACGCCGTTGGCCACCGGTGGTCGTGTACAGCAAGGCACACTGGGAGATGGGAGCACAGGTCAGTCCAAGACGCTCGCTATAGGGGGGTGTAGTGGTTACGCCATTGCCGTTTTTCGTGTTCCACCCTCTGTTCCAACGCAATGTATTTCCCCATTGCCCATTTCTAAATCGTCTCGTTTAAAACAAATAAAGCATTAACATTTGCATGGTGTACCTTTCTGTGCTTATTCATCCACAATCTATAACTCAACATGAAAATATTCGCAATTAATCATAAAAAAAACCCGCCAAATTGTATTTCAACCAAAAATGCTTAAACAATTATGTTAGTGATAGAAGGGAACCAATTTTGTGCAAAAATGGAAAGCTTTTCCATGTCCATGCGGCAGAATTGTTACAATAGCCGATAATCCATTTTCCCAATGATAAATCCCTATACGGGTGGAACAACCAGTGACGTCAGACTACACCTCCCTATAGGGATAACCACCGTATCTCCATAACCAATAATGCTTTCTCACTAGTCAGAAATGAGCCTGGGAACTGTTAGCTTTGCAGATCAGGCTAGTTAACAACAACATATAATCCTGTGAAACATCATTTGACCTCTCAGCCCACATGCAGTTTTAACGGACAGCGTTACTGCTAAACAAGAAAGCATTCCCGGATTTATAATCCATGTAAATGATGATTTATTTGTTATGCGTTTTGAAATTTCTTCTGTCAAAAAAAGAACTATGTTTTTAACGTATTCCCGTAATGCCGGTGTGTGTGTGTATGTGTATGTATATGTATATATGTACAGTGTGTGTGTGTATGTATAATGTATTTGTGTGTATGTATATATGTACGTGTGTGTGTGTATGTGTGTGTGTGTATTTGTGTATGTGTGTGTATGCATGTGTGTGTGTGTGTGTATGTATGTATCTGTGTGTATGTATGTATGTATGTATGTATGTATGTATGTATGTATGTATGTATGTATGTATGTATGTATGTATGTATGTATGTATGTATGTATGTATGTATGTATGTATGTATGTATGTATGTATGTATGTATGTATGTATGTATGTATGTATGTGTGCGTGTGCGTGTGTATGTATGTATGTACAGTAGCTGCGTGTGTGTATGTGTGTGCCTCTCTCTGTCGCTCTCTCTCTCACCTGTATCAGAGCTCCTGCCTCCTCGCTGAGCGTGCGTGCGTGTGTGTGTGTGTGTGTGTGTGTGTGTGTGTGTGTGTGTGTGTGTGTGTGTGTGTGTGTGTGTGGCTGTGTGTGTCTGTGTGTGTGTGTGTGTGTGTGTGTGTGTGTGTGTCTCTCTCTGTCTCACCTGTATCAGAGCTCCTGCCTCCTCGCTGAGCGTGCGTGCGTGCGTGTGTGTGTGTGTGTGTGTGTGTGTGTCTGTGTGTGTGTGTGTGTGTGTGTGTGTGTGTCTGTGTGTGTGTCTCTCTCTGTCTCACCTGTATCAGAGCTCCCGCCTCCTCGCTGAGTGTGTCGTCGTGTTTGAACTCCACGGTGACGGCCTTGTCACAGTCCACCGCTGCCATCTCCACGTCCGTGGTGTTGTTCATGTGGACGGCCCCGAAGAAGTCTGTCGCTCGGAAGCCTGGCGGAGGACAGAGAGGGGACAGAGAGGAGAGAGAGAGGACAGAGAGGAGAGGACAGAGAGAGGAGGACAGAGAGAGGAGGACAGAGAGAGGACAGGGAGGAGAGTTCAGAGAGGAGGACAGAGAGAGGACAGAGAGGGGGAGGACAGAGAGAGGAGGACAGAGAGGAGAGTTCAGAGAGGGGGAGGACATAGAGAGAGGACAGAGAGGAGAGGACAGAGAGGGGAGGACAGAGAGGGGACAGAGAGGAGAGAGAGAGGACAGAGAGGAGAGGACAGAGAGAGGAGGACAGAGAGAGGACAGAGAGAGGACAGGGAGGAGAGTTCAGAGAGGAGGACAGAGAGAGGACAGAGAGGGGGAGGACAGAGAGAGGAGGACAGAGAGAGGACAGAGAGAGGACAGGGAGGAGAGTTCAGAGAGGAGGACAGAGAGAGGACAGAGAGGGGGAGGACAGAGAGAGGAGGACAGAGAGAGGACAGAGAGAGGACAGGGAGGAGAGTTCAGAGAGGAGGACAGAGAGAGGACAGAGAGGGGGAGGACAGAGAGAGGAGGACAGAGAGGAGAGTTCAGAGAGGGGGAGGACATAGAGAGAGGACAGAGAGGAGAGGACAGAGAGGGGAGGACAGATAGGAGAGTTCAGAAAGGAGGACAGAGAGGAGAGGACAGAGAGAGGACAGGGAGGAGAGTTCAGAGAGGGGGAGGACATAGAGAGATGACAGAAAGGAGAGGACAGAGAGAGGACAGGGAGGAGAGTTCAGAGAGGGGGACAGAGAGGAGAGGACAGAGAGAGGACAGGGAGGAGAGTTCAGAGAGGGGGAGGACATAGAGAGAGGACAGAGAGAGAGGACAGAGAGGAGAGGACAGAGAGAGGACAGAGAGAGGACAGAGGGAGGACAGGGAGGAGAGTTCAGAGAGGGGGAGGACATAGAGAGAGGACAGAGAGGAGAGGACAGAGAGGAGAGGACAGAGAGAGTTCAGAGAGGGGGAGGACATAGAGAGAGGACAGAGAGGAGAGAGAGGAGAGAGAGAGGACAGGGAGGAGAGTTCAGAGAGGGAGAGGACATAGAGAGAGGACAGAGAGGAGAGGACAGAGAAAGGACAGAGAGGAGAGAGAGAGGTCAGGGAGGATAGTTCAGAGAGGGGGAGGACATATAGAGAGGACAGAGAGGAGAGGACAGAGAGAGGACAGAGAGGATAGAGATAGGACAGAGAGGAGAGGACAGAGAGGAGGACATAAAGGGGGGGAGAGAGAGGAAGACAGAGAGGGGAGGGGAGGGGAGGACAGAGAGAGGACAGAGAGGAGATGACAGAGAGGGGAGGGGAGAAGAGAGAGAGGACAGCGAGGGGGGAAGAGAGAGGAGGACAGAGAGGGGAGGGGAGAGAGAGAGGAGGCCAGATAACAGAGAGGTGAGGGGAGGAGAGAGAGAAGACAGAGAGGGGGGAGAGAGGAGGACAGAGAGGGGAGGGGAGGACAGAGGGGACAGAGAGGGGAGGAAAGAGAGAGGAGGACATATAACAGAGAGGGGAGGGGAGAGAGAGAGAGGAGGACAGAGAGAGGACAGAGAAGAGAGGACAGAGAGAGGAGGGGAGAGAGGACAGAGAGAAGAGGAGAGAGAGAGGACAGAGAGGGGAGGGGAGGAGAGAGAGAGGAGGACAGAGGGGAGAGGAGGAGAGAGAGGACAGATAGGGAAGGGGAGAGAGAGGAGGACAAAGGGGAGATGAGGAGAGAGAGAGGAGGACAGAGAGAGGAGAGGAGGAGGAGAGAGAGAGGAGGACAGAGATAGGACAGAGAGGGGAGGGGAGGAGAGAGGAGGACAGATAGGGGAGAGGAGGAGAGAGAGAGGAGGACAGAGATAGGACAGAGAGGAGAAGACAGAGAGGGGAGGGGAGGAGAGAGAGAGGACAGAGAGGGGAGGACAGAGGGGAGATGGGAGGACAGATGGAGGAGGATGGAGGGGGGAAGACAGAGGGAGGACGGAGAGGGGAGGACAGAAAGAGGACAGAGAGGAGGACACACTGTGAATTCATCTGTCCAGACGCAACTTTTCTGTGTACTTTGTAACTATCACACAGTGTGGAGAGTAAGGAGAGATGGCTCTCCAGTGCTCAAATACACTTACTGACTGTACTTAATAATTTACTTAAAGGTGATATAGATAACATTCAACCACTAGATGTCGCACTAGAGCACCAGCATGTCACTTATCAGGTGCATTCCACGTGGGGAAATGGGAAGTAGGGAGGGGATACATGCACGCAACATGTATACAAAAACATTCATTTTGGACCCGCAAAACCTATTTAAATGCTAAATTAATTGCAAAAAATTGGGGGGGGGGGGGGGGAGAAACAATAAAAACTTTTATTTTTAAAACTCTGTGGGTGTATTATTCTTTTTTGTAAATGATTACATATAAATGTTATCTATAGCACCTTTAATTAATTATTAATATTTGTTATTGCTGATTTATGCTTTGTCATTTGTCAGAAACATTTCTATTTCATGTAATAAATAATAAAGATTGTGTGTCTTATCTTGCCGTATTAACACTTGTGACTAGTCAATGTATAGAAGTGCCACTAACAGGCTATATATCTAGGCAGTGAGGCAGGTCTGCTGTGCTGTACTGTACCTGTGCTGGTACGAACGCGCATGATGGCGTCAAAACCAATGGACTTCTCCACGTCTTTCCTCAGGTCGTTCAGGAAATGCTCGCCGTCCGTCTCTACCTGGATCAATCAAATCAATCAATCAATCAAATGTATTTATATAGCACATTTAAAGGCCAACTTGCAGGTTAAACCCTACTCTTCAGTTATGGGTAGTTTACATCATTCGTATCTCATTTCATTATTTATTTTTTTCCATTTGACGGCGGAAATGCCACTCAGAAAGGGTTAAAAAGGTCCATACAAGAATAACATGCACGGCGCAAATCAAAAAGCTTATCAGACGCTAGCAGGGCCGTGACGTCACTTCAGGCAACTTATGCCTTATGCCCGTCCGGGTCATAGTACTACTGGCTATATGGCTCTGGCTAACGTTACCCTGCTAACGTTAGCATTATGGCTACTGTCGTGAACCATTATAGATCGGGGCATGTAGAGGAGTTTGGAGAATGAGTAAAATGTGCAGGTCCTCTTCTCAGACCTGTGGGGCAAAGCACTGCATGCATCATGCCGGCTAGCAAGCTACACGTCGCGGCATGTTGATAGCCCAATAGTAGCCCACTCGGTGCATCACAGTCACGAAACGGGCTACCACGATAGCTATTAGCTAACTAACGTTAACCTTACAAGCTCAAACACCTTATAACTACTACTATTGTCGTGTCCATAAGTTCCCTGGCAGAATACTTGTGAGGACAAAGGTATACAAAGAGGAGAGAACCATTTTAAATCTGGCATTGTTAGGAGTTTCGAGAATGCTGGCTAACAAGCTAAGCTACGTTAGCTAACTTAGCTACTAACGTTATATACACAATATGTACAACGACGACACAATGACTTACATTATTACAAATATGGTAACGTGGTTGTGGCTTTTACAAATAGTGGTTAGCTTTAGAGATGAATGGCTATGATCACGGAGCAATAGTGTTAGGTGAAACAGAGGGGAGCATGTCTATGTTCCCCGGGTCCTATGTTCCCCGGGTTCTATGTTCCGCGCTTTGATTGATTGATTGATTGAACATTTTAGACCACCAGCCCTGATTCCAAACTCTAACCTTAACCAGTTCGAAAGAGGGCCTAAGCTTAACCATTCGAAACAAGGCGGACATTAATAATTAATAAAATAATAAAAATTAATAACATTTTAAATCTATTAATCAATCAAAGCGGGGAACATAGAACCCGGGGAACATAGGACCCGGGGAACATAGGGATGATCCCAAACAGAGACTAGCTCCTCGGCTAGTAGTAGCAAGGCTCTCTGCTTCCTGCCACTACCTGCCTGTGACTCTCAGAGCCCCTGCTACCCTGCACCTGATGTGACGTCATCATTAAGATGACACACGCACGCTATGAACCATGGATTAAAATATGCATGTGCGTGAGGTTGTGGTTTGGTCGACAAAATAAAATGCTAAAACTGGGTCAATTTCGATAATTTTTTTTCCCTCTTCATGAAAGTCAGCGTTGGCCTAGTCAGATTGTTTATTGAATAAAAATACAACCTGCAAGTTGGCCTTTAACCCTGTCACTGCCGCACTACAGTACCAAGCGGTTAACCCTTTCTCTGTGACAATACGCAGACGGTTAACCCTTTCACTGCCACACAACAGCAGGTTAACCATTTCACTGCCACACTACAGAAGGTTAACCCTAGTTTACTATCACACTAGGGTTAACCTTCTGTAGTGTGGCAGTGAAAGGGTTAAACGTGACACTTGTCAACCAAAGTGATCACAGAGATTACAATCAAGGCCCTTCTCAGGCCTCCTGTAAGATGACATGTGTCAACAAATGTACATGTCTGTTGAATTTATGCTGTGCCATTGTTACTGTAAAAATGTAATGATTGTGATGTTGTTGTTATTATTAATGAGACGTTGAGCTGTATGTGTGTGTCACGAATTTCCCCAAGGGGATTAATAAAGGAATATCTTATCTTATCTTATCTTAAGTCAGAAATACACAATTACATTCCTCCGCCACCGGGGGCAGTGTTGCCCCTGCTCCAGGGACAACATGGCCCCCGCGCCAGGGGGAGAACAAGACCCTGGCTAGTAATACATTTACCTTAATACAACAAGCAACTTAATCTAATAACCTCGACGTCAGCAGAGCTCATGGGCTCAAACAGCAGACTGGCCCGAAAAGTAAATCATCTTCGAGTTATTGAGACTAAAATGAATTAGGCTACATTATATGGTTTAAGGAGCTGTATAATAATATAGTTGGTATTAGTGATAATGTGCTGTACTTAACCGTGTGCTGCTGTACTTACTGTATATATACTGTATATATATATAGTATTGTTTCATCAGCCTCTGTGTTTTCCCACAGCCTGCCCCGTTCCTAGGGGACAGCGCTGCTATAATGGACCGTATTTGCTGTGCAAGCAGCGTTATTACATAGATGGAGTGAGCTGGTATTGGTCTATAAATACCTCTGGCTATGTCCATGAAGCTAGGACTTTATAATAGAACACCAACAGGAAACACTGCAACCTCACAAGTGGCTATGCTAATTGGGAACGTTGTGTTTTTAACAACACATAACGATGTGTTTTAACATAACATGTACATGTATGCCATAAAGTGGAAGCTTTTACAGAAAGAACATTATTTTGATCGTCAATGTACACGAGGCAATTAAAGTGTGTCTTTTCGCATTATCCCTCCTAGTTACACACATACACACAGTCCCCCACGCATATACATTTCATCAGGGAGGTCAGAGGTCAAGGTCGCCCGCAGTGCAGCGCCCCCTGGAGCAGTATTGGGGTTCAGTGCCTTGCTAAAGGGCACCTAGCCAGGATGGTGGACACCATCCTCATGTAATACCAGCCACCCATCAGTCACCAGCTCACAGTTACAATACACCCTCCTGTCGGGGATTGAACCCGCGACCTTTCGGTTACTGGCCGGCCTCTCTACCTGTAGGCCGTCCCGCCTCCTCTATAGATATAGACAGTGCCTCACATTAACATAAACACATGGATTTTTTTGCATGGGTGGACCCCAGTGGGAATCTAACCCCTAACCCTGGAAGTGTTAGTGCCATGCTCTACCCTTTACTGCCGTTATTGTATTTTACTGGCATTATTTATTATTCATACTTACTATGTACCACTGCTGCTAAAAGTTTTGCACTAAGTTCTCGTTTACCTCTATATTTACATTCACTCATACATTTTTGACCTATAGCACCTTTAATTAAAATATTTGTTATTGCTGATTTATGCTACTGTAGGGATGTCAGATATTATCGGCCTACCGATATTGGCATTCAAATGTAATATCGGAAATTATCGGTATCGGTTTCGTTATTTTTTGCATTTATTTAACCTTTATTTACCCAGGCAAGCAAGGCAAGCAAGTAAGAACAAATTCTTATTTAATTTATTGTCAAAAGTATGCATAATGTTGTGTTAATTCCACAACAAGATACATGTAATTTGAATTACCTGAAATTATTTCCCACATTACGAGAGGTGACAATAAAGCTGACTTTGACTACCCGTCGACTTAACAGAACCGCTAACTTTCTCTTGTTACCGTTGACCGTCGATGTGTTTCGCGTGTCCGTCTCATGCCGTACCTGGAAGTTGTTGTACTTGTAGACGGTGCCTCCGGTGTGCGAGGGTACATCGGCCATGGTTGCCATGTCGACGTACTGGCTGGGGAACAGAAAGAGGTCCACACTGCAGCCCTGGGCCACGCAGTCCTTAGACAGCTGCTCGTACACGCCTTTCTGGGGCTGGAACAGAGTCTGGAGAAAACGAGACCACTCGATAAACAAACATTCTCTTACATCACAAATGCTGTTGGAGTGGAATCTTGGAACCTATTCTACACGTTCAAATGATTGGTTGGTTCTCAGGGTTCCTCCATTTTGCTCTGAACTAGAAAAAACTGCTTTTTCCTTTGATGCTTCCAACACCTGGAATGTCCTCCGACTGACTGTGAAGCTGAAGGTTCTTCCTTCTCTTGCTGCATTTTAAAGTATGATCTTCGACTACTGTGTATTTTTTAAATTGTATTGTTCATTCTTATTTATATGAAATTGCAGATAAACTGCGTCTTGTTCTGTGAGCTCGCCGTCGATGTAAACGAGGTCTCACGGGTTGAAATAAAGTTTTTAAATTAAATGAAAAACATTCTCTCGCATCACGATTTTGCATTGGTGTATGATGTCACGCGGTGTGCACACTGTGGCTGAAATACCGTTCATATCGGTGCGTGATCCACTGTGGACTGTATGCCATGTAATAATAATAATAATCTTTATTTATAGCACCTTTCATACATAGAATGCAGCTCAAAGTGCTTAATAGAGCAAAAAAAATTACAATAAAGAAAAGAGAAGCAAAACATGATTAAGAAAATAGCTAAAAAGCATAAATGACAACAGGGATTTTTAAATCAGCTATAAGAGTATAAAAATAGGTATTGAGCTGTGCTTTAAAGCTATCCACAGAGGTTGCCTGTTTTATATGTAGTGGGAGATTATTCCAAGCCGTCGGCCCATAGAAACAAAAAGCTGCTTCGCCATATTTTTTATATTTCATTGTAGGCACCTCGAGCAGGTCCGCACTAGAGACCACACACCTTCTCTTTCTCCGTGTTCAGCAGCTTCTTGTCGTCCCGGTTCTTCAGTTTCCCAGGAGCCTCTGCGGTGGGGATGGAGGAGTGGAAGATGAAGAGTTTGCCGGAACATTCTGCCGCCTGGATGGGAAACCACAGAATTGAGTCTCAAAAACACCTAAATGGCCTTTGTGTAGACTTAAAAACATTTTTAATGTGCTTTTTAACGTGTAACATAACTCCCTCAGTGTCAAATCAAATCAAATGTATTTGTAAGGCCCGACAACACACGTTAATGTCCCCATGGGCCGGACACGTCTTCTTTAAACAAGTCAAGAATAAACATCACAATAAATCAAAAACAAAACAAAAAAAACTCAAATCCAATATAAAATGTAAAATAAATAAATGCAACACTCCCAGACATACCCCACGCGAAGGTAAGGGAAAAACTCACAAAAAACCTAGCAATAGGAAAAAAGCACCACAGGCAATGTGGAGGGGAGAGGGTTGTATTTCCACGTGAACCCTCTTTGTTCCAGGGCATCTGCTGTAAATCCACTGTAAGGGCCTGAGTGTAGCTCGCCTTCGATACCGTCTGGAGCAAAGTATCAGCTTCGCGGTGAGGTCATTGGGGTCATACTCTGTGGGGTCACTGGGGGTGATACTCTGCAGGTCTAGAAAGTGCAAAAGTCAACACCGGGGGCGGATGACCTAAATGAGTCATCGGATGACATTTTTTGCCCTCGCATCGTTTTGGCAAACAAAGTCGTTCGTCTTGAGAGCCACGTGTGAACCTCACCGCTAGGTCGTTGCCAATCACTTGGGGAAGGGGAGTTCGGTCGGACCTCAAAGTAAACACTAACATATCAGGAGGAGAAAAAAGGAAACCTGCTGAGTCACTGGGGCTGAGTGACTGTTTACTAGGCCAAGCCAGCGCCGGGACAGGCAATACATCTGGGCCGGCAAAGCAAAACAATCCCTTTTTTGGCAGCGGGAGGAGAGACCGGTCGGCCGCTGTCCCGCTTGTGGCCACGTCAAATCTCCTAGTTTTTGGTCGAGGAGGTATCTGGCGTTTGGGGTTTCACAATAAGCTGCTTCAATTGTTTTGTTTGTTGCATTTTTAATGAACTGTGGAATGACGATGGATATAGCCTAAAAGCATCATATTAAAAAATAAAACGGCTAAACTCAAGTTGAGTAATGCCTGATCTTCTCGGTTTGGGACCGGAGCCCGGTAGTCTGGTAATAACGAATGCGTCAGGAACTAGTCAGCGGTTGGAGGACTGTGTTCGACTTGAGAGACTTCTAGCCTGTGCCAATGCTGTTGAAGAATGTCAGGGAGGGAGGTGCAGCAGCCACCAGGGGGCGATCAGGGAGCAGGTCGAAGGTCTGAAGGTCCACAATAGATTTCCGTACGCCCCAAATTTACATGTAGTCGTTTAGCTGACGCTTTTGTCCAAAGCGACTTGCAAGTTGCGTACAACAAGTCAGCAGGAAGGGTACAACTCTGGCAGCTAAGGGTCAGTAAGATTGTTCGTCAAACAGTTTTAAACTTGAGTGCTTCAGTCTGAGTGCATAGTAGTATAGACATAATTAGCATAGTCTTTTACTATTATGCTCTTTGCTACCAAGTAATCTACTGTGCCTATATTACTACCTGCTATGCTAATATGTCTATACTACTATGCTACTATACCTATATCACTACCTACTATGCTAATATGTCTTACTGTTATGCAACCAAGACTGTAGCACTCAAGTTCGACACTGTTTGACGAACAATATCACTGACCCTTAGCTGCCAGAGTTGTACCCTTCCTGCTGACTTGTACAGAACGTATAAGTCGCTTTGGATAAAAGCATCAACTAAATTACTGAATATAAATGTAATGTTGTTTTGTTAAAGGAACACGCCAACATTTTGGGAAATTAGCTTACAGTTTCCTCTCTGTGCGTTTAGTAGAAAGCCATCTGGCTGCATGTTAGCCTAGCTTAGCACAATGAATGGAAGCGGACATGACCGGTTAGCCTTCGGGAGAGGTGTTAGTTGGACAATGCCTAGGCTAACCGGTCATGTCCGCTTCCATTCATTGTGTTAAGCTAGGCTAACGTGCAGCCAGATAGCTTTCTACTGAACGCACAGAGAGGAGCCAGATAGCTTTCTACTGAACGCACAGAGAGGAAACTGGTATCTATCGTCTTGTCTCTCTCTGGAGAAGACGGTAAACTAATTTCCCAAAATGTTGGCGTGTTCCTTTAAGTATAACTTAACTAAGTATAGCTAAGTATAGCTAAATAAGCCCCATGTTGCGAGTGAGTCCCGGCAGCTCACCTTGAGCGCCTCCACGCCGGCCTGGATGACTGGGACGAAGACCGTCTCGCTCTCGTTGGTGTCTGCGAACATGTCGGGGATCTGATCCAGGAGGCTGCAGGACAGAGGGACAGGGTTACGGCTAGGGCTGGGTACCGTTCACATTTTGAACCGATACCAGTACTAGTTCCTGGAATTCGGTATCGGTACCCAGCGGTACCTTTTTTGGGGTAATTAACTCTTTATTTTTATTTATTTTTTAACTTTTTCTCCTCTTTTTTTCTATTTTTCTCCCATCCCAATTTAGCCGTGCCAATTCTCCCCTCCCCTGTCTTGATTGTTGCTTGCATGTGCCCCCCACTGGCCGGTTGTAGGGAGGATAGAAGCCCATCGCATGTCCCCTCCGATACATGTGTAGGCAGCCAGTCACATCTTTTCACCTGCCAGCGCGGACTCTCATTTGGCGAGGAGTAACGTGTATGAGGCTCACACTGCCCCCGCCATTTTCCTGTCTCTGCTGTGCAGGCGCCCCAACCGGCCTGTAGGAGTCGCTGTTTACAACGTCCAGATTACCACCCATCGACTTCCACCCGCTAACTCTGCCAATTGAGTTAGTATGACGGCCGGCCCAAGCCGGAGGCAACGCCGACAGCCGGATTCGATACCGGTGTCTCATGCGGTGGTGACGAGCGCAATGTCCGCTGCGCCACCCAGCCGCCCGGTACTTAACTCTTTCTGTAATAACAAAGAAATTCTCAATTTCAACATTGTTATTTATTTAGAACATTTTGTTATTTATTGTTGTAACACACAAAATAAATCGCATGATCATGTATTATGTTTTTAAATGGTTAAATACAACATTATCTCGCCATCCAAAGACCCAAAAGACGGGACAGTAATATATATGTTTGTGGAAAAGGCTCCCTCTTGTCTAGTAATATTACACTCTTATACTAAATTTGTAGAGGTACCGAAATTTGGTACCTATTGATCTAGCGTCAATCGCTAGTACTCGGTACCCAACCCTAGTTACGGCCATGTCGCACGTACGGGTAAGCATACAGTACACGCACCTCTCCAGCAATACGCACGCCGTTCACAATATGTAGTTTTCATCTTGGTCAAATACGGGCATCGTCTTATGAATCTCCTCACTGCACTGTCTGACGAACACCATGTTTGGTTGAAAAAAGAATAGAAACTTTATTGTCCACTTATGGAAATGTGCCTTCGGCCTGCTGTGGTTGTGTTACAAAAGGAGACCACATTACGCCTCTCTCTCGTGGCCGCGCATTCCTTATTCTCCTCGCTGCTTCCTCTGATCTCTCTGCTTTGTAACTGCTAATGTGACAACAGCCTGCGGAGGAAAGTACCCCGTTAAAACAGCCTGACCGCCGGCCCTCAGCCAGTAAATCAGTCCATGTGGGCTCGGCCATCCAAGACCTGATTAGTAAATTGTTTGTTATGATTTTGTGATCTCCGGCAAGAGCGCTAGATGTATAAAGTGGTCCTTCCGCCCGATTGCATGTTGGGAAAGACAATTCTATATAGACGTATCAATTAAGTCGACTGATCGATTGGGCTGCGGCTGCGTTGACGCTGAGCGAGCAGGGATTTGACGGAAAGTATTACGGTCCATTTGTTTAGTTTTCAATCGGAACCTAACGCGATCGTGCCTTCGCGGGAACAACAGCTTTGTGGATGGTAACGGATCCATACGGTTGCAGCAGTTCACCCTCTCTGAACTTTTCCGTCAAAGCGGACGGGAATCTGGCGAATCCCGACGCGCGGATGCTACAGACGCACGCAGACGGACACGACGCATCGATGTAGCCGCGGTTTAGTCCACAACGCATCGATGTAGCCGCGGTTTAGTCCACAACGCATCAATGTAGCCGCGGTTTAGTCCACAACGCATCGATGTAGCCGCGGCTTAGTCCACAACTCCTGTGATTATCAATGATGACCGAGACTGTTTTCTTTACTTTAACTAGTAATGCCCCGGTGTGAAAATTGTGGCCGATACCGATAACCGATATTAATATTGCTGTTCTGGCCGATACCGATATTTACCGATGTCGATATCTCTGTATAGAAAACACTTTATGATAATCAAATAAAGAGCTATTTTTTTTTTTTACTTTTGTAATTTATTTTCAGAAATGACTGATATTTTGAAACAATTTAAGACCAAAACATGTTAGATAAAAATAAATAGTAAAAAAAGATTTTCATTTTTTTATTAAAATCTGCCATATTTTGATATCGGACCGATACCGACCATATCGGTATCGGAAATTACCATATCGGCGGCCGATATATCGTGCACCACTAACTTTAACCAAAGGGAGGACATGGAGACGAGTGACTGTTACTAGTGGTATGCAACGGACTGACCTCATTTGAAGGATGGATCTGTTATTGCACGGGTCTTATCGTGCGGCAGGGCATATTATGGGGGCGTAAATCAAGGGCTCAACTGTCATCTATTGAATTATATTGTACTAAGTAAAAATGTATTATAAATATTATAATAATAATAAAAAGAATGGAAAGAAAATAGGCAAGAGTTCATAATAACTCTGTATATTATGTATATATCTGATATCATGTACAATGGTGCTGTATATACCGTATATATACATTTATATTTACTGCATATATATATATATCCATATCTGCATGAATATACCTGCATATAATCCTTCTATATACCTGCTTATACACCTGCATATAACCCATATAACTCTGTATGATAGCATGTACAATAGTGATGTATATACCATATATACATATTTATTCTTACTGTATCTACACACATCTGTCTGTACATACCTGCATATAATCCTTTTACATATCTGTAGATACTCTTACCAGTAGTTACGCTGCTGACCAGTACGACTTACTACCATAGTATCTTTATACCTGTAGCACTGTACATATTAGTACTACAACTCTGTACATACAATCTGCTGTATGATGACAATGCATTTGAATCTAATCTAATCTAACAAACAGAGAGAGAGAGAGAGAGAGAGAGAGAGAGAGAGAGAGAGAGAGAGAGAGAGAGAGAGAGAGAGAGAGAGAGAGCGAGAGAGAGAGAGAGATGCAATTGACCTACCTCAAGCCCCACCCTCTTTTCCTGATCCTCCAATCACAACGGCATCAGGAGAAGAGAGTGGGGCTTGAGGTAGACCAACTGGACCATACTGGACTAACACCTGTACATTGTATATTGCTATTGCACTTTACTGTTACATTTGCACTCTGGTTGGATGCCAAACCTATTTTCGTTGTACTGTACTTGTGCTGTATGATGACAATACATTTGAATCAAATCTAATCTAATGAAAATAAACTACAAATTAGAAGCCAAAGACCCAGGCTTGACATGGAGCTCTGCCCTGACAGAACCCAGGCTAAAGGCTAGTGGGAAGTAATGAGTTGGCAGCTCTCCACATACAACTGTCTCCCTGAGATCACAGCGTGGATAAGTCGTGGTATTTTTTTTATATTTTTTTTTACACGATTCTACCAAGAAACAGTGTCTAACCTTCCTAACCGCTCTCCTGACCTTTATTCCACATTAGCTTGATGGTAACTCTCAAATAAGATGCTTTAGAAAAAACCCTCGAGCGGGATTTGGAACATGGTGCTGTCAATAACCAAGATGTAGGCTACTTCAAGTTAATCTAATTGAATAGATTGCACTGTAGCCTCCCGCTACAGGCTAACCTACAGCCGTATGTATCCACCACATGTCAGATTACAGTGTAACTACATGCTAAAACTCATATCTTGTTATAGATATCCCCACGTCCATCAAATCTGCCCCCTCCATCGAGTCTTTTAAATCTAAACTCAAAACTCACCTATAATCCCTAGCCTTCCCTGACTCACTCTGACTATTGCCTTGTTTGTTTTGACGTGTTGTTCTGTTTCTTTGTTTGTCTGTTTATTTATACTTTAGGAGCACTTTCTTTCTTTTTTTTGCTACGCGACTTTGGTTGACAAGTGTCATGTTTAAATGTGCTATACAAATAAATTTGATTGATTGATAGTGACAGACAGACGATCCTTTATTTAAAAGAAAATGTCATCACTGTGCATTTAGACTTGTTTTTGTTATTTTGTGGGGACAAATCACAGTTACTTTTTTTGAGTAATTTCTCGATGCTCCCACCAGAGATGTGGGGCTTACTGGTCCTGCTTTGTGCCCAGAGTTTAACCTTTGACCCGGCATCTTTCCATTTAGACCTAAAACGCCCGCTAAAGAATGCATTATATAGCCTGCATATATACAAAAAAAAAGATTTCCCGGTTTCAATGGGTTAATAGCAAAAGGAGGCAGGGAGTAGGCATAGCCGAGGGTGGAATAGTGCGTTAAAGATCATGAATATCACAAGGCAGTTAATGGGTTAAATCGCATGTTCTTGTAGCATGTTAGTTCGTTTCTGTGCCTTCTGTGTTACACTGTGTTTGTGTGTTCTATTTAAAAAAAATTATAATCATATATATTTTAACTTTTTTGTACTTTGTAAAATTGACGATGATTATGCGATTGTAAATATAAGACGACATTGAAAATGTAAAGAATGAAAACGTTGGACTTGGATCATTATGCCGATGTTGAGCCTCCCCCGCCCCATGGGCATCGGCGCATTCTCAGGAGGGGCCGCCCACTGTCTAAGGGGGTTTCCTACTGTCATTTATTTCCATATCGCGCGTCTATATTAATCCCAGCCGAAGAGTGCCAGGTGCTCGCCGCGCATGCGCATAAGGTCCTCGCTTGGTTCAGACGCCCCATTCAACACGGTTAATCACAGATGCCAGAACGCGCCATATTAAAGCCTATTAGCAACGCTGGTCAATCACATTAATCACAGAACACGCCATATTAAAGCGCTAATACGGTATATATATATACGCGATGGACGCAGCAGGCGGCGTTTGCATACTTCATATATGTGTCTACCTCTTCTTGCTGTCATTACATCCATGTATGTGCATCTTCTGTGTTTGTTTCCTTATTTGATCAATTGAATTGCAGGTATGAAAAGTACCTGCGGTACATTGAGCGCCTCTACAGTCGCAGAGAGTGCTGGGCACTCAGTTACCGGGGCGCGCGCGGTCTCCTCACCCGGGGAAATAACACAAACAATTATGCTGAAGCAGCGATGCGGTTATGTGGTCCTCGTTATGGATAATATGTAACGTTACAATGTACAGCGAAATAACGTTATGGCGTTATGTGGTCCTCGTTTGGATAATATGTAAAGTACAGTTGACAGCTGCGTTGTGTTAACGTTGCAATGTACAGGGAAATAACGTTAAGGCGTTGCTACGCCTCAGCCCCCATTGGGGAATAATAACCGATTACCATGACGTTACTAAATCAATAAGTTAACCACCAGACTCTCACTTGTAGATGACGGCCCTGGAGTCCTGGTAGTTGACGAGGAAGCCGTCGAGCAGCGGGACGAACATCTCAGCCGTGTCCGACACCACCATCATCTGCGGCTGCGCCAAGGCGCTCTTCACGTTGTAGAAGTGGAGGATCTTGTTGTAGGTGACGAAGCCCACCTTCAGCGCCGAGCCCTCCGCACCTTCCTCACTGCAGAGAGAGAGAGAGAGAGAGAGAGAGAGAGAGAGAGAGAGAGACAGTCTGATCAGTTTCAGCTAGGGATGCACCGATCCGATATTGATATCGGATATCAGCCCCGATATATTGATATCGGATATCAGCCCCAATATATTGATATCGGATATCAGCCCCGATATGACAAAAATAGCTGGATCGGGTATCGGAGAAAATTAAAAAAAAAATATCGAAATAATCATTTAATAATAAATAAAATAATAAATAACAATTCAGTACATTTATATCTGTGTTCATTTGTTACATTTTGTTTCACTAAGTTAGGAAAGTAATGTTTTTTTAAGTCAAGCCTGATCCCAGTCTCTTCCACACAGTGAGGCATACAGTTTATTAATTGAACAATGGGTATCGAATCGGTACTCTGTATCGGCCGATACCCAAAGCCCAGGTATCGGTATCGGGACTGAAAAAGTCGGATCGGTGCATCCCTAGTTTCAGCCAAAGCCTTCAGCTCCGTCCTCGCCTTTGGTTGCGCGCGGTCGCTACCCGGTCGCGATATTTAACAAACACGCAAACATTATGGGAAATAGATACCAATTTTGTTAGAAAGCTATATCAGGCTGCAAGCTAGTCTAGCTTAGCACAAATTAATGGAAGCGGATATGGACCAGCTAGCCAAGCTGTTGGCCAAAAAGAGTTTTAAGTCTTCACTTCCATTCATTTGTGCTAAGCTAGGCTCGCTTGCAGTCGGATATCTTTCTACTGGACGCACAGAGAGGAAATTGGTATCTGTCTTCTTGTCTCTCTCTGGAGAAGACGGTAAGCGCAGAGAGAGAGAGACAGAGAGAGAGAGATTGAGTCTGGACATCCGTCATGTACAGGAACCTAGACGACCGATGGTTCTACCAATCTTCAATGTCCTTTTAAATGTGACATTGTGGTTACTACCATGCAGCGCTTTCTAAATTTCAACATAGCGGAGAATGATAAACACAACAACGTTCAACCAAGGATGTCATGTTGACAACACTCGTGAACCTCTGATGTCATCCTGTAGCTGAAGTCTGTCCGCCTGCTTTCAGGGTCTGTTGTTGTATATTTGCACAAGCAGGACAACTTCCCGCATCTATAAATCACAGTGAAGTCTTGCATAAGCAGTCGAGGCATTAAAACCGCTCCCGGGACAAAAACTGGCCTCTTTTTTGAGGGCGCAAAAGAAAACAGAGACAAGGGGAGGTCGGGTTTTGATTCCCGCGACCGGGTACCTCGTCCAAGCGCCTATTACCACGGCACGGCTGGCGGGTTAGGGAGCTCAAACGTCCACCACGCGGGAGTCGAAGAACACGGCTGTAATGTGGGCTTGTTTTATCGGCCCTGGCCTGCGAGGGAGGGTGGAGCTGAGTGCAGTAGAGGAGCTACATATGGAGCTAAGCTAGCGTATGGAGCTGAGCTAGCGTATAGATTTAAGGTAGCGTACCCGTGTGCATGACGTGTCAACCATGTGAAAAAGCGGGGTGTCCATCCAATGTGTTTTCAGTTTATTACCTCAACGAGCCAGGAGTAGTGAGGCACAGTTCAATAAGAAGCACATGGAGGGGTGGGAGGTGGGGATGAGGCGGAGGAGGAGGAGGAAGGGGTAGTAGTTGGAGCGCCGCGCTGCTAACTGTTTGGGCGATGACGTAATGGTTCTGAACAAATATGGACATATTGCTCCAGGGCCCAGGAGGCAGTACAGGGGGGAAGAGGGAAGAGGGAGAGAAAGAGCACATTTCCAAGTCGTTTTAGGTGAAGTTTATCATCCTGCTCCTCTGCGATATATCAAAAGCTCACCTCTGGAAGCTCCCCCCCCCCACCCCCACCCCCGCTCCCCCCCACCCCCCTCTCCTGAAACCAGAGCCATCTGTGCCATGGATCGGTTGTGTTCTGGACACCATCCTCTCTGCACGGTCATATTTTCCATTTTACACTCTGCCACCGCTCTCGCCTGATACCCACCCACCCACCCCCCGCAACCCCTTCAGGCACGGATTTCCAACCGATGAGATACTTGAATACTTGGCTAAAAGTCCCCCCCCCCCCTCTCTCTCTCTCTTTGCTTTTAGACTAGCAGGACAGCCATATTTGGCGAGACATATAGTTTTTTCAGCAGTACAGTATACTGTTACGTGGAGATCCTGAAGGGCTTACGGCCTACCTGAAGAGGCGCTGACAGCAGCTTGGGAGGCAAGACGGAGGTATACGATAATACCCCCGTCTGTTAACCCACTGCAACCCCCCCCCCCCCCCCCCCCCCCCATTCTGCCCTGAAGCAGAACCATCCGGCCAAGTCCAATGATGGGGTGCCGACAGCCAGCGCCTCCGTAAAACCCCATGAGGTCATCCTCCGGACCGTAAAAAGCAGCACGGTAGCCGCGGACAGGCCTGCGTCTCTCCGGGAGGATCCTGTTTATGGACACTATGATCCTGTTTATGGACACTAGGCACCGTGTCGTTTCATTCTAATCAACGCCGAGGTGACGGAGAGAGGACAGATTACGACTAAAACTCAGCAGCATCTTCTAGATTAGGATTATATATTCAAGGCCCGGATTAGATTTCCACGTAGGTTCTGTATCTGCATGTGCGTGTCTATATATGTGCGTGTGTGTGTGTGTGTGTGTGTGTGTGTGTGTGTGTGTGTGTGTGTGTGTGTGTGTGTGTGTGTATATATATATGTGCATGTGTGTGTGTTTATATATGTGCGTGTGTGTGTGTGTGTGTGTGTGTGTGTGTGTGTGTATATGTGTATGTGTGTGTGTGTGCGTGTGTGTGTGCATGTGTGTGTGTGTGTGTGTGTGTGTGTGTGTGTGTGTGTGTGTGTGTGTGTGTGTGTGTGTGTGTGTGTGTGTGTGTGTGTGTGTGTATGCTTCTACCTGGGCAGTCTCTCCAGCAGTGTCTTCAGCTCGTCACACACCAGCTTGACCAGTCCACTCTTGATGTTGGCGTAGGACACGTCAATCATGAAGATGTAGGCAGGAGGAGTGGGAGTCTTGTTGTTCTGTGAATGAATGAATAAATGAATTAACATTACATTTATATAGCGCTTTTCTAGACACTCAAAGCGCTCCCCACAACGTAGGGTGGAAATTGCCTCCTTCACCACCACTTCACCCAACCTTGGGCTACGCAGGCTCAATGGCTGCCATACACTGGCACCCGGCACACATCACACTACACAATGGCTGAACGGCTCAGGAGACAGGGATTGATATCAGCTCATTAAGGGGAAGGGATGATTAGGTGGCCTTGTTGTCAGAGACGTGGTTGGGAATTTGGCCAGGAACGTCGAGGAACCCCCTACTCTTTACAATAGGCGTCCTGGGTTCTTTAACAACTGAGATTCAGTCAAGACCTCGGTTTAGCGGCTCATCCGAAGGATGGCACTCGCAGCTGTACGGTGTCCCTATCACCGTAACAGGGGCATTGTTACTGACAAGTCCAGAGGACGGAGTGCCCCCTGCTGGACAACAACACCACCAGGTCCAGAGGACAGAGTGCTCCCTGCTGGACAACAACACCACCAGGTCCAGAGGACAGAGTGCTCCCTGCTGGACAACAACACCACCAGGTCCAGAGGACAGAGTGCTCCCTGCTGGACAACAACACCACCAGGTCCAGAGGACAGAGTGCTCCCTGCTGGACAACAACACCACCAGGTCCAGAGGACAGAGTGCTCCCTGCTGGACAACAACACCACCAGGTCCAGAGGACAGAGAGCTGGACAACAACACCACCAGGTCCAGAGGACAGAGTGCTCCCTGCTGGACAACAACACCACCAGGTCCAGAGGACAGAGTGCTCCCTGCTGGACAACAACACCACCAGGTCCAGAGGACAGAGTGCTCCCTGCTGGACAACAACACCACCAGGTCCAGATGACAGAGTGTCTCCCTGCTGGACAACAACACCACCAGGTCCAGATGACAGAGTGTCTCCCTGCTGGACAACAACACCACCAGGTCCAGAGGACAGAGTGCTCCCTGCTGGACAACAACACCACCAGGTCCAGAGGACAGAGTGCTCCCTGCTGGACAACAACACCACCAGGTCCAGAGGACAGAGTGCTCCCTGCTGGACAACAACACCACCAGGTCCAGAGGACAGAGTGCTCCCTGCTGGACAACAACACCACCAGGTCCAGAGGACAGAGTGTCTCCCTGCTGGACAACAACACCACCAGGTCCAGAGGACAGAGTGTCTCCCTGCTGGACAACAACACCACCAGGTCCAGAGGACAGAGTGTCTCCCTGCTGGACAACAACACCACCAGGTCCAGAGGACAGAGTGCTCCCTGCTGGACAACAACACCACCAGGTCCAGAGGACAGAGTGTCTCCCTGCTGGACAACAACACCACCAGGTCCAGAGGACAGAGTGCTCCCTGCTGGACAACAACACCACCAGGTCCAGAGGACAGAGTGCCCCCTGCTGGACAACAACACCACCAGGTCCAGAGGACAGAGTGCTCCCTGCTGGACAACAACACCACCAGGTCCAGAGGACAGAGTGCTCCCTGCTGGACAACAACACCACCAGGTCCAGAGGACAGAGTGCTCCCTGCTGGACAACAACACCACCAGGTCCAGAGGACAGAGTGTCTCCCTGCTGGACAACAACACCACCAGGTCCAGAGGACAGAGTGTCTCCCTGCTGGACAACAACACCACCAGGTCCAGAGGACAGAGTGTCTCCCTGCTGGACAACAACACCACCAGGTCCAGAGGACAGAGTGCTCCCTGCTGGACAACAACACCACCAGGTCCAGAGGACAGAGTGTCTCCCTGCTGGACAACAACACCACCAGGTCCAGAGGACAGAGTGCTCCCTGCTGGACAACAACACCACCAGGTCCAGAGGACAGAGTGCTCCCTGCTGGACAACAACACCACCAGGTCCAGAGGACAGAGTGTCTCCCTGCTGGACAACAACACCACCAGGTCCAGAGGACAGAGTGCTCCCTGCTGGACAACAACACCACTTTCCGACAGCAGCCTTGAACGGGGATCGAACCGGTGATCTTCCGATCATGAGTCCGGAGCTCTACTCATGTAGCCACGCTGCCGGACACCACTTCTGTGGCGAAGACAGGAAGCGTAAAGAAGACCTCTTCAGCTCTCGTCTATAAGACGTCCGAGGGCTGGGGTGGATTTGGTTTACTTTGCCCACAGTAGAAATGTGCATTTATATCAAAATAAACAAGAGGATATTTCTAAGAAAGCTGAAAAAAGGTTTGATCTAAGGATGCTCGATATTGGCTTTTTTACCGATACCGATATACCGATATTGTCCAACTCTTAATTTCCGATACCAATATCAACCGATACCGATATATGCAGGGTCCCCCCCCCCCTAACACAACATTATGCATACTTTTGACAATAAATAAAATCAGAATCTGTTCTTACTTGCTTGCCTGGGTAAATAAAGGTTAAAAAATAATAATAATAATAATGAAAAACAAACGTTTTTTTTTTTTTGAAAACCGATACCGATATTTTCCGATATCACATTTTAATGCCAATATCGGCCGATAATATCGGTAGGCCGATAATACCGGACATCCCTAGTTTGATCCTACATGGTCAGGGGTCACTATGGGAAGACTCAGACCGCTCAGATCTAACTCGTAGTCTAACTGCTCCAGGTCGTTTGGGGTCAAACCCTTTGCGTTCTACTCTCAGGTTTCCCAGGCAGACTCATTCTGCAGATCTCCACTGTGGTTTACGTTCACCTAAGGAGTCTTTAAAAGGGGCTGTAAGTGGTATTTTCTCGTTAAAGTAAGTGATGTAGAGTGTTTGTTCAGTGGGTCTCCCGGTCGCTCCTGCTCTGCAGTAAACACAAAATAAATTTTCTAGTATCCCGTTCCCACTTTATCCAATCAGGAGCGAGAACCCTAGATATTTGTTTTTACTTATTTCAAGAAATCTTGCCAAGTCAAATTGGCTTACTGTACTGGCAGATTATTTGAACTGAATGATAAAACCACAAAATGGGACATTTACAGATTATAGTAAATTGGTTTGATTTGATTTGTGCTTTTAGTGGTAAATTGTCTATCTCATCAGTGTCTCGGTCTGTCTCATCACAGTGTCTCTCTGTTTCAAGCACATATTTTCCTAAAACTAGTTCTTATTTCTTTGTTTTTGCAGTGTCAAGCTCTCTCTCCTGATTGGACAAAGTGAGAACGGGATAACAGAACATGCATTTTGTGTTTACTGCAGAGCAGGAGGGACTGGGAGACCCATGTTACTGACCAGACACTCTATCTCAGTGAGGGCTGTTTACTGCAGAGCAGGAGGGACTGTGAGAAACCATGTTACTGACCAGACACTCTACCTCAGTGATGAAGGACATTGTTATGTTTCCACGGTTATGGTTACTATGGTTTGAGCTCCTTTGTTTAAGAGCTGGCCCACAGACACTTTCCACATTATTCATAAACAGAGAGAACAGACTCTCAAGTCACACGTCGGTCGAGGGAGTGATTTATTGCCCCACTGTACCCCACTAGATTAGATTAGATTATATTAGATTAAAATGTGTTGTCATCATACGGCACAAGTACAGTACAACGTAAAGAAGTTTGGCATCCGACCAGAGTGCAAATGTAACAGTAAAGTGCAATAGTAATATACAATGTACAGGGTATAAGATATATATAGCCCGTCTATGGAGTACCGGTAGTCGCATGTGACAGAGCTGCTCACCCGTTTTTTTTTATTTTCGTTTTAAAAACATATTTATATATCACCAATGTGTTTAAAATTTGACGCATATATCAACTGAGATTATCAACTAACTATATTGACTGAAAGATTCGTGATGCCACCGAAGAAAGAAAACTCAAAACCAAATCCAAAGCCAAGTTCAGAGGACCCGCCTATGGCTGAGGGATTCGTGCGTAAAACAGCAGAGGATATTGACGAGATGGCCTCCTCCTCAACCGCTATAAACACCTCCGCAGATACAGAACATATCATCCGGGAAATGAAAAGAATGGAGAAAACAATAACCGAAAGAATAATAACTGAAATAGCCGAAAAAGTAGATGCTATTAAAGTATCTATCGAATGCAATATCGAAGCGCTAAGGGTGGCTGCCGACGCACATATTAAGCGCACTGTAGCACTGGAAACTGGTTTGGAAGAACAACAGAATTTCAGTCTGATCTACAAAGACATAGCTGAGATCAACGAGAAGTTAACGGCTGAGATGAAGGGAAACTACAAAGAACACAATACGGATCTCAACGATATAACGGCTGAGCTTAAACGAATCAATGAAGAACAAAAAGCAAAAATATTCGAGATGGAATATCAAAATCGCAAGCTGAATATTCGTATAATTGGACTGGACGAGTCGCGACAGAATTACAGAAAATCATGGGACCAACTATCCTTCCTAGGGTACCTGAGGTGGATCAATGTTACAGTTTGGGGACCCGATCCAACGACAATAACGGCAGACCTAGAGTGATCATGGTTGTCCTACGTCAAGTCAGAATAAAAGAAATGATCATTCGGGAGACGCGCAGGATGAAAGGCAATCTGAAATACAAGGATGTGTCAATATACTTCTTTGAAGATTATTGTCGGGAAGTGGTGGCCTTGCGGGCCAAGTACAAGACGATGATGTCTCAACTCTATTTGGGGAAACACACTCCCACATTGATGTACCCTGCAAGACTTTGTATCGTCGATAAACAAGGGAAAGGGTTTTCCTCAACTCGCCTGAAGAGGCTGACAAATATATGGCAGCACAACGTGCAGGATAGTTTATATACGTCCTTTTAATCTTTGTTAGGCATGGACACCATATCGTATAAACTTTAATGAACCGCTGATTTGGGACAGAGAGACCTACGAGCTCTGAGTTATTGAATGTTTTCCCCGTTGGACTTTTATTATTGCGGACATATTGGACTTAAAATTGGAACGATACAGAGAAGATGAGCATGACGAAAGGATGACACGCAAATTCATGAAGCGGTCCTTATTTTAATAGTATGGATTTCTAACAACATTCTGGAACATACTGGAACATTCTGGCACTGTAAAAACGACATATTGGAATAATCTAGAACATTTAAAACATTCTTTGATATATGGAACATTCTGGAATAACAGCAATATGTGGCCAGACATACAGCCAGAAGACCTTCGGGAGAATAACATTCTTCACAATGGATCATCGCCCACCCCTGGCCAGGGGAAATGCTGCATATACGTATTTAAAAACTGTTTTTTATTAATTGGAAATATTTCCACTACTTCTCCACTTTATACTCTAGGTGTTTAAGCATAGCAAAGCTCTTTCAAGATCTAAGTAAATGTTCTCTTTTTTTTCCCTTTTCTCTTATTTTTTGAGGTTCTCTATTCAGTTCAATACCTCTCTATTATTCTTGGGTTGCTATAACTTACACAAGTTCTTATAAAATGTAAGTGATTATGGTATGATAATTGAAGCTCAATTTTAGTCTTTATTTTTATTTTTATTTTATTTTCATTTTTATTTAACGGGAGAGTGGCCAAGCCACAGTTGACATTCTACTTATGGTAGAATTTAGAATGTTAGATCCTATGGTATACATAGGAAAGTTAAGGATAAATGGCTCATTCTGGGCTAACCGGTGGTGTAGGGGAGGGAGTTATACGCGAAGGTTGTGTCTTAGGAACACAGCCTTGTACAGCTCACTGAGGGAGGGGGATTTAGGGGTGTATTTGTATATATGTATGTTTTTAAGCTCAGCTCTCAACGGGACCTCAATAGTTGGATGTATATCCATTGTGAATTCGTACTCCAGAAGCATTACCAACAATTACACAACAACATGTATAGATTATGGCTAGTTTGAATATAATGATCTGGAATACTGGGGGAATAAATAATCAACATAAACGCAAAAGCGTGCTCACACTGATGAAAAACAAACAGGTCGATGTGGCTCTTCTAAGCGAAACGCACATTTTAGTGGAAGACAAAGCTACGTTAGCGGACAACATATATCATAACATTAGTCACTCTTCCTTTGGAACGAGATCCCGTGGAGTTGCTATAGTCGTGAAACGGAAGTTGAATATTGAATTGAAGGAAGTATGGTCTGATACAGATGGTCGGATAACCATAGCTAAAATTGTATACAGGAATAGGAAAATAGCGTTGGTAGCGGCATATGCCCCAAATCTGTACGAGGCTAACTTCTACACTACACTTACCAGAACAATGTTAAACCTTCCTGAATACTCATTTATAATTGGCACGGATTTTAATGCCATTTGGGATCCCGGGATGGATAAATCTTATCCCACCTTTTCCAACGACCAGAAAAATTAATCTAATGCGTTAAAGGATTGGGCTAAGAATACAGGTGTAAATGACCTATGGCGATCACTCAACCCTACGACCCGAAAGTACTCTTGTCGATCTGCAAGACATAACACACTTTCCAGAATAGATTATGTTTTTGCATCCCCTAGACTATTTGATAACTATGACGTGGAAATGGTACCAAATGCACTATCAGATCACTGTTATTTACTCCTAAAAGGATAATTTGGTATACTGTCATCCCGAGCCCCAAGATGGCGATTTAACTCGATATTGCTGAAAAACAAGGAATTCATTACACAACTCAAAGAAGCTCTTTCTGTATTCCTACTGGAGAATGCGAAATCGGTACAGGACCCCAGAATATTATGGATGTCGGTAAAGGGATTGATCAAGGATTTTACCGGGAACTTTTCCTCCAAAATACGCAAGAATCGTTGTTCAAAACTGGCAGAGCTGGAAACGCTTTACTCTACGTTATTTTCCTCTTTACAATACAACTACTCGGTTCGACTGGAAACTCAAATTAATGTGTTAAAAAAAGAGATTAATGCCATTTATAAACAACAATCTGAAGTTCAAATACGTAGCACAAGACAACAGCATTACTTTCATGGTTCTAAACCAAGTCACCTACTAGCTATGCAGTTAAGAGCCAACGCAAAGGACTTGTTACAGACCCTAAAAAAATCAACGAGACATTCAAAGAGTTCTACTCCAACTTGTACAAATCAGAAATGGCCTTCGATCAAAACAAAATGGACATATATCTTAATCAAATTAACCTTCCTAAACTATCAGAGGATGACGCTAAACAGTTAGAAACACCCATCACACTAGATGAACTTAGGGAGGCCATATCTGAAATGCAAAGTGGTAGGGCTCCTGGAAGAGACGGTATCCCACCAGAAATGTACCTCTCATGTTGGGATGTAATTGGACCCCTATTACTTAATATGATTCTATATTCAATCAAGGAGGGGAACTTCCATAAGAACGACAATATTGCACTCATAACAGTCCTCCTTAAAAAAGACCCCACCGATTGCGGTAGTTATAGACCCGTAAGCCTCCTCGGAACCGATATCAAGCTGTACTCCAAGGTATTAGCCATCAGACTTCAAAAGCATATGACGTCTTTAGTTCATCCTGACCAGACTGGCTTCATAAGAGGCCGATTGATCACGGATAATATAAGACGGTTACTACATGTGCTAGATGCCAGCAAGGATGACACCACACCTAAGGCGATGCTGTCCCTGGATGTGATGAAAGCCTTTGATAGGTTGGAATGGTCTTATCTATGGGCAGTATTAGAAAGGATGGGGTTAGGAAAAGGATTCATTGATATGATTAAAGTATTATACAAAGACCCATCGGCCATGATTACAACAGGTATAATCACCTCCGAAATCTTTCCGGTATCGCGCTCTTCCAGACAGGGTTGCCCTCTTAGTCCCGGACTATTCGCTTTATCATTAGAGCCTTTAGCACAATATATAAGACAATCCCAATCCATAGAACCAATCGCAATTAAGGGCACACACCATCATAATATAGTTTATATGCGGACGACGTAATATTGTTCATGCAAAACCCTAACACCTCAATGCCTCATCTTCTTTGTATTTTTTTTTTTTATTATTTTTTAAACAAACATATAAACAAACATGACAACACACGATAAGATATACAAGTATTAATTAACCGTGCACATCCAATGAAATCACCAATTAGTTAAATGTCTTATACAGGATATACCCCTAATACCTGCTATCTAATACCCTACACACATATGCTCTAGCTCGTACCCCCCCCTCCCGGACCCCCCATTGGATAATCCATCCATTATCCCTCGCTCCTAACCAGACACTGCCATTATATGCTAGCTTTTATTCTCTCCACCACTTCTAACCACATTGTCATTTTGGATTCATTGAGACCCAAAATTCTTGCTGTAGATATTTCTTGATAAATCACATCGAGATATGTAATAATCCAGACCTTCCGGCAAATTTTTTCCGGTTGAAACCATCGTGATGCTATCAGCTTTTTAGCCACTGTGATACCCGATAAAACCAATCTCTTTAGCTGTGGGTGTACTGCACACTCAAAAACATCATTCAGCAGTAATACAGAGGGGTGTACAGGTATATTCAGAGTTAAGAGATTTGATAATTGCTGGGTCACTTCTTTCCAGAATATCTTAACTGGTGGGCAGTCCCAGTACATGTGCATAAATGTCCCCTCGTCCCCATTTGTACATAAGGAGCATTTGGAGTCTTGTTTAAGACCCATTCTGTTCAGTCTTATAGGAGTCAAGTATGTCCTGTGAATATAGTTAAGATTGATTTGTTGATGGTCCGGGTTCCTTGATGCAAATCGAACATTTGCCCAGGCTTCTTGCCAATCAAAATCTTTTTCCAGGTCTGGTATATCCCTCCTCCAGACTGAGTCTAGGTGGAGGGTTTCATACGAGGACGTTAGTAATTGATGATAAAAATCTGAAACAAAACCTCTCGATGTCTCTCTTTCATAGAAGAATTTGTGGTATCTGTGGTGTACAATTGGTATCTTTAATGGAACACCGTGAGCTGCGTAAAAATAATATGTGGAATCTGTGAGATAATTTTTTTTGCGTATTTCTTCATAGCTACAAAAACCCTGTTTGTTGAAAACATCTCCTAATGAGTGTATGCCTTGCTTTTCCCATATAGGGAATCTTATAGGTCGTTTTCCAATCAAGAGTGCATTGTTATTGAATAAGGGAGTATGATTATGCCATTTATGTGTGTTAGAATAATTTTTTTGTGTTTCACGCCATATCCGGATCGCATGAGTAATTATGGGGCCAAATTTCCGTTCGCATTGCTTAATTGATCATTTGGTGTATGCTATGTCCTTCAGTCTATGTGGAGCTGTCAGTGGTCTTAAAGTGTACGCCTTAAAATAGTGGAAAAAATCTGGAAATGCCATACCACCGTCTGCTTTGTTTCTCTGTGCGGTGGATCTTTTTATACGTGGTGGTTTGTTATTCCAAATAAATTTGTATGTGGAGGAGTGTAATTTTTTCCAGTAACCCTCTGGAGGGGGTAACGGTAGCATTGAGCTGAAGAAGTTGATTCTAGGTAGGACGTCCATCTTAATTATTGATACCCGTGCCTGTACTGAGTTTTTATGTTTTGACCACCTGTCAAGGTTGTCTTTGATTTTGTTTTGGATTTGTATGTAATTGTGCTTCACCGTTTGGCTTATGGTAGGGAATATTTCAACTCCCAAACATCTAAAGTGTTTTACCATAGGTATCTCTTCTGGGAGGGTTATATATTTTTTTTGCAGGGGCGTTAAGTGGAAGGAAAGCCGACTTCGGCCAATTTATCTTAAATCCCGATAAATCTCCAAAGTCCTCAATCAACTTGAGCAGATGAGGCAATGTGGTGTTGGGGTTTTGCATGAACAGTATTACGTCGTCCGCATATAAACTAATCTTATGTTGTGTGCCCTTGATTACGATTGGTTTTATGGATTGGGATTGTCTTATATATTGTGCTAAAGGCTCTAATGATAGATCGAATAGTCCGGGACTAAGAGGGCAACCCTGTCTAGATGAGCGTGATACCGGAAAGATTCCAGAGGTGATTATACCTGTTGTAATCATGGCCGATGGGTCTTTGTATAATACTTTAGTCATATCAATGAAACCTTTTCCTAACCCCATCCTTTCTAATACTGCCCATAGATACGACCATTCCAACCTGTCAAAAGCTTTCATTGCATCCAGGGACAGCATCGCCTTAGGTGTGGTGTCGTCCTTGTTAGCATCTAGTACGTGTAGTAATCGTCTTATGTTATCAGTGATCAAGCGGCCTCTTATGAAGCCAGTTTGGTCCGGATGAACTAAAGACGTCATATGCTTTTGTAGTCTGATGGCTAATACCTTAGAGTACAGTTTGATATCGGTTCCGAGGAGGGTCTATAACTACCGCACTCGGTGGGGTCTTTGTCTTTTTTAAGGAGGACTGTTATGAGTGCAATATTGTCGTTCTTATGGAAGTTCCCCTCCTTGACTGAGTATAAAATCATATTTAGTAATAAGAGTCCAATTATGTCCCAAAAGAGAGGTACATTTCTGGTGGGATACCGTCTCTTCCAGGAGCCTTACCACTTTGCATTTCGGATATGGCCTTCTTGAGTTCCTCTAGTGTGATCGGTGTTTCTAACTGTTTAGCGTCATCCTCTGAAAGTTTAGGGAGGTTAATTTGATTGAGATATGTGTCCATTTTGTTTTGATCGAAGGTCGTTTCTGATTTATACAAATTGGAGTCGAATTCTTTGAATGTTGCGTTTATTTTTTTAGGGTCTGTAACAAGTCCTTGTTGTGCTTTAATGGTAGTTATATCTGCAAATTTTGCGTTAACTCTTAATCGCATAGCTAATAGGTGACCTTGAGAGTACTGCTGTTGTCTTGCGCTGTGTATTTGTATTTCAGATTGTTGTCTGTATATGGCGTTAATCTCTTTTTTTAGTACATTAACTTGATTTTCCAGTCGAACCGAGTTGTTGCATTGTAAAGAATTAAATAACGTTGAATAAAGCGTTTCCAGTTCAGCCAGTTTTGAGTATCGATTCTTGCGTATTTTGGAGGAAAAGCTATCAGTGAAATCCTTGATCATTCCCTTTACCGACATCCATAATATTCTAGGGTCCTGCACCGAATGCCTCATCTTCTTAAGTTGATTGATGACTTTGGCAATCTATCGGGATTTAGGATGAATTGGCCAAAGTCGGCTTTCCTTCCACTTAATGCCCCTGCAAAGAATATACTCCTTCCAGAAGAAATACCAATGGTTAAACACTTCAGATGTTTAGGAATTGAGGTATTCCCTACTATAAGCCAAACGGTGAAGTACAATTACACAAAAATCCAAGATAAGATCAAATATGACTTTGACAGGTGGTCCAAACTTAAAAACTCAGTACAGGCACGAGTATCAATAGTTAAGATGGATGTTTTACCTAGAATCAACTTCATTAGCTCAATGTTACAGTTACCCCCTCCTGATGGTTACTGGAAAAAATTACACTCCACCGCAAATAAATTTATTTGGAATAACAAACCTCCATGAATAAAAAGATCCACTGCACAGAGAAATAAAGCCGACGGAGGTTTGGCATTTCCAGACTTTTACCACTATTTTAAAGCGTACTCTTTAAGACCACTGACAACCTGGTTTGACTCCCAAGCATCTGTATCCTGGAGAAACTTAGAAGAAAATATAGTAGCACCACATAGACTGCAGGACATAGTATACACCATATTATCAATTAAGCAATGCGAATAGAAATTTAGCCCCCTTATTACACATGTGATCCGGATATGGCGTGAAACACAAACGAATTCTAACCAGCATAAATGGCATAGCCATACTCCCCTATTCAATAACAATGCACTCCTTATTGGAAAACAACCTATAAGATACCCCAAATGGGAAAAGCAGGGCATACACACATTGGGAGATGTTTTCAACAAACTAACAAACAAAAAAACAAAAATTTAACCTCACCAGTTCCACATATTATTTTTACGCACAGTTATTGGATTGTTTGAAGGCTCATGGAGTCCCATTAACACTTTGAGTGCCACTCACGAGATTTCTCGGGTTTTTTTATAGGTGGTTGCATGCCACTCACGAGATTTCTCGGAATTATTATTTTTTTTTTTTTTTTGCGATCTGAAAAATTCTTGCATCACCCGAGCCTACCCGAGTATAGCCGAGGGGCGCCGGCGATCACTGTGGAAAAAAGCGCCCCCTGTCGTCTCCCAGATGACATAAGTGATTTTGGAATGGACTCAATGAAAATGAATGGGGAAAAAAATCCGGTACTCCACATTTTCCAGTTCACTGATCCAGCCGGGGTTACTAGAGTTCATTCTGGAGCCTCAGATCCCCGCGGATCATGGAGTTCTACTGTATCGCGTTGGATCCATACACGTATCGATTTTTTCAAATGGTGATCAGGAATTGGAATATACCAGTTGGATACCATCTGATGTCAGGTAAGGACTCTATGTTATCAGTGGTAGGATAATCAGAGTAAGTTTGATGAAGTTATAAGCTGTTTTGTGAAATGTCTTCTTTCGGTTTCACTGTAAAAGTCTGTGAGGAAATCAACGGAGCGATTATCAGTGCGCGGCCGTAATGTGCGTGCGTGCACGTATAATATTGATCATCTAGCGTTTATTTGAAAACGATTCATAAAAAGGCAGACGAATATCAACGTTGTGGAATATTCCACTAAAAGACGATTTTCATAGAATGCTCCAGAATGAGCTGTTTTTTATATCAAAACGGGGGCTTTTCTAACTGCTCTGAAAAACGGCAACGACGCGATAAAAAAACAATCTGCCTTCACAGCACTGACTGGAAAATAGTCTTTGATAATGCGATGGGCAGATTAGACACATAGCCATAATTTAAAACATAGATTAGGCGATATTAACGTTAACATTGGCGCCGATGGTGGCATTCAAGCGGTAAAACGGAAAACCAGGCGTGGCGCTGAAAGTGTTAAGGATACCAATTGAGCACCACAGATATCACAAATTCTTCTATGAAAGAGAAACATCGAGAGGATTCGTATCTGATTTGTATCATCACTTACTAACGTCTTCGTATATGGAATCCTCCCCCTAGACTCAGTCTGGAGGAGGGATATACCAGACTTGGAAATAGTTCGAATTGCGTCACGTAACCCGGACCATCAACAAATTAATCTTAATTATATTCATAGCCGGACATACCTGACTCCTATAAGATTGAACAGAATGGGACTTAAACAAGACTCCCTATGTTCCTTATGTACAAATGGGGATGAGGGTACATTCATGCACATGTATTGGGATTGCCCACCGGTTAAGATATTTTGGAAAGAAGTGTCCCAGCAATTATCAGTATTCTTATCTCTGAACATACCTGTACATCCCTCTGTAATGCTGTTGAATGATGTATTTCAGTTTGCAGCCCCTATACAGCTAAAGAGACTAGTTTTATCTGATCTCACAGCTGCTAAAAAGCTGATAGCATCACGATGGATTCAACCGGAAAAAATGTGCCGGAAGGTATGGGTTCTTACTTATCTCGATGTGATTTATCTAGAAATATCGACAGCAAGAATTTTAGGTGTCAGTGAAACCAACATTGCAATCTGGTTAGAAGTGGTGGAGAGAATAAAAGCTAGCATATGAAGTGTAGTGCCTGGTTAGAAACGAAAGAAAATGGATGGATTATCCAAGTGGGGGTCCGGGGGGGGTGAGCGAGCAAGAGCATATGTATGTAGGGTATTAGATAGCAAGTATATATCTCGAGGTATATATCTCGTAAACTACATTTATAATGATTCAAATGGTGATTTCATTGGATGTTTACTGTTAATGCTTGTGAGTCTAATTTGTTGTTATGTTTATGTTTATGTTTATAAAAAAAAAATATATATATAAATTAGTACTACTGAGTAATAGTGCTAATCAGATGTATGTACATAGTTGTAGTATTAATATGTACAGTGATACAGGTATAAAGACATTGTGGTAATAAGTCATACTGGCCAACAGTGTAACTAGTAAGAGCAGGTAAGTGATATGTAGATATGTAAAAAGGATTATATGCAGGTATGTACAGACAGATGTGTGTATATATATATATATATATATATATATATATATATATATATATATACGGTAAGAATAAATATATATATACGGTATATACAGCAGTAGAGTTATATGGGTCATATGCAGGTGTATAAGTAGGTATATAGAAGCATTATGTGATTATTGTCTCGTACCTTGCAGTAGTCCAGGGTGGCAGAGAACTCGTAGGACCCCAGGGACAACTCGGGCTTCTCATAGAAGTCCACCCGCCGGCCCATGTGGTCCAGGTGTTGGAAATAGAAGACAGGCACTGTGGTGAGACAGAGAGAGATACGTGGTGATGAGAGAGAGAGACACTGTGGTGAGACAGAGAGAGAGACGTGGTGATGAGACAGAGAGAGAGACACTGTGGTGAGACAGAGAGAGAGATGTGGTGATGAGAGAGAGACACTGTGGTGATGAGAGAGACAGACTGTGGTGAGACAGAGAGAGAGACGTGGTGATGAGAGAGAGAGACACTGTGGTGAGACAGAGAGCGATGTGGTGATGAGAGACACACTGTGGTGAGACAGAGAGACGTGGTGATGAGAGAGACACACGGTGGTGAGACAGAGAGAGAGACGTGGTGATGAGAGAGAGACACACTGTGGTGAGAGAGAGAGACGTGGTGATGAGAGAGACACACGGTGGTGAGACAGAGAGAGAGACGTGGTGATGAGAGAGAGACACACTGTGGTGAGAGAGAGAGAGACGTGGTGATGAGAGAGAGAGACACTGTGGTGAGACAGAGAAAGATGTGGTGATGAGAGACACACTGTGGTGAGACAGAGAGAGAGACGTGGTGATGAGAGAGAGAGACACTGTGGTGAGAGAGAGAGAGACGTGGTGATGAGAGAGAGAGACACGGTGGTGAGACAGAGAGAGACGTGGTGATGAGAGAGACACACTGTGGTGAGACAGAGAGACGTGGTGATGAGAGAGAGACACGGTGGTGAGACAGAGAGAGAGACGTGGTGATGAGAGAGACACACTGTGGTGAGACAGAGAGAGACGTGGTGATGAGAGAGAGACACTGTGGTGAGACAGAGAGAGAGACGTGGTGATGAGAGAGAGACACACGGTGATGAGACAGAGAGAGAGATGTGGTGAGACAGAGAGAGACACACGGTGATGAGAGAGACACACTGTGGTGAGACAGAGAGACGTGGTGATGAGAGAGACACTGTGGTGAGACAGAGAGACACACGGTGATGAGACAGAGAGAGCGATGTGGTGAGACAGAGAGAGAGACGTGGTGATGAGAGAGAGACACACGGTGATGAGACAGAGAGAGAGATGTGGTGAGACAGAGAGAGAGACGTGGTGATGAGAGAGAGAGAGACGTGGTGATGAGAGAGACACACTGTGGTGAGACAGAAGGAGAGATGTGGTGAGACAGAGAGAGAGACGTGGTGATGAGAGACACACAGTGGTGAGACAGAGAGAGAGACACTGTGGTGATGAGAGAGAGAGAGACGTGGTGATGAGAGAGAGACACACGGTGATGAGACAGAGAGAGAGACGTGGTGATGAGAGAGAGACACACGGTGATGAGACAGAGAGAGAGACGTGGTGATGAGAGACACACAGTGGTGAGACAAAGAGAGAGACACTGTAGTGATGAGAGAGAGAGAGACGTGGTGATGAGAGAGACACACTGTGGTGAGACAGAGAGAGAGACGTGGTGATGAGACAGAGAGAGACGTGGTGATGAGACAGAGAGAGACGTGGTGATGAGAGAGACACACGGTGGTGAGAGAGAGAGAGACGTGGTGATGAGAGAGACACACGGTGATGAGACAGAGAGACGTGGTGATGAGAGAGACACACGGTGGTGAGAAAGAGAGAGACGTGGTGATGAGAGAGACACACGGTGGTGAGAGAGAGAGAGACGTGGTGATGAGAGAGACACACGGTGGTGAGACAGAGAGAGAGACGTGGTGATGAGACAGAGAGAGAGACGTGGTGATGAGAGAGACACACGGTGGTGAGACAGAGAGAGAGACGTGGTGATGAGAGAGACACACGGTGGTGAGAGAGAGAGAGACACTGTGGTGATGAGAGAGACACACTGTGGTGAGACAGACAGAGAGACACTGACCTCTGGAACAGCATCCCCATGTCCATCAAATCTGCCCCCTCCATCGAGTCTTTTAAATCTAAACTCAAAACCCATCTATACTCCCTGGCCTTCCCTGACTAACTCTGACTCTTGCCTTGCTTGTTGCCGTGTTGTTTTGTTTCGTTGTCTATCCGTTGGTTGTTTATATTTTCTGTTTATTCTATACTTTAGCACTTTTCTTTGTTTTTAGCTATGCGACTTACTGTGAAACACTTTGGTTGACAAGTGTCATGTCTAAATATAAATAAATTTGATTGACACTGTGATGAGACAGAGAGCGAGACGGTGATGAGACAGAGAGACACTGTGATGAGACAGAGAGAGAGAGACACTGTGATGAGACAGAGAGAGACACTGTGATGAAACAGAGAGAGAGACGGCAAAGTGATGAAAGAGAGAGACAACGTGATGAGAGAGAGAGACAACGTGATGAGAGAGAAACAATGTGATGAGAGAGAGAGACAACGTGATGAGACAGAGAGACAACATGATGAGAGAGACAATGTGATGAGAAAGAGAGACCACACCATATGCAACCATGTAAACCCGTTCCCTAGAAATAACCATGACACCTCCATAAACAAAAATGGGAAGGACTTATTACAGCTCTGTAGAGGACTGAGTATCTACCTTGCCAATGGGCGTGTGAGAGGGGACTCACAAGGAAGGTACATTTACTGCTCACCCCTTGGCAGCAGCACAGTAGATTATATGATCACAGACCTTGACCCTTCCTCCCTCAGCTCATTCACTGTGAAACCACTAACCCCTCTGTCTGATCACAGCCAAATTACCCTGTTTATTAAAAGATCAGACACAACAATTGCACAAACACAAAACAGTAAGCTGTACAATATCAGAAATTCATACAGATGGGACCAAAACAGTGCAGAACAATACCAGAAAGCAACTCATACCCCAAGAATCCAAACACTTTTAGATAACTTTCTGGACTCCACATACTCTTACAGTAAAGAAAGCCTCAACCTAGCAGTAAACAATATTAACAATATATACAGACAAACAGCAAAGGAGGCACAACTGAAATGTACTACAAACAAACCAAAAACGGCAACAAAAAACAGCTGGTTTGATACAGATTGTAAAATCATTAGGAAAAAAATTTGAATGCTATCAAATAAAAAACACAGAGACCCCAATAATGCCGATGTACGCTTTCTCTACTGTGAGACCCTAAAACTCTACAAACGTACACTCAGAATCAAAAAACAACAATATGACAAACAGCAACTGACACTAATTGAGGAGGCAATCAATACAAACTACTTTTGGCAACATTAGAAACACATAAACAAACCACAAAACCAGGAATTGGCTATACAGAACAGTGATATATGGACAACCCATTTTAAAACACTATACCACACTGTTCAAATTGATGGAAACACAGAACAATCCCAAATTCTGGATAAATTGACTAAATTGGAGCTCGCCATAAAAGACAATCAAAATTCATTAGACTCCCCAATTATTGAGCAGGAACTGTTTAAGAAACTACAAACTCTTAAATCTAAAAAGGTTTGTGGACCTGATGGCATCTTGAATGAGATGATGAAAAATATGAACAAGAAATTCCAATTGGCTATATTAAAACTATTCAATTTGGTCCTGAGTGTAGGATATTTTCCTGACATCTGGAATCACGGACTCATAACCCCCAATCCATAAAAGCGGAGACCAATTTGACCCTAATAATTACAGAGGCATCTGTGTAAACAGTAATCTGGGGAAGGTTTTCTGTAGTATTATGAATACCAGACTTTTAAACATCCTTACCAAGCACAATATCTTGAGTAAAAGCCAAATTGGATTTATACCAAAACACCGCACAACCGATCATATCTACACCCTACATACCCTAATTGATAAACATATAAACCAAAATAAAACCAAAATATATGCCTGTTTTATTGACTTCCAAAAGGCTTTTGATTCTATTTGGCATACAGGACTGTTCTATAAAGTTATAGAGAGTGGTGTAGGGGGTAAAACATACGATATTATTAAATCAATGTACTCTGGTAATATGTGCAGCGTAAAAAATGGCAAAAAAAGAACAGAATTCTTTACCCAAGGGCGAGGCGTTCGTCAGGGCTGCAACCTCAGCCCGGCACTCTTCATTTTATTTATATTAATGAATTGGCTAATATACTAGAAAAGTCCTCTGCCCCCGGTGTAAGTCTCCACAATCGGGAAGTGAAATGCCTGCTCTTTGCAGATGACCTGGTTGTGTTGTCCCCCACAGCAGACGGCCTACAGCAGAGCCTGGACCTGCTAGAGCATTACTGTCAGACCTGGGCCCTGGCAGTAAACCCCAAAAAGACCAAAATAATGATATTCCAAAAAAGATCCAGATCTCAGGACATCCTACCAAAGTTCTCAATTGGTACAAAACATGTACTGCACACATTACACCTACAGTACTTAGACCTAAAACTATTTTAAGGAAGCAGTCAATGAGCTGAGAGGGAAAGCACGCCAGGCTTTCTATGCCATAAAAAGAAATATACAAACAGAAATACCAATTCGAATCTGGTTCAAATTAATTGAATGTGTTATTGAACCAATTGCACTCTATGGCAGTGAGGTGTGGGGTCCACTTACAAAACAAGACCTTACCCAATGGGACAAACACCCCATTGAGACCCTGCATGCAGAGTTCTGTAAGATGCTCCTACATGTCCAGAGGAAAACTACAAACAATGCATGCAGGGCAGAATTAGGCCGTTACCCACTAATACTAAAAATACAAAAAAGAGCAATTAACTTTTGGACACACCTAAAACAAAGTGACCCCCTCCCGTACCACTATCAAGCCCTGCAGTGCCAAGAGCTGCAGAGCAGCAGGAACCCCCTTACCCAGCTGGTCCTGAGGCTGAGTCCACAAACCTGCTCTCCAAACACACCCCAGGAACAGAACACATCACCAATCAGAATAAATCAAATTACTACACAGCTAAAACAAAACTACATCACCTATTGGAAAACGCAAACAAAAGCACAGAGCAAAATGCAGTGCTATCTGGCTCTAAATCGACAGTACACCATAGCAGATTATTTGAGCATGGTGACTGATCAACAACTAAAAAGAACCTTGACAAAATACAGACTGAGTGAGCACAGCCTCGCTGTTGAAAAGGGAAGGCACAGGAAAACCTGGCTTCCTGCAGAGCAAAGGCTGTGCTGTCACTGCATCCTCAGTGAGCCTGAAACTGAGTTGCACTTCCTCACCAAATGTGAAAAATATAAAGATATTAGAGAAACTCATTTAAAAAAAATTGAACTAATAACAAAAGGTTTTCTTGCACTACCAGATACAGGAAAACTACCAGTCCTACTAGGGGAGGACTCAACAAGATGTGAGCTAGCAGCAGCCTATGTTGCTGCCTGCCATAGACTGAGGGACAGTGAGTGATAGTCACCTGATATGTTTATGCTGTAATATTTTATGTTCTATTTTATGATGATAATTTTTTTATGTACTATGACATTAATATGTGTTTTGTAATCCATGCTTATGTTATCATAACATGTACAAGCTGCGTCATGCCAATAAAGCCACTTGAATTTAATTGAATTGACAACGTGATGAGAGAGACACTGTGATGAGACAGAGAGACAACGTGATGAGAGAGAGAGACGTGATGAGAGAGAGAGACAACGTGATGAGAGAGAGAGACACTGTGATGAGAGAGAGAGACACTGTGATGAGAGAGAGACAACGTGATGAGACAGAGACAACATGATGAGAGAGAGACAACGTGATGAGAGAGAGAGACACTGTGATAAGACAGAGAGAGACAACGTGATGAGAGAGAGAGACACTGTGATGAGACAGAGAGAGACACTGTGATGAGACAGAGAGAGACACTGTGATGAGAGAGAGAGAGACACTGTGATGAGAGAGAGAGAGACACTGTGATGAGAGAGAGACACAGTGATGAGACAGAGAGACAACGTGATGAGAGAGAGAGAGACACTGTGATGAGAGAGAGACACTGTGATGAGACAGAGAGAGACACGGTGATGAGAGAGAGAGACACTGTGATGAGACAGAGAGAGACACTGTGATGAGAGAGAGACACTGTGATGAGAGAGAGAGAGACACTGTGATGAGAGAGAGACACTGTGATGAGACAGATAGAGACACAGTGATGAGACAGAGAGAGACACAGTGATGAGACAGAGAGAAACTGTGATGAGACAGAGAGAAACTGTGATGAGACAGAGAGAGACACTGTGATGAGAGAGAGACACTGTGATGACATTGGGCTGAGTCTAATTAATCTCAAGAGGACCGGGGAATGTAAACAAACGTGGGGCTGTTTGTACAGCTAAATCTATACTTTATAGTATTGCTATCTGTCTATTCTCATTGTCAATTGAGTCCATAAACTGTCCCTTCAAAATGGCTTAAAGAAAAGAAAATCATCAATAGGTTCTCATTTTATAACGCCGTGAATATAAGCGTTATACGGGATTTGGGACTAGTATATTTTCTGGAAAGCTAGATATAGGGCTAATAGCTGCTAACGTTATATCCAATGGCATTTCCGTTTTACAGATGCTACAGAAATAACAAACTGCATATGATCGGCACGCTCCCAAAGCATGTATGCATGAAAGGGTGGGGGGGGGCGGGGGACGTTGTTTATTATTATTGATTACCAATAACCGTGTTCGTCTAACTAGCCACATAGGCCGATCGCCTGGATGGCTATCAAAACAATGCCCGATTGGCTGTAATTTACGTGAAAAATATCGTACCGTGGTCCGGGCTGATCCCCCCGAGCATTTCCCCGTTATCGATCGCCATCTGGTAGATCGATATGTCCATTGGCTGATGATAAATCCCCTTATTGCATACGCAATTCAAAACGTAATCCAAGCTACATGCTGCACATCCAGAATCCTGCTACTGAAATCTCCATTGAAAGAAAAAAAAAATACTGATCCGTTCAGGAAGCAGGGCACACTGAATTATCGCGATTGCGCCCCTAAGAGGATCTGGCCGGTATTGCACCTTGTCGAATTCATAGAGTAGGGTAAATCTGCAGTGCCGCTCGGCGACCTTGAATAGGTTATTAAAATGGAATAAAAGCAATAACAACTTCCCACGGATTTATCCGTGCCTCTGTCCACAACGCATGGACTCGAAACACGGAGATCTCTGTGGCCCATCCCGAATGTGTTAAAAGGATACAATTAACTTTGAAATGCTGTTTTTTATAGAAAAATCGTATTTATAAAAATGTATTAAAATTCATAAAAAAAATCTGATCCAATATGGATCAAAACCAATTTCCGACAATTAGTTACACTTTAGATAAAAAACAAAAAGAAAATCTATTTCTTGATTCTGAAAATCTTTATCATGGTATCGAATGGTTGATTTGAATTTCAATTACTTGTTAAGCACCTTATTAAAAAAATTGGCTGTTTCAAGGGATCCCAGGCCTTGACTTTAAGCACTTCAAGGACCTTGTGCGAACCCTGCCTACCCATGCTGGCCTGGGATCAAATCACCGCCAGAACCAACTCTCCTGTGTCTCCCCTACTCTGTCTACCTCTCAGCTACCGTCTCAATAAATAAAGACATACTGTGTGTATAGTATATAGTAACGGGGTGTATGGAACTCCATATTCAGGCAGCACCGGCCTCCTCTGCCTCTGCTCTTACCCTCGTTCACACAGTTGCAGAAGCCACACTGGTACCGACGGCCCCCGTCCATGAACTGCATGTAGGGACACATGTAGGCCTTGCAGCGGTTGCAGCGGATGGGGCCGGTCTCTCCGTGGTTCACGACGTACAGAGGGGTCTGGAGACAGAGAGAGAGAGAGGACGTTTTATCAAACCTTTATTACATGGCGTTTTTCACAATCGCCGAAATGCTTGCTTGTGATTGGTCAATAGCGCGCGTCAGAGGTCCGTTATCACACAATAACGGACCTCTGCCAAGCAATAATGACCGCTGTGCACAGCTGTTCGCAATCAAGCCCACTACAACACTGTATCAGTGCTGCTTAGCATATGCACAGCTGCACTCAGTCATCAGTGCAATCAGACCACAGACCTGCCGACTGCCGATAATAATAATCACTTTATTTGGGCTGACAGAGCCACAGAACAACTGCGTTTGCATTTGATCTCGTCTTGTCGATGGTGTACAATGAATTAGGTATATTTGTTAGTAAGTTAGCCATGTAATAAGCGGGATAATGTATAGCTATACTCGATCATTGTCGCAAAATAATTGACCTTCACTGACGTTTAAAACACCTCGGCGCTGCGCCTCGGTATTTTAAACTCTGTGTCGGTCAATTATTTTGCGACAATGACCTCGTAGCTATACATTATCCCTTACTTATTTCAACTCGTGAGACACCGAGGTTACTAACTGGCTGAGACCACTTATCGATTTATCGATAACTGCGTAAGTGGTGTTACTTATAGATTTTTTGCATGTGTAAAAAATAAATACATTTAAAATAATTTTCTCTTAAAAAAGAAAAGGATATATTATTTAATGTTAGTTTGTGTGTGTGTGTGTGTGTGTGTATGTGTGTGTGTCATGGGCCAACTACAGCATCGCAAAAATTACAGTGAGTGCACGTGACACACACACACAAACTAATGTTAAATAGGTTTTTTTCTTTTTTAACACTATGATCGCTGTGGACGAGTTTACACGTCATTCCTAGCCATGCTCATTCTGCCGAAGACGCCGTAACTCGTCTTTGATGTCAATATTTCAAAAATCTGTCATCGAAATCATATTTCCTTTCCGGAGCCCTGAGACACACTGCAAAGCTCCACTCAACTCTCTAGCGGTTCAAGAGCGCCATCTGGTGGCCGATCGGCAGATCGCCAACCGGAAATTAACCTTTGAACCGGTAGTGCTCATCCATATGTGGTCCGGGCACTCGCTATCGTTAGAGAGACTCCGTATTGACACAGTGAACATCGATCGGTGCAAATAACTCGAAAAAACAACATGATTTGGACGTATATACTATTATACAACCTGGAAATGGATCAGGCATTTCTCCATCCCATAATAGAAACAATTCTGTTCCACGCTAATGTGCCAGCGGCGCGAGGAAGCCACGGTAAGATTCAGCGTTATATTCTAACGTGTTCCACATAAACTGCTATGATGAACATATGACCCACTCTGGATGAATCATCTAACGCTGCCCATGGAATTATAAACGATCCCCCGCCCATCCGGTCATCATCAGATGATGCGTAGAAACTTCTAGAACCACGTCCAGTTGAAATTTTTTATCTCGCACAGATTCCTACCAAACTGTATTTGATCATCAATATAATGCATTTATGGCTATAAATCACGTTCTGAAGAAAGCTGCAGAAAACGATAAAAACATACTTATACTTTAGACCATATTTTAGTATGAATATGTGAATGAAAAAGTTTAACGTTGCTACACCCTGAACAATACATATAGGACATTGAATGGGCCATAATAATGGCAATTTAGCAATAGAATTTAAAAAGTTATAGCCCTGCAAAGAAGGGGAACTTCTCCATAGACAAATAGAGCTGGCGAGGGATGGTAAATTATGAATTTAACCCATGGCGATTAAAGTGTTAAGAAAAAAGTATTTACATTTTTTTTTCTTTTTACACATGCTAAATAATCATTCAAAAAAATCGATATGTATCGATAATTTTGTCCTGATTTATCGATTCTTCCAAATGGCATAATCGTCTCAGCCTTACCCTAATTTACAGCGACGATGAGCTTACAAAACAAAGACAGAATCAGCAATTCCATACATACAGGCACGATAAATAAGAATAAACCATTTTTTTAAATCAGCTAAGACGGTTACAATTTGACACACAGTGGTCTGAGATCATACTTTTATAATATGCCAACAGGATAATCAGGTTGCTGTTTGGATCTAAACACAAGACAAGCAGCTCTATCAATCACTCAGTCAATCAGTCAAACAGACAAACATTTCTCCACTCCCTAGTAGCCACAGGTCTCTAGGCCTGACATCTGGCACGTGTGTTGACTTGTGATCATTTCTATACCTTTGCTTTCAGCTAAAGGATATTTACTTGAGTATTTGTGTCCATCATCACCATGTCTCCATGTAAAAAAGTTTTTGTATCGCAGCACACATCCACGTAAACACAGAGGTCTGTTTATTAATTCCAAACCTCATGTAAATACGTGCGTGCCGCATTCATATACAGAGTCAATTTGTGGTGGAATGTTAGCGCTAGGCTTCGGCTTTGTTTATTGCAGCGAGGAACGCTTTCTCACACAGAGGAGTGGAGCCCCACAGACAGACCATGCAGGCAGAGGAGTGGAGCCCCACAGACAGACCATGCAGGCAGAGGAGTGGAGCCCCACAGACAGACCATGCAGGCAGAGGAGTGGAGCCCCACAGACAGACCATGCAGGCAGAGGAGTGGAGCCCGACAGACGACGGAGGCTCAGAGCTCTAGATCCACTTGAAACGGAAATGTAGCGTGGTATGTTAACCCTTTCACTACCACACTACAGACGGTTAACCGTGTGGTAGTGTGGTAGTGAAAGGTTTAACCGTCTGTAGTGTGGTAGTGAAAGGGTTAACCGTATGTAGTGTGGTAGTGAAAGGTTTAACCGTCTGTAGTGTGGTAGTGAAAGGGTTAACCGTCTGTAGTGTGGTAGTGAAAGGTTAACGTAAGGTTATGTATATAACCAAGTTCTATGAGTTATGGTGCGCTCAGCACCAGTTGCATAATATCTCACTTCAGTGGATATGCACTGAATAAATTTCAAAATGTACCTTTACATACCAACATCCATCTGACCACACCCCCATCTGCTGCCTACATAAGCAGGGGTGGGGCCACACACTCATCTCCTTCCCAACAAATTTCACCACAATGAAAGATCAAGGGCCGCAGCGGCGTCCTGGTGCTGAGCGCACCATAACTCATAGAACTTGGTTATATACATAACCTTACGTTCTATTTCGTTATGGCTTCGCTCAGCACCAGTTGCATAACAGGAACTGAGCGGGAGCCATAGCTCGACAAATGTACCCCGCTGAGGCCCCCCACAACCATCAGACCGGGGAGGACCGAGCCCCCCGACCCTCCCTAATGGAGGATACCCCCCCTATTAAAGGCTTACGGGAAGGAGACGGATCCGACCGTGCGAAGAGGAACTCAAGCAACTCAACGCACAGGGTGAGCAGACCGTGGCTTGACCCCACGACTACACACACGCACAACCCGCATGCCACCCGGGAACGAACGGAAGGAACAAACCTCGTTACTGCCCCCAAAATCACGGGGTCAAGAGCAACCCAACCCCGTGGCAAGGCTGTAGCAGCGGAGCGTGAAGGAAGACCCAGACCCACCGAAGGGACTGGATCCCCTGGAAAAAGGGGACCCGGAGAGGTCAATGACGCCAGGCATCAAGACCTCACCAGGTGGTCACTTAGTGACACCGCCCCCCACATCGCCAGCGTATTCGGATAAGGCCCCTCCAAGAGCGGGCCCTTTCCCCCCAATAGCACACCGCCTGGCACACTGACCCTGCAGAACAGGCAGTCAGCATGGCCGTAAGCACTCAGAAAAGGTTAACCAACGGAAGCAGGCAGCGCACCGGGGAAACCAGGCAGCAGGCTGTAACCTGAGCCTGGAGCACTGCGGACGAGACAAGCGCCAAAAAAGTCAGCTGAAAACAGCCCCCCCGGCGGAAGGGGCGTATGCTGGCGTTGTTGAACACCATGACAAAGCCCCCATAAAAAAAAAACCACCCAGAGGGGTTGAGGCAGAGAAGGCTGACATGATTGGCAGACGTCATGAACGTGCAGGGGCACACTCAACCGGGCAACCCGGGAGTTGACACTGCTCCAACATACCAGGGAATCAACTACCCTCTCGGTACAGACGGTGGTTGTTCCTATAACCCCTCAAGAAAAAAGGGTTATCCCAGGCCTACGGTATCAACGAAACTTTACTTCGGACCGGGCCCAGCAGCTCGGGAAGCACAGGGTTACCAGAGTAGGTCCAAAAGACCACCCCAACAGCCCCCATCTTCGCCATGCGTGAGAGAGGAGCGAAGAAAAGAGAACCAGCCCCTTATGATAGTGGAGAGTACCACATGTACCCAACAAGGGTCTCCATAACGCCTAACCTTGTGACACCCGGGCCGACCCGGCATTTTTCCCCCTGAAATAAGCCCAAGTCCCTCAGGGTACCAGAACAGCAGATCTGCATCCCCGGCGGACAAACGGGTTAACTGACCTGGACCAGCGTGACCAGAACCAGTCCTGTGCCCTAACCACGCCGACATGCCTACTCCAGGAGAAGGGGCAGATATGCGTGTTGATCTAAAACATGAAAAGAGGGCGCCACCCAGACGGGCCGGTGTGAACCGTGCTCGGTGGCCCACCCCAAGGGCGTGAGACCCCTCTACCTATGTTCAGATCTATTTTGTTAACATCCCCCAGATATGAACGAGAATTCATCGAGACAACCTAGTAAACAGGCGCTCGGAAGAGACAAAACTCCATCCCAGTTGCCCTATAAAAACGCTGTTTTAATAACAAGCAACCAAGGCGCACTTAGCCCCTGCGTGATTCTTAACAGAAACACACCGAGCCAGCACTATGTATGCGTCGAGACCCAAACACATCAATGGATAGTCTAGCAAGACACCAAACATTGTTCCTCCAAGTTGCCTGGGAGAACGACATGGAGCCGTCGTGCTTCATGTTCCTTCCTCTTTTTATTTAAAAAAGAGAAAGAAACGCAGACTGACATGAATCCCACGTGACGCAGCTGAGGGTAATTTTTGTTTACATTTTTACATCCCACCACCCTCGCCATAGGGAGGAGACGGAAATCCCCAGAGAGACTTCCTACGCGAGCTGTATAGATTGAAAAGAATATATTGCAACATTGAGCTATGTAATACTTTGGTCAGGGCACTCCGAGGAGGAGGCACTGAACCAATACACACTCAATAATAGAATTGAATCGAATACACACACAATAGAGCAGAACTCCTTTTTGAAGTTCTACTCACCTTGACAATCTGAGGAGGAGGCTCTGAACTCTGAGGAGGCTCCCTCACAGGGAAGGAGAGTCCGAACTCACAGAAGGCCCGAGGAGGAGCTTCGTGAGGAGGAGCTCTGACAACTCCCTGAAACAGATCCATAACATGGACCTGAACAACTCACGGAAGTCTTACCAGCAGAGACTCGCTCAGTGACGTACTCTATGGCGGGGGAATTTCTGCGGTGCACACGCCCAATCTTCCAGGGCGTGGGACCAGGAAACTCCCCCCCCCCCCCCCCCTCTTACCCTGTAACGTGCCGAACAGCAACGTGACAGGAACCTCGAAGGACAGGAGGTTTTAACCCCTGACCAATCAGAAAAAGGGAGGAAAGGATTACCAGTTCACCCCTCTACGACCCCACACCCATGATACAATGTAATGACAAATAGAGCATGACACAGTCATAGTCTGCTACATGAAGTATCTAACAGCTTCACACAGCTCATGTGCTAACCTGCTATCTGATTTTTACTAAGGAAAAAACACAGAATAGAGAGGGCCCCCTTTAAGAGCCCCGGTACCAGACTTACACATGTGCTTCTGTGGCCAAACCTAACCCAGTTGTAGATCACAAGACACACACAACCCTTCATCACAACAAAAAATGGCAAAAGTACACTCTTGCTACAGAGGAACGGCGTTTTTCATAACGAGAGAATACAGAATCCTCGATTATGTATTGGCCACAGGCCTTGCTAAGCACACATGATAAGTGACCAAACAATCTTTTCTTTAGGAAAATATAGTTTCTCAAGCGGAAAGCACAACCCCAGCAATTAAGCTGAGGGTTACATCGTATCCCCACAAACACAGTGACACAATATATTGTAAACAACATGTCTGAGAGGAGGGTGGGGAAGCCCCAGGGAAACCGGGGGATCACCCCTCCTTCCTTACCCTTGATACGACCAAGTTGAACAGGTAACCCTGTTAATATGTGAACACACTGTTCATTGTCATTACAGGCTGAGAAAATAATTCATTCCTCAATCACATGTCACTAAGCATAGCTTTATAGGTTAATTAACCCCCTTAGTTGTGAGTTCACGTTACATGAACACACATGTTCTCATCACAACTAACCAGATCATTTTTACACATGTAAACAACAACCCGATTTCTATGGAGAGAGAAGCTATACCAGTGACAAGACACTTCACACACAACACACGTCGTATCCTCAATGTATTGCAGCAACACACGTTTTGGAAAACATCGTTATTACAAAACATTTAGAAGGGAAGGAAAGAAGAAGTGTTTAAAGTCCGGTCGGGACCTTCCTACCCTGAGCGCAGGCCAAGAGAACTGCAATCTGGCTAACGGGACACTCTCCTGTGTCGGCGACGAGGGTGACGTCGCTGCGCCACCCAGCCGCTACGTTTCCCCATGTTGACGCAGTCCTCGCTGGCAGGGCTCCCGGTGTAGGTTCGACTAACATCCTCTGTCAAAGATGACGTCGTAGTCAGAGTGTTTAAGGCATGTTATAGTCATAGAAAACGTTCAACAGTGTAGCATTAAGCTAACAGCCGTCCGACTGATAGCAACAAGCTAACGTTTACTAGCCTGGTAAACACAGCGAGCTAACGCCGCAGCTAACAGCTGACTGGCTAACACAGTAGGCCACAACTAGCACGCCAGCTAAGCAGCTATCCGACTAATAGCAACAAGCTAACGTTTACTAGCCTGGTAACACAGCGGGCTAGCGCCGCAGCTAACAGCTGACTGGCTAACACAGTAGGCCACAACTAGCACGCCAGCTAAGCAGCTATCACCTGAACTGTACACAACGACATAACAAGCCACACTTCAGACAGGCCGCTGTCCAAGTCCCTCCCCTAAGAGGGAAAAGAAAAAGAATGTCAAAACACAGTTTACAACGGTGATCCAGACATACAGCGGGGCCAGCACAGTTCCCATTTCGGGCTGCAGCCGACTTTGAGCATGGAACTCCCGATAAAGAAGATCCTATGCCCACATTTCCTCGTTTAGGGTGTAATTTCATTTTTATATGAAAGATGGGGCCTGCACGGGACAGAGAAGCATCCACTCGAGAATCCTGGGATCACCAGGTCCTGGTCGCGGCCCACTAGATTGACCATCATGGGTGTCAGACCAAGATCCTCCGCCGTTGCCTAAGAGGCCGAACAGAGGACCCCAATCTGGGGCCGGCTTTCGTAAAAATTGTCAGCTAGCCCCCATAGCACTAACAGACAACTGGCGCTCGCAAGCAAAACATTACTCACCAGGCTCGAAAACAACCAGTCTCTCACAACAGACGGTGTTTTCCACAGTCCAGCTGTATAACCGGAGGTTCATTACCTATCCAGCCGCAGCAAGGAGGACTGCCGGTGGAGAGTATATCAGCGACGCGAGCCCCTAATACGAAAAAAACTGTGGAGATTAAGAATGATCATCTTCCAGACACTCCAGTGACGAAGACAATATCGCCGTATTATCTCGAAAATAGTGAGAGAAAATAAAGATATAATGTCAACGCATCTCCTTGTTCTTCTGTTTTCCTTTCTCCAGCTAATACTTTCTTCCTCGCCAAGTGGTGTATACAGGCACTATATTGTGGATGAAATTTGAGAAGGAGATGAGTGTGTGGCCCCACCCCTGCTTATGTAGGCAGCAGATAGGGGTGTGGTCAGATGGATGTTGGTATGTAAAGGTACATTTTGAAATTTATTCAGTGCATATCCACTGAAGCGAGATATTATGCAACTGGTGCTGAGCGAAGCCATAACGAAATAGAACTGTCTGTAGTGTGGTAGTGAAAGTGTTAACCGTCTGTAGTGTGGTAGTGAAAGGGTTAACCTTATGTAATGTGGTAGTGAAAAGTTAACCTTCTGTAGTGTGGTAGTGAAAGTGTTAACCGTCTGTAGTGTGGTAGTGAAAGGTTAACCGTCTGTAGTGTGGTAGTGAAAGGGTTTAACCTTCTGTAGTGTGGTAGTGAAAGTGTTAACCATCTGTAGTGTGGTAGTGAAAGTGTTAACTGTCTGTAGTTTGGTAGTGAAAGGTTAACTGGCTGTAGTGTGGTAGTGAAAGTGTTAACCGTCTGTAGTGTGGTAGTGAAAGTGTTAACCTTATGTAGTGTGGTAGTGAAAGTGTTAACCGTCTGTAGTGTGGTAGTGAAAGTGTTAACCTTCTGTAGTGTGGTAGTGAAAGGTTAACCTTCTGTAGTGTGGTAGTGAAAGGGTTAACCGTCGGTAGTGTGGTAGTGAAAGGGTTAACCTTCTGTAGTGTGGTAGTGAAAGGGTTAACCATCGGTAGTGTGGTAGTGAAAGGTTAACCTTCTGTAGTGTGGTAGTGAAAGGGTTAACCTTATGTAATGTGGTAGTGAAATGGTTAACCGCCTGGTAGTGTAAGGTTTAACCGTCTGTAGTGTGGTAGTGAAAGGGTTAACCGTATGTAGTGTGGTAGTGAAATGTTTAACCGTCTGTAGTGTGGTAGTGAAAGGGTTAACCGTCTGAAGTGTGGTAGTGAAAGGTTAACTGTCTGTAGTGTGGTAGTGAAAGTGTTAACCGTCTGTAGTGTGGTAGTGAAAGGGTTAACCTTATGTAGTGTGGTATAGAGCTGCCGCGATTACCGCATTACCGCGGTATCGCTGTTACATCACGGCCACCGCAGAGTAGGCTGAATACCGCATCACTGCTGTTTTTTATAATAATAATAATGAAGTACCCTCCTCTCGTTGGGCTTTCAGCTCTGCAGATATACCCTACTCCTATCGAGGTTCCAAGCGACCCTATTGGGTACCAGAAAAGTCACGTGAAACATTGCAGACCACTGATTGGTCAGAAGAGAGACGCGTCACACGTTGGGAGCGTCCTGCAGTTTTTTACATCCTGAATGTCAGCCATTGATCAGAGCTCATCACAATACGGCTAATAACGTTAGTGTTACAAAGGATCAGATTAAACCGAATATATATATTTATTGATTGATATATATTGCATAGTATTTGTATATCGTTTGATATCCCTTGTATATTCCTTGTACATATACACGGAATATCCCTTTAGCCTAGTACGGACCATGATGTTTCGTTCTCCTATTGGACAGCGGTCCACAGGCGCCAGGGCCATGCCTCCGGAGTCAGGTTCAAAGCCACCGTCAAGACATGTCTGTACATGCCCGGCCTTGCCCAGGAATACGAGACAGAAATGAGGTTGGCACTAGATTGTTCGCCGTGCATATAAATATGGCGCAGGTGAATACAGAAGTAGAGTTACCCAATAAGTTGAAGCCTCACCCACGATACAACGTGCGGTGAAGTATGGCCTGTTTGGCCCCAAATAGAGCATTGAGACCGCGTGCGAATTAATAACTGAATTGTCAGAGTTTGGCGCTATACCGTCGAGTGCGACATATTTCTATTAAGTCAGTAATAGTCTATTTGTGTATAGTGTATCGTGCGGCTAAAGTTCTACAGTGACCAGCATCACCAACGCTTCCTCGTATCAGCTAGAGTGCTTATCCAGGCTGGGCTGCTTTCATGGCGCTTTCACCCGAGGAGACCTAGACGAGAACCGTGTGGACATGTACACTGGATTATATTTGTTTTGGTCCTGTGATTTATGGAGCGGAGAATCGCAGACGCCTACACGTGTGGGATTTACCCTGTGAGGAGCCACGTCGAGTCTGCGCCTCAGAGAGCCTGAGGCCGGCTAGCTTTCTTCACTGTGGAGCTACAGTCTACGGAGAACAGCTGTATTCGTCTGTGGATCAAGAGACTATTGCACCGTCTCCTGTACTTGGAGTCTCCTTAGTCATCGTTGACCAGACTCTCTACTACCGACAGATCCTCTACCCCTGCTGGCTTACAACCGGGGGGACCCTTCCAGTATCTCCCGCTATATATTACTAGTGTACCATAGATATAATTCCCTAAGATTCAGGTTGTATAATTACCTCCTGCGTAACCAGAGAATGGACATTCATTATTGATTTGCCTACGCACATTCCTTTGCCTTATAAGCGCATCCAAAGTAAAATAGAGAAGTATATTATGTACCTTTTGCTGCAATAAATACTTGATTACACCTTTGTGTGGAACCGATTCATTGTGGGAAGTGTTCATCATATTTATATATCATGTACTGTATGGCCAGTAATTAAAGTACATAAAGCGGTAGTGGTTTAATGATACCATACTTATCAATACAGTCAGGGAATTGTACCCCTCAGTTACAATTGGTCCTTCGAGCCGGAGGGTAACTAGTGTAATATTAATATAGTGGTATTAATATTGACATGGCCTATGATGAACACTCCACAAAACGGTTCTCCTAAAGTAGATCGCCCGCAGCGTAGACGGCAGACACCTCAGTACTTAGAGGATTACGTTGCCAATATACTACCTAGCTTTCTACAGACGGTAAACGCGGAAAAAGTAGATAGTAAAATTATGTCCGACCCTATCGACCAGGCTACCCCGCCAATAGAGGCCCTAGTGGGTTCTAACGTAACTGACCAAGCTCACGGTAGGGACCAGGAGGGACCCGACATGACTTTACCCCCCGCCAAGACCGAAGAAGTAGTCCCCGGAGAGCTCCAGGAAAAAGACAGCTCTCCAGGGATGGAACTCTACCCGCTACAAGAAGAGGAGAGCACCCCGGAGATGGATCTCCAGGACTCGCCACAGGAGAACAGATCTCCAACGAGTACTGCCAGGAGCGGATCACCTCAACCAGCGTCTTCCCCCAGCGAGGCGGACAAGATGCTGGCACAGGCATTCCTCGCCAGCCTAGCAGCCTCAACAGAGCGCGATCGACTCCAAGCACAGACGCTTAGTGAGCGCGAACATTCTTCCATGGAAAGAGAACGCCTTCAAGCGCAGCAACGGAGCGACGAAGATCGTATACGTCTAGAGATTAGACGCCTTCAGACGGAAGAGAATATGGTAAGGGACCGGGCCGAAGCCCAGCGCGCCGCCGCCGAAGCCCAGCGCGCCGCTGCCGGTGCCCAAAGAGAAGCAGAGCGCGACCTCGCTCTCACCAAGCGCGAAGCCGAGCGCGACCGATTACAAGCGCAGATAATGGAGCAGCTGATCACCAGGGCAACACCCCCTCCCTCCGCACGGGGTTCCAGGGCCTCGTCAAGACAAGGGTCAAGGGCACCCTCCCCTACCTGATCAAGCGACCCTGAGCCCGACCACCAGAGAGAGCCTATACCCCCCTCCGAACCCCTTCCCCGACCAGTCCAAGTGAGACCCAGCTACAAGGAAGAAACGGTCTACACCGCGGAGAGGCTAAATAGACGACTACAGGATCTAGAGGACCTGCCAGAGGAAGAAGAAGAGGGAGAGGAGGAGAGTCAAGCCCGACAGCAGCACAGTACTCCACAGGACCAGGAGGTCCAGTACAGCCCAGGCTCTACCCCCGCGGCTCTGCGCTACAGACCCCCGACTCAATTCACGGGTGAGCTTGATGCACGACCAGCCCCGAGGAACAGCACCTGGATACGCGGGCCATGGTACCCAGCAGGTACCAGCCCACCAAGAGGCGTAAGAGGAGACTCGCCTAGGAGGCCTCTCTTCCAACGCTCACCGATGTGCCAGCCATCCATGGCATCATACATTGGCACACCGACGTTTCCGGACTTCACCCACGAGAACAGAGCACAGTACACGGAGCTACGAATGTGCTTAGAGACAATGATGTCCGATGTAGCTGATGAACCGTACAAGTATGCTATCCTACTGAAGCACCTCAAGGTGCCCCGAGCGCACAATATAGCGCTGGCCTATGCCACCTCTACTACCCCATACACAGCGGCTCTAGCAGCACTCGACCAAAGATATGGACGCATATGGGACTACGTAATACAAGAGATAAGGCATATTGACCGCCTACCCCCAGCCACAGACAATCGCTCACTAGATGACCTGTCTATCAAGGTACAATCCCTAGTAGGGATGCTGGGGGCGCAAAGAGAAAAGGGTATGCACGAACTGTACGCGAACTCTAATGTCGAGAGGATTTTAGAGAAGCTTCCGCCCGCCCGACAAGAGCGCTTCAGGCGGCAAAGAGACCACCGTGATCCTAACGGTCCCGAGCCATCCCTCCTAGACCTAGCCGACTTCCTGGCGAGAGAAGTCAACAGCCTACGGTTGGATACGTTCATGCGGAGCACACCAAGCTCCAGAGAGGGACCTAGGAGAGCAAACGATGGCCGCAGATTGGTGACCGTCATGCACCAATCAGAATCAGTACCGAGCAGCAAGAACCACAGTACCCCCTCGATGAAAGAGAAGTGGAAGATGGTGTGCCCGTACTGCGAAAAGGAACACTGGTTGTCACAATGTGACACATTCAAGAAGATGACCGCCGACGAGGTGAGTCAATGGATAAAGTCCAACCGACGCTGTTACCGATGTGCGCGCAGTCACATGGCAGCCGATTGCCGCTTAAAGAAGAGGTGTAATCGGTGTGACGGAGCCCACCTAGATGTCCTACACGACAGTAACAGAAGAAAGCCTGCACCCTCAAGCAGCACAAAGGCAAGTGTTATGTACATTGACCCCGCCAGCAGCGGGGGCGCCCGGGTGCTCTTAAAGGTGGTCCGCGTAACACTGAGTTACCAAGATAAGGTCATGGACACTTACGCCGTCCTTGACGACGGGTCAGAGAAGACCCTTCTCCTCGCGTCCGCTGCGGCCCAGCTGGGGCTGCGGGGGAGCGAAAACCAGATGACGATTCGGACAATAAGAAGAGATCTAAAGACGATAAAGGGCGAGAATGTCTCCTTCACTATCGCAGCAAGCGGGCAGCCAGAGAGACGGTATAGGATTACTAATGCTTTCACCAGCCAAGAAATAGGCCTGTCGCAGTACACCTACCCCATCGCCAAGCTGATGGATAAATATGTGCACCTGCGTCAACTACCTATACCGCTCATGGACGGTGCCACCCCGACCCTGCTGATAGGCTCCGACCATGCAGACCTCATCGTCCCGATTGACCGGGTCCACACAGGGCCCAGAGGCTGTCCTGCAGCAGTCGAGACCCGCCTAGGATGGACATTACAAGGCCCCCTCGCTAAGTCTCTTAACCGAACAGCAGCCACTAACTGCCTCCACTCCAGAGTGACAGAAGAAGATACCACCCTCCTACAGCATGTCGAGAGGCTATGGACACTAGAGACAATGCCCTTTAAGAACGAAAAGAAAGACATTCGTTCCAAGGAAGACATTTACGCTATAGCCCTCCTCGAGCAGGGGACAAAGAGAGTCAAAGTCAACGGAGTGATGCGATACGCAACTCCACTCCTGAGGCGAGAGGGTATGCCTACCTTCCACGCCCCAAAAGAAGCGACGGAGCGGTATCTATTGAACACAGAGCGGCGCCTAGCCAGAGACCCCGCTCAAGAGACGGTGTACCGCGCTGAGATTAACAAGCTAATCACAGCGGGACACATAAAGAAAATTGACATTAAAGAGGCCGATCAGACGACCGAATCACGGTACGTGCCGCACCACAAAGTCCACCACAACGGCAAGGATCGTATTGTGTTCAACTGCAGCTACCAGATCGGATCACAAAATCTGAATAAAGAGCTCTTGCCCGGCCCAACACTCGGCCCCTCTCTACTAGGCGTGTTACTACGTTTCCGCCAAGACAAGGTGGCCATCAGCGGCGACATCAAAGGGATGTTCCTGCAGGTGAGACTAGTGGAGGAGGACAAGCCCCTGCTGCGGTTCCTATGGAGAGAGAGGATCGGGGATGAGCAACCAGCCATCTATCAATGGGAAGTCCTCCCTTTCGGAACCACATGCAGCCCATGCTGTGCTACGTTTGCACTGCAAAAACACGTCGCAGAGGACCCAGCAGCTGATGAAGAGGTCCGACAAAGTGTAGGAAATAGTTTCTACGTGGACAACTGTCTGCAAAGCGTCTCGACGCCAGAAGAAGCCGAGGCCCTTCTACTCAAGCTCCGCGCCTCCCTGATCAAAGGCGGCTTTGATCTCAGGCAGTGGGCCAGCAGCGACCCGCAAGTATTGCGCAGCCTCTCCCCCGAGGACAAGGCAGCAAGCAGCGAGACCTGGATGGCGACCATCCCAGGAGAAGCCCAAGAAATGACATTAGGACTAGTCTGGCGCTTCAAAACAGACTCGCTCCATTATAAACACACACCCCTGACCAAGGAGCAGGGAAGGTCGACTGCACTACCGACCACCAGACGGAGTGTATACAGAACACTCGCCAGACAATATGACCCGTTGGGATGTATTCTACCTTACACCACCAGGGCAAAGATGATTGTAAGAGCGTTATGGGACAAGGACCAGGGCTGGGACGACCCCATACCCGAACACCTTGCATCCACATGGAGAGAGTGGGAGACGGAACTCAGCTCACTCCCAGGTGTCAACATACGCCGCAGCTACTTCCCACCCACAGTGAGGTCGGAGACGTGCCAGATGGACCTGCACGTCTTCAGCGACGCCTCCGAAGTAGCCTACGGTTCGGTGGCCTACTTGCGTGCCCGAGAGGAGGGAGGAGAAATACATACTGCTTTCATCCTGGCTCGCTCAAGAATAGCCCCACGAAAGCAACAATCTATCCCGCGTCTAGAGCTCTGCGCAGCCCTAGCAGGAGCGCAACTCGCCACGTTAATCCAACGTGAACTCACCATTCCGGTGCAAAGAACAATCTTGTGGTCAGACTCCACGACAGTACTCACATGGATCCGGTCTGATTCGTGCAGATACAAGGTCTTCGTGGGAGTCAGAGTCACAGAGATTCAAGATTTAACAGAAGTAGCAAGCTGGAGGTATGTGGACACAAAACACAACCCAGCTGACGTCATCACCCGGGGAATGTCCCTGGATGACCTCACCCGTCACAACCTATACAGTGACGGGCCAGAGTTCCTCAAGCTCCCGGAAGAAGAGTGGCCTACACCCACCCCACGGGAAGCGAGTAAAGAGGAGGCCGAAAACAAGAAATCTATGTTCTGTGGACCCCGACATAGACGATTGCCTCACCCTAGAGAGTGCGCAGCTAAAGACATTCCTGTGGCACCACCCAGAGGTTCAGCTCACTACTGACATTACAGCAGCTGACTACGAAGAAGCAGAACTTCTTCTACTACAACGAGCCCAGAGAGACTCGTTCCCCGATGAGCTAGACTGTCTACAGGGAGCAAAGCCCGTCCCATCAGACAGCAGACTGCTCCACCTAGCCCCCGAGAGCGACGCCCATGGTCTCATCAGAGTGGGTGGTCGTCTGCGGAGAGCTCCAGACTTACCGGATGACGTCAAGTACCCGATAGTCTTAAACAGCCGACACAAGGTCACAGAGCTGATCATAAAGAAATACGACGAGGATGTGCATCACGCCGGGGCAGAGAGAGTCTTCGCGGAGATCAGACGTCGTTATTGGATACTGCAAGGGAGAGAAGCAGTGCGGCGCTTCCAGCGAACCTGTCTAGACTGTCGTAAGTGGCGAGCGCAGCCCAGTATACCCCGGATGGCTGACCTACCTCCCTGTCGCCTCCGACTCGGCGACAAGCCTTTTCACTCCACCGGTATGGACTGTTTCGGCCCGCTGTATATAAAGAAAGGAAGAGGAACCGAGAAGCGGTGGGGTATTGTATTCAAATGCATGACCACCCGAGCGATGCATATAGAACTCCTTCCAACCATGAGCACAGACTCATTCCTTATGGCCTTCCGAAGATTCACATCGCGAAAAGGCAAACCGTCTATATTATTGTCTGATCACGGGACAAACTTCAAAGGCAGAGAAAGAGAGCTGAGAGAGAGCTTCCAAGCTATGGGCCCAGAACTTAAGACCCACCTCGCTCCATCCCAGATTGACTTCCAGTTTAATCCCCCGAACGCACCTCACTTCGGTGGAACCTGGGAACGAGAAGTACGTTCAATAAAGACAGCCCTGTACGCCGTGCTTGGGGCCCAGACCGTGGCGGAAGAAGTCCTAATGACAGTCCTCACGGAGATCGAGGGAGTATTGAACTCAAAGCCCCTCGGTTACGTCTCAAGTGATGTAGCAGATGTCGACCCAGTCACCCCCAACACACTCTTGATGGGGCGGCTGGACCCCACGCTACCACAGACAATGTACAGGCCTGAAGAAGCGAACGGCCGAAGAATGTGGAGGTACAGTCAAGTATTGGCTGACAAGTTTTGGAACAGCTTCCTACTCCACTATCTACCGTCTCTACAGACCCGCCAGAAATGGGTGAAAGAGAGAGACAATTTGACAGAAGGAACAGTCGTCATGATTATCGACCAGTCACTACCCCGAGCTATGTGGCCGGCTGGCCGCGTAAGCAAAGTGATCACCGGTGCCGACGGAAAGGTCCGAGCAGCCGAAGTGCTCGTCCAAGGACGGATCTACACCCGACCCGTGGCGAGGCTAATAGAACTGCCAAGGCTCCCCGATACTATCGATGACGACCATGACCCCATGACTTTGTGAACTGCCCGACACCTCACAACAGACATTGAGTAGTGGACAGTGCGGTTAATCTGTCTCTGCTTAGCTAATTAGGTGGGACTAATTAGGAGGCGGCTGTTACAAAGGATCAGATTAAACCGAATATATATATTTATTGATTGATATATATTGCATAGTATTTGTATATCGTTTGATATCCCTTGTATATTCCTTGTACATATACACGGAATATCCCTTTAGCCTAGTACGGACCATGATGTTTCGTTCTCCTATTAGACAGCGGTCCACAGGCGCCAGGGCCATGCCTCCGGAGTCAGGTTCAAAGCCACCGTCAAGACATGTCTGTACATGCCCGGCCTTGCCCAGGAATACGAGACAGAAATGAGGTTGGCACTAGATTGTTCGCCGTGCATATAAATATGGCGCAGGTGAATACAGAAGTAGAGTTACCCAATAAGTTGAAGCCTCACCCACGATACAACGTGCGGTGAAGTATGGCCTGTTTGGCCCCAAATAGAGCATTGAGACCGCGTGCGAATTAATAACTGAATTGTCAGAGTTTGGCGCTATACCGTCGAGTGCGACATATTTCTATTAAGTCAGTAATAGTCTATTTGTGTATAGTGTATCGTGCGGCTAAAGTTCTACAGTGACCAGCATCACCAACGCTTCCTCGTATCAGCTAGAGTGCTTATCCAGGCTGGGCTGCTTTCATGGCGCTTTCACCCGAGGAGACCTAGACGAGAACCGTGTGGACATGTACACTGGATTATATTTGTTTTGGTCCTGTGATTTATGGAGCGGAGAATCGCCGACGCCTACACGTGTGGGATTTACCCTGTGAGGAGCCACGTCGAGTCTGCGCCTCAGAGAGCCTGAGGCCGGCTAGCTTTCTTCACTGTGGAGCTACAGTCTACGGAGAACAGCTGTATTCGTCTGTGGATCAAGAGACTATTGCACCGTCTCCTGTACTTGGAGTCTCCTTAGTCATCGTTGACCAGACTCTCTACTACCGACAGATCCTCTACCCCTGCTGGCTTACAACCGGGGGGACCCTTCCAGTATCTCCCGCTATATAATACTAGTGTACCATAGATATAATTCCCTAAGATTCAGGTTGTATAATTACCTCCTGCGTAACCAGAGAATGGACATTCATTATTGATTTGCCTACGCACATTCCTTTGCCTTATAAGCGCATCCAAAGTAAAATAGAGAAGTATATTATGTACCTTTTGCTGCAATAAATACTTGATTACACCTTTGTGTGGAACCGATTCATTGTGGGAAGTGTTCATCATATTTATATATCATGTACTGTATGGCCAGTAATTAAAGTACATAAAGCGGTAGTGGTTTAATGATACCATACTTATCAATACAGTCAGGGAATTGTACCCCTCAGTTACAGTTAGCTTTAGCTCCCCGCCGGAGTGGACTACCATCGCTCATCAGGAGTACTAAACGAGACATAATGATTTTACTGTCTGCAACGAATGTTATAATAAAAGCCCTTCGTTCTAAGTTCTAAAACTTTATTAACAGACCGCAGAATGGGACAACTCAGCACGCTCCGAGCAAAGAAAGGAACTGAGATGGTCCGGTAAATACGCTGATGTTATTGAACGTATAACTATATAATGGTAATGCCACAAAACGAATGCCTTTATTGTAAAGTAGTAACTTTATAGTAATAATAATAAGAAAGGGTCGGGGGGGTAACCACCCCTGCCCGCGACACCGAGTGAACGGCGCACGACCAGAGGGGAAACTTCGAATCCGTGTTTCACTTTCAATAACTAATGCGTGCTTGCCGAATCCCAAACAATATTCATGCTGCAAAGTCATCCTCTAAAGATCGACATTTAGACTAGAGGAGGCTATATGCTATAAAAAGTAGACTACAACTAAAAAAAAAAATTCATTAAATTTTTTTTTTTTTTTTGTGCATGCGGTAATAACCGCGGCGGTAGGAAATATTTTGCAAATCCGTGCGGTAAGGAAAACATCAATACCGCGGCAGCTCTAGTGTGGTAGTGAAAGGTTAACCTTCTGTAGTGTGGTAGTGAAAGTGTTAACCATATGTAGTGTGTTAGTGAAAGGTTAACCATCTGTAGTGTGATAGTGAAAGGGTTTAACCTTCTGTAGTGTGGTAGTGAAAGTGTTAACCTTATGTAGTGTGGTAGTGAACGTGTTAACCATCTGTAGTGTGGTAGTGCATAACCGTCTATAGTGTGGTAGTGAAAGGTTACCTGGCTGTAGTGTGGTAGTGAAAGTGTTAACCGTCTGTAGTGTGGTAGTGAAAGTGTTAACCTTATGTAGTGTGGTAGTGAAAGTGTTAACCGTCTGTAGTGTGGTAGTGAAAGTGTTAACCTTCTGTAGTGTGGTAGTGAAAGGTTAACCTTCTGTAGTGTGGTAGTGAAAGGGTTAACCGTCGGTAGTGTGGTAGTGAAAGAGTTAACCTTCTGTAGTGTGGTAGTGAAAGGGTTAACCATCGGTAGTGTGGTAGTGAAAGGTTAACCTTCTGTAGTGTGGTAGTGAAAGGGTTAACCTTACTGTATGTAGTGTGGTAGTGAAAGGGTTAACCTTATGTAGTGTCGTAGTGAAAGGTTAACCGTATGTAGTGTGGTAGTGAAAGGGTTAACCATCGGTAGTGTGGTAGTGAAAGGTTAACCTTATGTAGTGTGGTAGTGAAAGTGTTAACCTTATGTAGTGTGGTAGTGAAAGTGTTAACCGTCTGTAGTGTGGTAGTGAAAGTGTTAACCTTCTGTAGTGTGGTAGTGAAAGGTTAACCTTCTGTAGTGTGGTAGTGAAAGGGTTAACCGTCGGTAGTGTGGTAGTGAAAGGGTTAACATTCTGTAGTGTGGTAGTGAAAGGGTTAACCATCGGTAGTGTGGTAGTGAAAGGTTAACCTTATGTAGTGTGGTAGTGAAACGGTTAACCTGATGTAGTGTGGTAGTGAAAGGGTTAACCTTCTGTAGTGTCGTAGTGAAAGGTTAACCGTCTGTAGTGTGGTAGTGAAAGGGTTAACCATCGGTAGTGTGGTAGTGAAAGGTTAACCTTCTGTAGTGTGGTAGTGAAAGGGTTAACTGTCTGTAGTGTGGTAGTGAAAGGGTTAACAGTCTGTAGTGTGGTAGTGAAAGGTTAACCTTCTGTAGTGTGGTAGTGAAAGGGTTAACCATCAGTAGTGTGGTAGTGAAAGGGTTAACCGCCTGTAGTGTGGTAGTGAAAGATTAACCGTCTGTAGTGTGGTAGTGAAAGGGTTAACCGTCTGTAGTGTGGTAGTGAAAGGTTAACCGTCTGTAGTGTGGTAGTGAAAGGGTTAACCGTCTGTAGTGTGGTAGTGAAAGGTTAACCGTATGTAGTGTGGTAGTGAAAGGGTTAACCATCGGTAGTGTGGTAGTGAAAGGTTAACCTTCTGTAGTGTGGTAGTGAAAGGGTTAACCTTACTGTATGTAGTGTGGTAGTGAAAGGGTTAACCTTATGTAGTGTCGTAGTGAAAGGTTAACCGTATGTAGTGTGGTAGTGAAAGGGTTAACCATCGGTAGTGTGGTAGTGAAAGGTTAACCTTATGTAGTGTGGTAGTGAAAGTGTTAACCTTATGTAGTGTGGTAGTGAAAGTGTTAACCGTCTGTAGTGTGGTAGTGAAAGTGTTAACCTTCTGTAGTGTGGTAGTGAAAGGTTAACCTTCTGTAGTGTGGTAGTGAAAGGGTTAACTGTCGGTAGTGTGGTAGTGAAAGGGTTAACATTCTGTAGTGTGGTAGTGAAAGGGTTAACCATCGGTAGTGTGGTAGTGAAAGGTTAACCTTATGTAGTGTGGTAGTGAAACGGTTAACCTGATGTAGTGTGGTAGTGAAAGGGTTAACCTTCTGTAGTGTCGTAGTGAAAGGTTAACCGTCTGTAGTGTGGTAGTGAAAGGGTTAACCATCGGTAGTGTGGTAGTGAAAGGTTAACCTTCTGTAGTGTGGTAGTGAAAGGGTTAACTGTCTGTAGTGTGGTAGTGAAAGGGTTAACAGTCTGTAGTGTGGTAGTGAAAGGTTAACCTTCTGTAGTGTGGTAGTGAAAGGGTTAACCATCAGTAGTGTGGTAGTGAAAGGGTTAACCGCCTGTAGTGTGGTAGTGAAAGATTAACCGTCTGTAGTGTGGTAGTGAAAGGGTTAACCGTCTGTAGTGTGGTAGTGAAAGGTTAACCGTCTGTAGTGTGGTAGTGAAAGGGTTAACCGTCTGTAGTGTGGTAGTGAAAGGTTAACCGTATGTAGTGTGGTAGTGAAAGGGTTAACGTTAGGTTATGACTATAACCAAGTTCTGTTAATAGTGGTGACGCTCGGCGTCACTCATGCACTGTCCTCGCACACGTGCACGCGCACTGAATAAAGACCACAATGTACCTTTATATCCCAATATTTGTCTGACCACACCCCTATCAGCTCACCTACATAAGCAGGTGTGTGGTCACCTGCACTCCTCCTTCCCAAGCTTTCACCACAAGGTGAGATCAAGGGCTGCAGCGGCGTCGGACGCCGAGCGTCACCACTATTAACAGAACTTGGTTATAGTCATAACCTAACGTTCTGTATCATAGTCGGTTCCGCTCGGCGTCACTCATGCACATAGGGAGGCCGAGCGGAGCCACCGGCCGACAAATACACCCCGCTGAAGGCCCCCCACAACCATCAGAACAGGGAGGGCCGAGCCCCCCCGACCCCCCCTAATGGAGGGCACCCCCCCTATTGGAGGTTTCCCGGGAGGGCGACGGACCCGCCCGTGCGAAGAGGCACTCAAGCAACTCAACGCACAGGGTGAGCAGACCGTGGCCTGACCCCACGACTACACACACGCACAACCCGCATGCCACCCGGGAACGAACGGAGGGAACAACCTCGTTACTGCCCCCAGAATCACGGGGTCAAGGGCAAACCCAACCCCGTGGCAAGGCCGTAGCAGCGGAGCGCGAAGGAAGGCCCAGACCCACCAAAGGGACTGGACCCCCTGGAACGGGGGCCCGGAGAAGTCCATGATGCCAGCATCAAGACCCCACCAGGTGGGCACTTAGTGACCCCGCCCCCCACATCGCCAGCGTATTCGGACAAAGGCCCCTCAGCTGAGCGGGCCCTGTCCCCCCAATAGTCCACCGCCTGGCACACTGACCCTGCAGAACAGGCAGTCAGCATGGCCGTAAGCACACAAAAAAGGTGCACTGGGGAAAAACCAGGCAACAGGCTGTTAACCCGAGCCTGGAGACTGCGGACGAGACAGGCGCCAGAGGGGACAGCTGAACACAGCCGGCCCGGCGGAAGGGGCGTATGCTGGCGTTGTTGCATGACCAAGCCTCCATTTAAAAAAAACCCACCCAGAGGGGTTGAGGCAGAGAAGGCTGACACGATTGGCAGACGTCATGAACGTGCAGGGGCACCCTCAACCGGGTAACCCGGGAGTTGACACTGCTCCAACACACCAGGGAATCAACCACCTTGGTGTTACCCAATGCGGTGGTTGTTCCTATAACCCCTCAAGAAAAAACTCCAAAACACACCTGCGGGTATACACCGGCTATACCGCAGTACAAGTGTTTCAGTTTCCAAAAAAGGGTTAACCCAGGCCTACGGGTCGACGAAACATTACTTCGGACCGGGCCCGGCGATACGGGAAGCACAGGGTCACAAGAGGAGGTCAAAGACCACCCCAACAGGCCCCTCTTCGCCATGCGTGAGAGAGGAGCGAAAAGAATGGAGAACCAGCCCCAAGCACACCGTACTTGGTATTCCCAGGCGGTCTCCCAACCAAGTACTAACCAGGACCAACCTGCGTAGCGGCCGAGATCTGACGAGATCGAGCGTGTACAGGTTGGCAAGGCCGTAAGCTATTACGACAGTGCTGAGTAAAAAATGTACCCAACCAGGGTCTCCATAGCGCTTAACCCTGTGACACCCGGACCGACCTGGCATTTTTCCCCTGAAAAAAGCCCAAGTCCCTCAGGGTACCAGAACAGCAGATCTGCATCCCCGGCGGACAACGGGTTCAACTGATCCGGACCAGCGTGACCAGAACCAGTCCCGTGCCCTAACCACGCCGACATGCCTACTCCAGGAGAAGGGGCAGATATGCGTGTTGATCTTAAACATGAAAAGAAGGCGCCACCCAGACGTTCGGGGCGAACCACACCCGGTGGCCCACCCCCAGGGCGTGAGACCCCTCTACATATGTTCAGATCCATTCCGTCATCATCCCCCAGATATGAACGAGAATCCGTCGACAACCAAAACAGGTCGTCGGAAGAGGAAAAACCTCCATCCCAGTTGCTTTATAAAAACGCAGTTTTAACCCCAAGCAACCAAGGCGTGCCAGTCAGTCGCCTGATTACAGAACACCCCAAGCTAGCACTATGCGTGCGTCAGGACACAACCACATCAATGAACAGGCTATTTAGACCTGTCATTGAATCCCCAAGGCGCCCAAGGGAACGACAAGAGGGGTGTGATACTTCCTAACTCCAACTATTTTTAAAAGAAAAGAAGGAAGCACCAACAGTGTGTATCCCAGTCTACACAGCCGGGGGTAAAAATTGTTTACATTTTTACATTCCACCACCCTCCCATAGAGAGGAGACGGAAATCCCCAGAGAGACTTCCCACGCGAGCTGTACAGATTGAAAAGAATATATTGCACCTTGAGCCATGTAAAAGTTTGGTTCTAGGGCTCTCCGGGGAGGAGGCACTGAACCCATACACACTCAATAATCGAATTGAATCGAATACACACACAATAGAGTAGGACTCCTTCTTGAGGTTCCACTCACCTTATCAATCTGAGGAGGAGGCTCTGTACTCTGAGGAGGCTCCCTCACATGGAAGGAGAGTCCCAACTCACAGAAGGCCCGAATAGGAGCTTCGTGAGGAGGAGCCCTGACCACCCCCCGAAACAGATCCATCATATGGACCTGAACAGCACACGGAAGTCCTACCAACAGAGACGCGCACAGTGACGTACTCTATGGCGGGGGAATTTCTGCGGTGCACACGCCCAATATTCCAGGGCGTGGGACCAGGAAACTCCCTCCCCCCCCCCCTCACCCTGTAACATGCCGAACCGCAACGTGACAGGAACCTTGAAGGACAGGTGGGTTTACCCCTGACCAACAGAAAAAAGGGGGAGGAAAGGTTACCAGTTCACCCCTTTACGACCCCACACCCATGATACGATGTAATGACAAAAAGAGTATGACGCAGTCATAGTCAGCTCCATGAAGCGTCTAACAGCTTCACACAGCGCATGTGCTAACCTGCTATCTGATTTTTACTAAGGAAAAAACACAGAATAGAGAGGGCCCTCCAAGAGCCCCGGTACCAAACTTACACATGTGCTTCTGTGGCCAGCCCAACCCAGTTGCAGGTCACACGACACACACAACCCATCATCACCTACAAAAAATGGCAAAAACACTCTACAGAGGAACGCCGTTTTTCATAATGAGAGAATACATAATTCTCGATTAGTATCGGCCACAGGCCTTGCTAAGCACACACGAAAAGCGACCAAACAATCTTTTCTTTTAGGAAAATAAAGTTCCCAAGCAGTTTTAGCACAACCTCAGCAATCAAGCTAAGGGTTACATCGTATCCCTACCACACAGTGACACAATATAGTGTAACAACATGTCTGAGAGGAGGATGAAGAAGTCCCCAGGGAACCGGGGGGAAACACAACCCTCCTACTTTACCCTTAATACGGCCAGTTAAACAGGTAAACCTGTTAATGTGTGAACACACTGTTCATTGTCATTACAGGCTGAGAAAAGAACCATTCTTTACTCATATGTAACTAAGCATAGCTTTATAGGTTAGTTTAACCCCCTTAGTTGTGAGTACACAGTACATAAACACACATGATGTTTCTCAACACAACAAACCAGATCATTTTCACATCTGTAACAAACAACCCGATTTGCATGGAGAAGCTAAATACCAGTGACAAAACAGTTCACACATAACTCGCGTCATATCCTAAATGTAGTGCAGCAACACTCGTTTTGGAAAACATCGTTATTTACAAAACATTTAGAAGGGAAAGCAAGAAGAAGTGTTCAAGGCCTGGTCAGGACCTTGCCTACCTTGAGCGCAGATCAAGCGAAACTGCAGTCTCTAACATGGCACCGAAGTAACACAGCCTCCTGTGTTTGACGACACGGGCAGCTCGCTGCTCCAACCCGCCGCTACGGTGCTCCTTGTTGACGCAGCCCTCGCCGGCCTGGCTCAGGGCAGGTTCGACGAACATCCTCTGTCAAAGATGACGTCGTAGTCAAGAGTGTTAAAAACATGTTACCGTCACAGCACGTTCAACAGTGTAGCATTAAGCTAACGGCCGCTCTCGGCCGAAAGCAGCAAGCTAACATTTACCTAGCCTAGTGACACAACAGGCTTGGTAAACACAGCGAGCTAGCGCCGCAGCTAACAGCTGACTGGCTAACACAGTAGGCCACAACTAGCACGCAAGCTAAGCAGCCACCACCTGAACTCGTACACAACGATACAACAAGTCACACTCCGACAGGCCGCCGTTCTGAAACCCTCCTCACTTATTAAGAGAAAAGAGAAACAAGATGTTAACACAGTTTTACAATGGTGATTTTACCAACACCCAACGGAGCCAGCACAATACCCAACTGGGCTGTAGCTGACTTGAACACAGATCTTCCGCTAACGAACATCCATGCCCATATTTCCTCGTGAGGGAATACTCTCATTTGTATATGAAAGAAGGGGCTACACGGTGACAGAGAGATATCCACTCGTCCAGAAACACAGGGATCACCAGTGTTATTGGTCGTGGCCCACTAGTTAACTATAATGGGCTTCAGACCAAGGTCTTCCGCCGTCGCCTAAGAGGCTGAACAAAGGACCCTAGCCTGGGGCCGGTTTTCATAAACATTGTCAGCTAGCCCCCATAGCACTAACAGACAAGTGGAGCTCGCAAGCAAAACATTACTCACCAAACCTGGAACCCACCGCTTCTTAGCGCACCCTGATGTCCCTTGAGGGTTTTTTTTCCTGATGGAAAACTTTTCCCGAGGAAGGGCGAGTATGACCACGCCTGGTGCCTTATAGGAGGTCACTGGGGCGGGGCCTGGTCAAGTGCACGGGTGCTTTGTTTTCGTTCATGTAGTACAGTAGGTACTGGAGATGAGGTATATCTCAATATGGCGAAAGAGCGAGACGCGATTCGCCAGTACGACCATATAACCATCGGTAGTGTGGTAGTGAAAGGTTAACCTTCTGTAGTGTGGTAGTGAAAAGGTTAACTGTCTGTAGTGTGGTAGTGAAAGGTTAACCGTCAGTAGTGTGGTAGTGAAAGGTTAACCTACTGTAATGAAAGGGTTAATAACGGTTCAAGTGACTGTGAAACTGGAGATATTGTGGAGGGAAGAATATTTGCCAAATACTCTGGCAATACGCACGGAAGAGTAAACGCTCCACAGTGGAACATCAGCAACACATTGTGTCCGCGGCACCACACTCACATAGATCACATTTAAAACTAACCGAATGTCACAATAAGCCAGGTAGCCAAGTGCAGTCCCATTGTTTTCCATCAACTATAAAAACATCTGCAGACACATCAAAGCAGCCAAGGGTGTCTATTAATAGATCAGTGCACCAAAAGGGGAGGCTAAAGGCCCAATCGGTAATCCAAACGTAAACAATTGAGTAACCCCCAACCGCAGACGAGCTCAAATTTGCAATAGCTGCAACCTTTTTGCGATAGGCCACACCCACTGCCAAGCCCCCTTTTAGCCGATTGGGCCTGAACACACACACCCCTCCACACACACACACACACACAAACACACTTGACCTCCACGCCCAATTTCAGCCTCCTAGGGTGAAACCTGCAGTCGCTAGAATGTAGTGACCTTTTTTTGTGGACCAACCAACCGACATAGTGTCCTATAGAGCTGCTGGTCGCAGCCAGACATAATAAGCAGACATGTTTTCATTCTCTTGTTGACCGACTGAGCTTTTGACACAAGGACAAACCAGACAACAGATAAACATGTGGTTTTAACTGTATTTGTTGTATTTTGTTAGGTCTGTAAAGGGTTTGATTACGTCGATCGTGTTTGTAAAACGATGGAGTGAATCAGATCTACGTTTACGATTTGCAGAACGTTTAAAAAAGATCATCCTCCAAGGCTAAGAGAATAACCAAAGACTCTAGTCACCCAAACAACTGCCTCTTTGCACTGCTGCGGTCAGGCAAGCGCTACCGGAGTCTCATGGCCGGTACAGAGAGACTCAGAAGGAGCTTCTATCCCCAGGCCATCAGGATGCTAAATGACTATGTAACATCATCAACCTACAGTATCCATCTACACCCATTGCACATACATCCACATGTACACACTCACTTTAAACAAACACTCACCTTAACACTCACTTTTAGACACTTTGTATTTTATTTTTTTATTATTTTTTAAACAAACACATAAACAAACATGACAACACACGATAAGATATACAAGCATTAGTTGTCAGTGCACATCCAATGAAATCACATTTTAGTTAATTGTCTTATATAGGATATACCCCTAATACCTGTTATCTAAAAACCTACACACATATGCTCCAGCTCGAACCCCCCCCCCTCCTGTATCTATTTATTAAAGAGATTTGCACTACATTCATACCTCATTTGAATTTGCACCTTGCCTTAAAAAGTGTTTGCACCTCATTGTCTGCATTTGTACCTCATTGCCTGCATGTTTACTTCATTGTACTTAGATTGTACTTAGGTTGTACTTTAGTTTGTGTATTGTATATTGTATATTGTTATTCCTCTTTTACTTTCTTTTCTACTGCACATTCTCAGGGGGCTCATACAGAACCAAGCATTTCACTGTAAAGTACATGTACCTTATATGTGACAAATAAAAACAAACTTGAAACTTGAACCGATGGAAACTCAACTAATGCACGTGAAGAATCCCAGATTGGGACGTTATAAACGTGTTTACAGTGACTCTACAGAAGCGATGAACTCACATGGAATCTATGAACTCATTCTGTCAAATAATCAAACAAACAAACGTCCACAACACGGTCAACACGCTGAGCTATATGGCCCGACATACAGAGCGCTCTCTCTTTACTATTATGGTATGGTGTTTACGGGGGGAACGCGGTGGAGCGAGAACAACCCAGAGAAGGTGATGCACTTAAAGTCCTTTTGTATAAACCCCCCCCTCCCCCTTTCATCCTCCACGGTCCCCGCGAGATCGGACATTAAGCTAATTAGCTCCAAGCGAGACGGAGCGAAAGCTAACATTGCCTAAAAAGGTCTATCGGCACCCGGGACGAAGGGGGGGGGGGGGGGGGGGTATGTAGCCTAAGGCTAGATTCCTGGGACCACACAGGATCCATGTGGAGGTCACCCGCAGGACAATGGGATTTTAACAGGACACGTTATGGGAAGACAGGATTTGTTACACACCAGCCACCAGCCACCAGCCACCAGAATTTGTAGTAAGTATGGATTAATCCGAGGATACGATTTTTTATCTCAAACATGCCTACATAATATCTTAGGCTGCGTTCACACTGCAGGCCTTAGTGCTAGATTCTGATTGGATCAGATTCTTTGTTTGGCTGTTCACATTATTTTCTAAATGCGGCCCAATATCAGATTCCAGTGTGATCTGGTGGTCACTGCTCCTGAACTGACTCGCGTGCGCAAATGAACAAGAAAGAAGTTGGGACGTAAAAAAGTGACACATTTCAATCTAGAGTGACGTAAAAGTCACATGACTGTTCAGACTGAGGTTGCGTTGCAAAGAATCTGACCTGTATCTGATTAAGGACCACATATGAAAGTGGCCCAAATCAGAATTGAAAAGATCCATGTGCTTTGTGCTGTTTACACTGTTGTGAAAAATCACATTTAAGAAAAATAATCTGATTTGGGCCACAGGCAAGTGGAAAATTCAGGCAACTGCCAAATGTAAGTTAAACACCAACATGATGCAGTAAAGGGTCTTAATAGAGATTTAAGTTAAACAGCAACATCATGCAGTAAAGTGTCTTAATAGAGATTTAAGTTAAACACCAACATGATGCAGTAAAGTGTCTTAATAGAGATTTAAGTTAAACAGCAACATCATGCAGTAAAGGGTCTTAATAGAGATTTAAGTTAAACAGCAACATCATGCAGTAAAGGGTCTTAATAGAGATTTAAGTTAAACAGCAACATCATGCAGTAAAGTGTCTTAATAGAGATTTAAGTTAAACAGCAACATCATGCAGTAAAGTGTCTTAATAGAGATTTAAGTTAAACAGCAACATCATGCAGTAAAGGGTCTTAATAGAGATTTAAGTTAAACAGCAACATCATGCAGTAAAGTGTCTTAATAGAGATTTAAGTTAAACACCAACATCATGCAGTAAAGGGTCTTAATAGAGATTTAAGTTAAACAGCAACATCATGCAGTAAAGTGTCTTAATAGAGATTTAAGTTAAACACCAACATGATGCAGTAAAGGGTCTTAATAGAGATTTAAGTTAAACAGCAACATCATGCAGTAAAGTGTCTTAATAGAGATTTAAGTTAAACACCAACATCATGCAGTAAAGGGTCTTAATAGAGATTTAAGTTAAACACCAACATCATGCAGTAAAGGGTCTTAATAGAGATTTAAGTTAAACACCAACATGATGCAGTAAAGGGTCTTAATAGAGATTTAAGTTAAACAGCAACATCATGCAGTAAAGGGTCTTAATAGAGATTTAAGTTAAACACCAACATCATGCAGTAAAGGGTCTTAATAGAGATTTAAGTTAAACACCAACATCATGCAGTAAAGGGTCTTAATAGAGATTTAAGTTAAACAGCAACATCATGCAGTAAAGTGTCTTAATAGAGATTTAAGTTAAACACCAACATCATGCAGTAAAGGGTCTTAATAGAGATTTAAGTTAAACACCAACATCATGCAGTAAAGGGTCTTAATAGAGATTTAAGTTAAACACCAACATCATGCAGTAAAGTGTCTTAATAGAGATTTAAGTTAAACACCAACATCATGCAGTAAAGGGTCTTAATAGAGATTTAAGTTAAACACCAACATGATGCAGTAAAGTGTCTGGTCAATTTTAGCATGGTGTTATTCACTGTCAAAGATGAAAAAATTAAGTAAATAAAATAAAAATTGATATTCTCATTTGGTTCGTTACAATTTACTCAAGCCTAGTAACAGACACAATATTTCTGACTGGTTAGGAATATGATTCCTGAGACGAGTACGGGATTATGGTTTACATCATCTCCATGTACTTAAACCCCACTCTGCGACGGCTCCTGGGACCGGGGGGGATGACCCAACATGTCTTCTACATGGGCGACAGTGTAGCACTCTCGGGAGGTAGAGCAGTCGTCTGGCAATCCGCAGGTTCCCGGTTCGATTCCCGCTCCTCCCCGGCAACGTGTCGATGTGTCCTTGAGCAAGATACTTAACCCCTAATTGCTCCCGATGAGCAGTTGGCACCTTGCATGCAGGGGCGGATTTAGGATTGTAGGAGATCCGGGGCTTTTTTTTACTTCAACACCACAACCTTTAACTTATACCACCGCCTTAAAGCGGACAAAAGGCACTAGAGAACACTTAAATTCACACCCTTTAATTAATGAAGCAAACTATAATAATTTATTATAATAATAATAATAATAATAATAATAATAATAATAATATATATAAATAATAATAATAATAATAATAATAATAATAATAATAATAATAATAATAATAATAATAATAATAATAATAATAATAATAATAATAATAATAATAATAATAATAATAATAATAATAATAATAATAATAATAATACACTGTTTGTATAGCACCTTTCATACAAGAATTGCAGCTCAAAGTGCTTCACAGCAGTACAAAAAGACAGGCATAAAATGAGCACAACATTGGCAGATCAAGAGCAATGCATAAAGTGCAGACATAAAGCATAAAATAGATAGCAGTAAAATAGACAAAGTCAAGGTAAGACATAGAACATTAAATCACATCGTTTTTCATATTAGGATCTAAGATCTAGGGTTAACTCGCCGAACGTTGAGCGCCAGGACCCCCGAAAACCAGAGTATAGTCGGGTTTTTATCGTTGTTTCTTTTATTCGATATTTCCATTCATAAAGACATGCCGGCAGCCTGTGTTATCACTGGGGATCTCAAAAGTCCAATACCGCCGCCTAACACCTTGCGGCCGCTATTGCACTCCATTTGAAACGATGTGGCTTGGTGTCTGTCATTTTGGAAATGACACCAGACCACCCTGAAACTACACTCATATTCACGACGGTATAAAACGGAAATGTATGGCATCTTGACCGGAAGAGGATAACCCCCGGACCCCGGTTCTAAACGGGAACCGGTACTATATTAGAAAAGACCGGAGTATTTATAAGCTCCGACGTCATCGGTACTGCTATCGGTACTCGAGAAATTATGGAGTTTCTTTTTTGAGGAATTTAAACGTCGCAAAGTAATCTTGTTGGCCGTTTTCTATATCTCTCCTCCCTCGGTCTCTCTCTGCCTGCGCGAGGAGCGGGCTGTGCTGTGCTCACACACACACACTCACTCACTCACTCACTCACTCACTCACACACTCACTCACTCACTCACACACACACTCACTCACTCACTCACACACACACTCACTCACTCACTCACACACTCACACACTCACACGCTCACACACACACACACACACACACACACACACACACACACACACACACACACACACACACACACACACACACACACACACACACACACACACGGGTGCTGTTGTAGGCTACAGAGTACAGACAGCTCTGCTCTCATCATGGCGGACAGAACGAAACGTTCAAAAGTCTGGGTCTATTTTACTAAAGTCGATGCGGACAACGCTCGTTGCCACAAGTGCAACAAGACATTTGCCAGTAATGTATAACCGCTGGTACTTGTCAATGTGGCTGGCGGGGAGCTAACGTTATTAGCCTGAGCTCCGAGTAGAATAATGGCTGACAATCCAGAAGTAAATAAACGAACGAGAGCTTCCGATTGGTGGTAAGAAGAAGAGGTGGGTGCAAGCGGTGTGACGTAATTGGCAGATCCACTGTCAATCAAAATAGTATTGTATGACTCCAACTTTTTTATCTTACATTTGTTGTTAATTATAAAAAGTCTATAATTCAGACACATTTAAAACATTGCTGTTGCTGCTGAAGAAATAATATTTATTTATATGTATATAGTTATATAAAAGAATAATAAAGCAATGTCGATTCTGTTCTTAATTCTGTTTTTTTTTCTTGCAAAATAATCAAAAAGAACCGATAAGAGTATCGATAAAGTACCGAACCGTTAAGCAGTATCGATAAGAGTAGTAGTATCGATAAAATCCTAACGATACCCATCCCTGACAATCGACTATATTATTAGATCCATAGCTATAATATAATATAGCTTTAGGCCTGCAAACACAGCCACGTATCCCCATGTTAAAAGGCGCTGGCCTTTCAACAGTAAGAGTAAACAGCGCCATCTGCCGAAAGTGTTAATATGCGTCTTTGTTTACGGTTTGATTATCACTGATACAAAGTAAAATAGTGCAGTGCAATAAAATAGTTAGTAAAATAGAATAAAATAATGCAATAGTGCATTGCAATAAAATAGTTATCATCGTATTTTTTCGGGAGGCCGGTAAGGAGTGCATTACAGTAGTCGAGTCGGCTTGAGATAAAGGCATGGATCTGGTTTTCAGCGTCCTTTTGATTTATAAATGGCCGTACTTTAGCTATGTTTCTAAGGTGGAAGAATTATGTTTTTGTCAACTTGTTGATTGTGATTTAAAGCTTAGGTCTGAGTCTACCATAACACCAAGACTTAACTCACTCAAATACAGTTAGCAGCTGGATAGACTACAGATGGAAATTAGCTTCTGCTAAATCTGATGCAAACATATTTTCATGTAACAATGATTAATTGTCACACAAAAATAAAAATAGATTCAGGGCTTTTCAGAAAACATTCGGGCCTTGAGCCCAAGTAGCCACCCCCTAGCCCCGCCCCTGCTTGCATGGTTGCCTCCGCCGTCGGTGTGTGAATGTGTGAGTGAATGGGTAAAATGTGAGTAACAAATTGTAAAGCGCTTTGGATAAAAGCTGCTATATAAAAAAGCAACCATTCGGAGCGGGAGCTGCATGAGAGCAGTAGTAGCAACGCTCACGTGTCCAAGACAAATCTCACAGAGTCTAATTTCACCTCTTATCTCCGCTGTAGATCACGTCAGGAAAACAACGCACCAAGACCAACAGAGCAGCTCTCAACAACATCTTATAGCTCTTTACTCGCTGGTTTATCTTGGCAGGTCCCCTCTGTGTTCGGTCGGAATGCACCATGGAACCTTTAACCTTTTAATTAATTTTAACTTTCGCGACCTCCCCCCCCCCCTGGCCGGCGGGCCGGTTGGAGAAGCACTGCCAGTAGTATGATCAGGGGAACGGACGCTGATGAAGGTCGTGTGCTGAAATGTGTCCTTTTGTACATGTCTTAACTGCTGCGCACGCGTCGAAGGATATCATGTGAGCGCGCTGGTGGATCCTTCAGCGACTGTACAGACAAGTTGAAGAGACCGTTCTATACGTTTGTTAACCGTCTGTAGTGTGGTAGTGACAGGGTTAACCTTCTGTAGTGTGGTAGTGAAAGGGTTAACCTTCTGTAGTGTGGTAGTGAAAGGTTAACCTTCTGTAGTGTAGTAGTGAAAGGTTAACCTTCTGTAGTGTGGTAGTGAAAGGTTAACCTTCTGTAGTGTAGTAGTGAAAGGGTTAACCTTCTGTAGTGTGGTAGTGAAAGGTTAACCGTCTGTAGTGTGGTAGTGAAAGGTTAACCTTCTGTAGTGTGGTAGTGAAAGGTTAACCTTCTGTAGTGTAGTAGTGAAAGGTTAACCTTCTGTAGTGTGGTAGTGAAAGGGTTAACCTTCTGTAGTGTGGTAGTGAAAGGTTAACCTTCTGTAGTGTAGTAGTGAAAGGTTAACCTTCTGTAGTGTGGTAGTGAAAGGTTAACCTTCTGTAGTGTAGTAGTGAAAGGTTAACCTTCTGTAGTGTGGTAGTGAAAGGTTAACCTTCTGTAGTGTGGTAGTGAAAGGTTAACCTTCTGTAGTGTGGTAGTGAAAGGTTAACCATCTGTAGTGTGGTAGTGAAAGGTTAACCTTCTGTAGTGTGGTAGTGAAAGGTTAACCATCTGTAGTGTAGTAGTGAAAGGTTAACCTTCTGTAGTGTGGTAGTGAAAGGTTAACCTTCTGTAGTGTAGTAGTGAAAGGTTAACCTTCTGTAGTGTGGTAGTGAAAGGTTAACCTTCTGTAGTGTGGTAGTGAAAGGTTAACCTTCTGTAGTGAGGTAGTGAAAGGTTAACCTTCTGTAGTGTAGTAGTGAAAGGTTAACCTTCTGTAGTGTGGTAGTGAAAGGTTAACCTTCTGTAGTGTGGTAGTGAAAGGTTAACCTTCTGTAGTGTGGTAGTGAAAGGTTAACCATCTGTAGTGTGGTAGTGAAAGGTTAACCTTCTGTAGTGTGGTAGTGAAAGGTTAACCATCTGTAGTGTGGTAGTGAAAGGTTAACCTTCTGTAGTGTGGTAGTGAAAGGTTAACCTTCTGTAGTGTGGTAGTGAAAGGTTAACCTTCTGTAGTGTGGTAGTGAAAGGTTAACCTTCTGTAGTGTGGTAGTGAAAGGTTAACCTTCTGTAGTGTGGTAGTGAAAGGGGTAATAAACGGTACATAAACAACCGTAGCTCACCTCGTTCTTTGGCAGCGTGGCGAAGGGCTTGATGATGGTGGCCAGGGGCACTTGGCACTGCTTGGCCAGGTCGGCCGTGCAGGGGAAGGAGTAGGTGGTGCAGCGCATGAACCTGGGGCTGGCGTTGCCTGGAGGAGAGGAGGTGGAAGAGAGGTCGTCACGGGGAAGGACACACCGAGGTGGGCCGGTCCGTTTCAGGACACATTCGTTCTTAGCGCTAGATATGTATTTACTAGGGCTGTCAAAATGAATGCTTTAACTTTGGAGATTAATTTAAATTAATTAAAGCATTCAAATAAATTAATCTAGATTAATCTATGGAGTGAAAAATCTTCAACGTTCTGAACTTTCAGCAGTATATTTGCTTGTTCTTTTTTTGCATCGACTCATGCACCTTTTTGAAAATCATCTGACATGAAGATGGAACACATTTTAGTTGTTAATATGATTTACATTACCATTAAAATACTATTAAAATAGTATTTGAATCTAAATATACTTTCTTTGTGTTGATTTTACATTAATTCCATGATTTTACTCAAGTAAATATCTGTTACAAGCTTCGGTCTTAAATCGAAAAATGCTATTTTTAATCTAGATTAATTACAGAAAATTGTGAGATTAATTAGTAAATTGTTTTTAATCTAATGACAGCACTAGTATTCACTTATCGGGAAACAGTGTGACAGCCAGTGCGTGGGAGGACTGAATTCATTGCAAGAGTAAACACTAATAAACATCACTAGACATATATTCCAAAAGTAAAGTATTGTGTTACATAGTGACGTAGATATGTAACACACATAGACCACCTTCATGAACATGGCTCAGAGCGGCTGCACTTCACCCTTTCACTGTCGCACTACCAAACGGTTAACCCTTTCACTGCGACAATACACAGATGGTTAACCATTTCACTGCCACACGACAACAGGTTAACCCTTTCACTGCCACACTACAGAAGGTTAACCCTTTACTATCACACTACCGATGGTAACCGTCGGTAGTGTGATAGTAAAGACGTTGTCTGAGTGAACGGAGGCGTAAGCATGATTTTTTTATGCAGGTTCCTTTCGAGCCACGAGATTACCAGATGAAATAATTCACCTCATGCCTGATGAAACGACCCACGCCTGCACCCAGGCACGAAAACAGAGCCCACTGATTTAACGAGGTGGAGATGTTTATACTAAGGATTTGTATAGTCGACTTTAATTTGCCGAAATTTGCCTGGTAGTCGACTAAAAGAAAAATGTGGGGGGGGGGGTCATTCCATTTGGGCTGTGGGGGGTGCTTAATGCCTGAAGGAGTCGACTGACGGCTTCTTGTCCTCTGCGAAAGGAGCAATTGGTCCACTGATGGATAGATCTTGATATTTGTCTAGTGTGTTCATTAGATGGGTGAAATCCTCTTTCAGTGCCTCTGTGCCCGTTTTCTTAGGCAGTTAGCCTCGCTGGTATGTGTGCCACGCTTCTAGGCCTCTTTGCTTTTGGAAAGAATGATTAAAAAAATAAATCTAAAAGAATATTTGAATCTTTTATTTTTTTTTTGCATTCGACTAAGAGGTTGGCAGTCGACTACGGCTCCTTTTGATCGATTATTAGTCGACTATTCGACTAGTCGAGGTCAGCCCTAGTTTATACTTGATGATTTTTTTCTATAAACATTGGTACTGGAGCAGTTGTGAGGGGTCGTGGTGGTGGTTTACCTTGGTCCTGCACGGTGAAGTCCGTGGTGACCAGGGGAGGGACCTGGCCTCGGGTGTTCGTGGCGTAGACCTGTCCTCCTCGTTTCGCTTGGTCGTCCTCGATGACTTGGGTCTGAAACACGAGAGGAGTCGACGTTAAGACCTTGCAGCAGCGGCTCAGGCTCATGTCTTCAGAGCAGTTGGGACGGACGACGGCACCTGTATTCATCAAGCATCTCGAAGCAGGAGCGCTGATCTGAGATCAGATCGACTCATAGGTCATAGTGAGGTGTATATCTCAGGGTATGGCTTAAAACCAATTTCCGACAATTAGTTACACTTTAGATAAAAAAAATTCTATTTCTTGATTCAGAATTTTTGTATCATGGATGAACAAAACATTCAATGCGAATGGTTGATTTGAATTTCAACAACTTTTTAAGCACCTTGTTAAAAAATGGGCTGTTTTCTAGGAATTCCAGGCCTTGACTTTTTTTGGTAAAAAATCAAGCACTTCAAGGACCTTGTGCGAACCCTGATATTTTCCACTCTTGAACCCTTAGACAAGGTCTATCATTCTGCCCTTATATTTATTACTGGTTACTTACTCCTGTATCCTGTATGATACAGTGGGTTGGTTTTCTCTGGCAGAGAGGCTAAATAAACATGGTGGGAAAGCCTTATACCACCTTATATCGCAATGACTCTGGACTGGAACCTTGGACCCTATCGAACCCGCTCAGATGATTGGCTCATGCTTAATGTCGCCAGAGAAACAGTCTGAATCTGAAAAGTCAACCTTTTATTTTAGTACCTCAACCTCTTTGAATGGATTCTCTACTAACTTATGGTTTAAAACCATGATCACAAACCTCCCTGCCTCCATTTGTAATGTTTGTGCTTTTGTAATTTGTATTGTTTTTATTTTGTTTTATTCATTATTGCCTAATGTAATCTCGGCATCATTGAAAGTGTGACAACATTTTCAGAAGTTACCCTAAACTCACAGACACAGATTGACTAATGAGTGTTCAGGTTCATTATCAGGGTATCTGCAGGGTATTAAAAATGATTAAATTCATTATTCTCAATTCAAGGCCTTAAAGGGTATTAAAAAGTCTTACATTTCATCTGTCAGGAGATTCAATAATATTAAATATATGAAATGTTTTTGTATTCAAGTTGTTGTTTTTTGCGGGGCTACCGGGAGCTTGGTGCGTCTGGCAAGAGCTTGTATGGTGGTGGCACGGTGGTGTAGTGGTTAACACTGTCGCCTCGGGGGGGTCAGGTGGCGTAGCGGAGATTGCGTTCGTCACCAACACCGGAGACGCTGGATTCGCCTGTTCGAATCCAGCTCCCGGCGTTGCTATCAGCTTGGCTGGCCTCTCACACTAATACAATTGGCAGTATTAGAGGGTGGGAAAGCTGAAGGGTGGGTCCTGGGCGTTGTGGACAGCGACCCCTACAGTTCGGTCGGGGCGCCTGCTCAGCAAGGGTAGGAACTAGGGAGAGATAGTGCGGCCTCCCACACGCTACACTCTCCCCGGTGAGAACCTGCGCGGCCAGGCTGCACATGCGTCGGAGGAAAGCATGTGACAGTCTCCGGTCTCTCGGACCAACAGTAGGGGAAAGTATGCAACAACCAGGAAGGGTGGGATGGGAGAAAAAGACGGAAAAAGAGGGGAAGAAAGATAATAATAAAAAAAAAAAAACACTGTCGCCTCACAGCAAGAAGGTCCAAGGTTCAATTCCCGCTTGAGGACCAGGTTTCCGCGTTGCCAAGTACCCAGGTGGGGTATCTCCCGGGCCTTTCCGTGTGGAGTTTGCATGTTCTCGCTCCGTGCTTGCAAGGGTTTCCCCTCCCGATAAGATAAACCCAATGGAAAAACAGGCACAACAGATCGCTAATGCTGTCGCGTCCCTGACTAAGACGGACAGGAGCACTTGGATTGGTCCCCAGGGCGAGGTCCCACGCCGCAGCCCCTATCTGCTCCCGGCTGCCCTTGGGGGGAAGTACGACGGGATGGGTCAAGTGCAGAGACTGTCCAGTTGTTGATATTATTATTGTATGGAACGTGCAAGAATTTAAATTGGCAGCCGCAAGCTCAGTGTCACTATGAGTTTAAAATGTTTTGCTAGTATGGTCGTGAAATTGGTATTAAAGTGGTGTTAAAAAGTCTTACATTTAACTTGTTGAAACCTGCAGATACCCTGATTATGTTGCTGTTTATGTTTTATCATGAATTACTAACAAACTAACATGAGCTTATCAACCAAACACTTAATGAATTACTAACATAAACACTAGCATGACCTTGTCAACCAAACACAAATAGTTCTCCCTGTATCCATCATATAGTGGGCATGGACTGCTGCCAGCAGCTGGAGAACTAACGGCTGCAGAACTTGAGAACTACAGTATCAGGAATGTCTGACCACTAAGTGTGTCTGACCACCAAAGCCTGCTCAGACTACAACATATGACGTATAGCATGCCAGTTAGGGTGCCTTGTGTATACTGCACCTTGTGTTTACTGCACCTTGTGTTTACTGCACCTTGTGTATACTGCACCTTGTGTTTACTGCACCTTGTGTTTATTGCACCTTGTGTATACTGCACCTTGTGTTTACTGCACCTTGTGTATACTGCACCTTGTGTATACTGCACCTTGTGTTTACTGCACCTTGTGTTTACTGCACCTTGTGTATACTGCACCTTGTGTTTACTGCACCTTGTGTTTACTGCACCTTGTGTATACTGCACCTTGTGTTTACTGCACCTCGTGTATACTGCACCTTGTGTTTACTGCACCTTGTGTTTACTGCACCTTGTGTATACTGCACCTTGTGTATACTGCACCTTGTGTTTACTGCACCTTGTGTATACTGCACCTTGTGTATACTGCACCTTGTGTATACTGCACCTTGTGTTTACTGCACCTTGTGTATACTGCACCTTGTGCATACTGCACCTTGTGTTTACTGCACCTTGTGTTTACTGCACCTTGTGTTTACTGCACCTTGTGTTTACTGCACCTTGTGTATACTGCACCTTGTGTTTACTGCACCTTGTGCTTACTGCACCTTGTGCATACTGCACCTTGTGTTTACTGCACCTTGTGTATACTGCACCTTGTGTATACTGCACCTTGTGTATACTGCACCTTGTGTTTACTGCACCTTGTGTATACTGCACCTTGTGTTTACTGCACCTTGTGTTTACTGCACCTTGTGTTTACTGCACCTTGTGTTTACTGCACCTTGTGTATACTGCACCTTGTGTATACTGCACCTTGTGTTTACTGCACCTTGTGTTTACTGCACATTGTGTAGACTGCACCTTGTGTATAATGCACCTTGTGTATAATGTACCTTGTGTATAATGTACCTTGTGTATAATGTACCTTGTGTATAATGTACCTTGTGTATACTGCACCTTGTGTATACTGCACCTTGTGTATAATGTACCTTGTGTATACTGCACCTTGTGTTTACTGCACCTTGTGTTTACTGCACCTTGTGTTTACTGCACCTTGTGTAGACTGCACCTTGTGTAGACTGCACCTTGTGTATACTGCACCTTGTGTATAATGTACCTTGTGTTTACTGCACCTTCTGTTTACTGCACCTTGTGTTTACTGCACATTGTGTAGACTGCACCTTGTGTATAATGCACCTTGTGTATAATGTACCTTGTGTATAATGTACCTTGTGTATAATGTACCTTGTGTATAATGTACCTTGTGTATACTGCACCTTGTGTATACTGCACCTTGTGTATAATGTACCTTGTGTATACTGCACCTTGTGTTTACTGCACCTTGTGTTTACTGCACCTTGTGTTTACTGCACCTTGTGTTTACTGCACCTTGTGTAGACTGCACCTTGTGTAGACTGCACCTTGTGTATACTGCACCTTGTGTATAATGTACCTTGTGTTTACTGCACCTTCTGTTTACTGCACCTTGTGTAGACTGCACCTTGTGTATACTGCACCTTGTGTTTACTGCACCTTGTGTATACTGCACCTTGTGTTTACTGCACCTTGTGTAGACTGCACCTTGTGTAGACTGCACCTTGTGTATACTGCACCTTGTGTATAATGTACCTTGTGTTTACTGCACCTTCTGTTTACTGCACCTTCTGTTTACTGCACCTTGTGTATACTGTTTACTTTTACTCATAGTATATATTCAGATTCTAATTATTTATTCCCTAGATTTATTGTAACATATAATATATAACCAATAGGGCATACAGACCCTTATCTGCACCTTTGTTTACACTTTTCTTATATTTTTATATTCAGAGTTAATTATATTGTTTACACCGTTTATGTATTTGTCATCTCATCTAAAAAACACAATACATGTGTACACACATACAAATAAATGATTATCAATGAAGTAATCAAGACTAAACTAAACTGCCTTCAACAGATGAAAAAGGAGGAAAAAGCTACGTGGACTGGTATGCTTGGTATGTCGTCGGTCTGTGAAGGTATGCAGTCCCAGGAGGATTAGCGCTTCCACTCACCGTGCTGGGGATGGAGTCTGGGTCCAGTTTCTTCTGGGGTGGGCCCGCCATTTGGGAGGCCGCTCCAGGAAAGGCCCCGGGGAAGCCTGGCTGGGGCCCGGACATCTGGGGGCCGGACATCTGGGGGCCGGACATCTGGGGCCCGGACATCTGGCCCCCGAACTGACCTGAGATGACACACTTAAACGTTTAGCTACATGTGTGATATTTGTGAAAGATGATGATGATATACTGAAAGGACTGTCGGCCAAAACCCATTCAGCTGCACAGGACGTGATTGATCCAAGAGCCTCGCCTCAGTGATTTAAACGACATATATATATATATATATATATATATATACACAGTCGGGTCCATAAATATTTGGACATCAACATCATTGTCATAATTTTGGCTCTGTACGTCACCACGATGGATTTGAAACGAAACGACCAAGCTGTGCTTTAAGTGCAGACTACTTTCAGCTTTAATTTGAGGGTATGTACATCCAAATCAGGTGAACGGTGTAGGAATTACAACGATTTCTACATGTACAACCCCCTTTTTAAGGGACCAAAAGTCATTGGACACTTTTAATACTTGGTAGCAAATCCTTGGCTTTGCAGTCGATGACTCAAGTCTGGAACACAGACGTCACCAGACGCTGGGTTTCGTCCCTGGTGATGCTCTGCCAGGCCTCTACTGCAACTGTCTTCAGTTCCTGCTTGTTCTGCCTCTACTGCAACCGTCTTCAGTTCCTGCTTGTTCTGCCTCTACTGCAACCGTCTTCAGTTCCTGCTTGTTCTGCCTCTACTGCAACCGTCTTCAGTTCCTGCTTGTTCTGCCTATACTGCAACTGTCTCCAGTTCCTGCTTGTTCTGCCTCTACTGCAACCATCTTCAGTTCCTGCTTGTTCTGCCTCTACTGCAACCGTCTTCAGTTCCTGCTTGTTCTGCCTCTACGGCAACGGTCTTCAGTTCCTGCTTGTTCTGCCTCTACTGCAACTGTCTCCAGTTCCTGCTTGTTCTGCCTCTACTGCAACCATCTTCAGTTCCTGCTTGTTCTGCCTCTACTGCAACCGTCTTCAGTTCCTGCTTGTTCTGCCTCTACGGCAACGGTCTTCAGTTCCTGCTTGTTCTGCCTCTACTGCTACTGTCTTCAGTTCCTGCTTGTTCTGCCTCTACTGCAACTGTCTTCAGTTCCTGCTTGTTCTGCCTCTACGGCAACGGCCTTCAGTTCCTGCTTGTTCTGCCTCTACTGCTACTGTCTTCAGTTCCTGCTTGTTCTGCCTCTACTGCAACCGTCTCCAGTTCCTGCTTGTTCTGCCTATACTGCAACTGTCTCCAGTTCCTGCTTGTTCTGCCTCTACTGCAACCATCTTCAGTTCCTGCTTGTTCTGCCTCTACTGCAACCGTCTTCAGTTCCTGCTTGTTCTGCCTCTACGGCAACGGTCTTCAGTTCCTGCTTGTTCTGCCTCTACTGCAACTGTCTCCAGTTCCTGCTTGTTCTGCCTCTACTGCAACCATCTTCAGTTCCTGCTTGTTCCTCTACTGCAACCGTCTTCAGTTCCTGCTTGTTCTGCCTCTACGGCAACGGTCTTCAGTTCCTGCTTGTTCTGCCTCTACTGCTACTGTCTTCAGTTCCTGCTTGTTCTGCCTCTACTGCAACTGTCTTCAGTTCCTGCTTGTTCTGCCTCTACGGCAACGGTCTTCAGTTCCTGCTTGTTCTGCCTCTACTGCTACTGTCTTCAGTTCCTGCTTGTTCTGCCTCTACTGCAACCGTCTTCAGTTCCTGCTTGTTCTGCCTCTACTGCAACCGTCTTCAGTTCCTGCTTGTTCTGCCTCTACTGCAACCGTCTTCAGTTCTTGCTTGTTCTGCCTCTACTGCAACCGTCTTCAGTTCCTGCTTGTTCTGCCTCTACTGCAACCGTCTTCAGTTCCTGCTTGTTCTGCCTCTACTGCAACTGTCTCCAGTTCCTGCTTGTTCTGCGTCTACTGCAACCGTCTTCAGTTCCTGCTTGTTCTTGGGGGATTTCCCCTTCAGTTTTGTCTTCAGCAAGTGAAATGCATGCTCAATTGGATTCAAGTCAGGTGATTGACTTGGCCACATTGCATAACATTCCACTTCTTTGAATTATCTTTTTCCCCCTTCTTTTTCGGTTTTTCTCCCATCCCAATGTCCCAACTGAAGACTGCAACCGTCTTCAGTTCTTGCTTGTTCTGCCTCTACTGCAACCGTCTTCAGTTCCTGCTTGTTCTGCCTCTACTGCAACCGTCTTCAGTTCCTGCTTGTTCTGCCTCTACTGCAACTGTCTCCAGTTCCTGCTTGTTCTGCGTCTACTGCAACCGTCTTCAGTTCCTGCTTGTTCTTGGGGGATTTCCCCTTCAGTTTTGTCTTCAGCAAGTGAAATGCATGCTCAATTGGATTCAAGTCAGGTGATTGACTTGGCCACATTGCATAACATTCCACTTCTTTGAATTATCTTTTTCCCCCTTCTTTTTCGGTTTTTCTCCCATCCCAATGTTAGTCGTTATGCCAATTCCCAATCCCCTTCCTGGTCATTGCACACTCTACCCCCTACCGTCGGTCCGGGAGGGCGGAGACTATCACATGCTTCCTCCGACACATGTGTACCCAGCCCACCGCTTCTTTTCACCTGGCAGCGCGGACTCTCACTGGGAGAGTGTAACGTGTGGAAGGTCACACTACCTCTCCTAGATCCTTCCCTTGCTGTGCAGGCGCCCCGACCGAACTGTAGGAGTCGCTGTTTACAACAACCAGGACCCACCCTCGCCGGGTTTCCCACCCGCTAACACTGCCAATTGTGTTAGTATGGACGGTCGGCCAACCCGGAAGCACCACAGCTGGATTCAATCCCACTGTCTCTGTGGTGGTAGACAGACGCTTAGTCCGCTGCGCTATCCGGCCGCTCCAACATTCCACTTCTTTGCATTAAAAAAACTCTTTGGTTGCTTCTGCAGTATGCACTTACCCGAAGAGCACATCTTACTTGTTTCATTTCAAGTCCATTGTGGTGGTCCAAGTATTTATGGACCTAACTGTATGACTCACGGACCCAACTCACAGAAACATTTAAGGCATTGGTTTGAATCGACTAAACTCTCACACCATCTTGCTGTGCAGTGTGTGCTGAGATTTGAACTCTAGATGCAGCCAGTGTTGTAGTACTCGAGTCCTGGACTGATTTTCAGGACTCGTGACTCGACTTGGACTTGAGCACTGATGACTTGGACTCAAGCATTGACTGCATTAGGACTCATTAGGTGCAGACTCTGACTTGTTAATTGATAAATACAGTTTTGTTTGTAATCATTTGGCATAAGATATTTATGGCTATATTAATACTGTAACATTATTTAATTCAGTGCAAGGGCAGACACGTGTGTTCCACCAACATGCGGATTTACGTCGATACCCTCATGTTCAGTACTTAAGATGCCTAAAGAGACGCCCCGAATCGTGCGTTTTGCTTACGTGGATTTTACATCAAATTCCAGCAAGAGCACTGCTAGATGTTCGATATGTAAACAAACTAGTGAAGAGAAGACCGGGACTTCTTTCACTGTTCCTTAGATTGTACTTAGGTTGTACTTTAGTTTCTATATTGTATTGTATAATGTATAGTGTTATTCCTCCTTTACTTTTTTTACTGTATGAAGCACATTCTCAGGGGCTCATACAGAACAAAGCATTTCACTGTGAAGTACATGTACGTTTATATGTGACAAATAAAAACAAACTTGAAACTTGAACTCGACAACCTCAAACTTTAACAGACATCTATGGAGTGGACTCAACCTTGATGACTTGGACTCGGACTCAGACTAGGGTAATGGGGACTCGACTCTGGCTCTTCTTTGGTGACTCAAGACTTGGACTCGAACACTGGGGACTCGAGACTCGAGATTTAGTGACTGGATTACAACACTGGATGTTGTGAGGGGAGCTGCAGTTACCTGGCTGCTGGGGGTACCCTGGAGGTCTGGCGGGCCCCGGCTGCTGCTGGAAGCCCCCAGGGCCTGGAGGAGGTGGACCGGTGAAGGGTTGACCCATGCCCCCCATCTGCGACTGTGGTGAGGACATCAGAGGGGACATGGGGGGCGACTGGGGGCCCAGGGGCATCGGGGGCTGGCCCATGGCGGGAGGAGGGGCCTGGAAGGGGGGCTGGCCCATGGCGGGAGGAGGAGGGGCCTGGAAGGGGTCCTGCATGGGTCCTGGGGCTAGGCAGAGGAAAGGGGAGGGGCAACTCCTTAATTATGGGTGTTGCTGGGTAAGCAGCTTTCATTTCTCTAATTATAACAGTTTAGGATCATAATTATATCTGTTAACAGATAGTAATTAGCAAGTAGAAAAGTCAGCAGAACTTTGCTAGTGAGCAGGGGAATTTCCAATAGTTGTGTTGCATCACATTTACCAAAACTGAAAGCTCTCAAATCACTAAAGCTCATTGCTTTATGTTAAAGGAACACGCCAACATTTTGGGAAATTAGCTTACCGTCTTCTCCAGAGAGAAACAAGAAGATAGATACCAGTTTCCTCTCTGTGCGTTCAGTAGAAAGCTATCTGGCTGCATGTTAGCCTAGCACAGCACAATGAATGGAAGTGGACAGTGCCGGTTAGCCTTCGGGAGAGGTGTTAGTTGAACAATGCAGCAAGATTAACCGCCTGTAGTGTGGTAGTGAAAGGGTTAACCTTATGTAGTGTGGTTGTGAAAGGGTTAACACTTTGTCGTGTGGCAGGGAAAGGGTTAAACTTCTGTATTGTCACAGTGAAAGGGTTAACCCTTTTGGTAGAGTGGTAGTGAAAGGGTTACATTCAAGAAACGGCAGTTAACAAACTTACCATAGGTGCCCATGTTCATGGCGCTCATTTGATTGGTGAGCTGCTGTGCTGGGGGCGGAGCCTGCTGTGAGGCCATGCTGTGATAGGGGGACTGTGGGGGTTGTCCGTATGCAGTGGTGACAGCTGGGGGGGCGGGGTACCTGGGGAGGGGGGAGCAAGAGGAAGCACTGACTCAGACTGCATACTGCACACTACATAATGCACACTGCATACTACATAATGCACACTGCATACTACATAATGCACACTGCACACTACATAATGCACACTGCATACTACATAATGCACACTGCACACTACATAATGCACACTGCATACTACATAATGCACACTGCATACTACATAATGCACACTGCATACTACACACAGGGTTCCCACAGATATTGCTAAATGTAATCCAAGGACTTTCAATGACTTTTTCAAACACTGTTTTTTTTTTTTTTTAAGGGCATTAAAAAGGATCCAATTCGGGCGGTCAGGTGGCGTAGCAGAGATTGCGCTTGTCACCAATGCAAGAGACTGCGGTCTCGAGTCCCGGAGTCAGCATTGCCTTGGCTTGGGCTGATCGCTATACTAACTCGTTTGGCTGGGTTAGGGGGAGGGAAGCCGTGGGTGGGAAACTGCCGTTGTGGCCAGGTTTAGGTCTACAGGTCAGGTCTGGACGCTTGCTCAGCGGAGGCAGGACTTGAGGAAGGCAGCGTGACCTCCCATGCGTTACACTTCACCAATGAGAGCCCTCGCTGCCAGGTGAGAAGAGAGCCACTGGCTGTCGCCGCACGTGTCGGATGAAGCGTGCGGATACTTCAGGGTTCCCTTGTACCGACCAGTAGGAGAACATGCGCACAACAACCAGGTAGGGGAGGGGGGGGAATTGGCACAACGACTAAATTGGGACGGGGAGAAAACAGAGAAAAAACCGGAGAAAGAGAGATACAAAAAAATATATATATATATAAAGGATCCAATTCACTTTTAAATGCGTTTCCTTTTATTGGGGAAGAAATCTGATCCAATATTTATGGCTTAAAACCAATTACCGACAATTAGTTACACTTTAGATTTAAAAAAAAAAATGCTATTTCTTGATTCAGAACAATGTGATCATGGATGAACAAAACTTTCAATGTGAATGGTTGTTTTGAATTCCAATGACTTTTTAAGCACCTTGTTAAAAAATAAGCTGTTTTCAAGGAATTCCATTATTTTTTATCAAGCACTTTAAGCACTTCAAGGACCTCGTGCGAACCCTGTACACACTGCCACCGTGAAGAACACTTGCAGGAACGTCCCCCTGGCAGCAGCAGCAGTGGGTGGATTCTGCTGACAGGGTTCAACTGTTACAAGTGGCTTTACTGCCTAGTCATTAGCGATCAGTAACAGTCTCTGTCTCAACCGGTCCCATGGAACAACTTCATATCGCCTTCTGTCTGGCCTGCAGTGCTGAACCTTCTGAGTGGCTTCTCCTGCCCCCACGGGGCATACGGCCCTGAGCTATTGTCTTGTATCTCATCCTGTATCCATACGCTTGCAGTAGTTCTATCTATTACTCAATTTCACAATTTTCTTATATACTATGATTCCACTGTCAGATTCAGATTCAGATTCAGATTTCTTTATTCACCATTTTGTACAGGTACAAAATGGAATGTGATTTGACATTACAGTGAATGATTGATTTTTTCACAAATAGGAACAGCATAATAATAATAATGATAAATAAATAAGTAAGTGCAAAACAGGACAGAACAGTGAGACAACAATAAGACAGTAAAGTGCAGTGGTAAAAGGGACATGGAAACAGTGCAGCACAGTTCAAGTCCAGAGGTCCAGCCCTAGCAGCTCGCCATAGAGGGGGGGGAGCAAGGGGACACCTGACTCGTTTACCAGGCGAGCTGCTGAGGGGAAGAAGCTGAGTCTATGGCGGGACTTTAATGTCTTGGGCAGCCGTAGCCGCCTACCATGGTGCGCGGCTTGTAGCATGGTGAAGAGGTTGTGACCCGGGTGGGCTGGGTCTGCCATGAGCTTCCTCTCCCTCCTCAAGGCCCTGGAGGAATGTAGGGACTCGAAGGAGGGAAGGGGGCAGCCGATCACCCTCTCCGCTGATCGTATCACCCGCTGCAGCTTGGCCTTGTCCCTGACCGTGGCTGAAGGGAACCAGGTGATGATGGAGAGGGTGAGGATGGACGGGATGATGGCAGTGTAGAACTGGACAATCATAGTCCTCGGCATGCTGGACCATGTATGCATATGCTCACTACATGTATTTATTGCTCCATCTCCGCCCACTACAAACATGGGAACTCTCTAACCCAGATTCGGCTCAAACAAGGGACTAAACACGTTTCGCAATTATGCCACAACAATGTGGAATGCCCTACCCACAGCCGTAAAATAATGTGAATCCCTACCCCCTCAAAGAGCACCTACATGTACAGTTTCTTCCTCCTCAAATGTATATATTCTTTTTTAGAAACTCTGTCTGTAAAGAAACAGTACTGTATATTTGTATATCTTGTATGTCATAAATGTCTGGATGTAACTGTCATAATCACAGCACGGGCCTACTTCACTCCCCCTCCTTTTCCCCTCACGTCCTCCACACGCTCCTCTTCATCCCCCTCTCTATCCACTGCGCACTCCTCATCATCCTCTCTTTCTTCAGTCACCCCTTCCTTCACCCTCATTCACCCAGCTGTATTCCATCCCCCTAATTCACACACGGGCAAGCACACCACTCTCCCCAGCTGCACCCTATCCTCCCCTGATGAGGGGACTATATCTACACCTCGACGCTGACCAGAAGCTGTCGTGGTATTAATTACCACTGCCCAGGTACGACGTCTCTGCCACAAGCTCTACTGCTAGATACCCTCCGTGTATTGGCTTACTCTAACCCGTTTCTCTCCTGTGCCCCAAAGGACCGTCGTCCCTGTCTGGACGTCACCTGTTCCCGAGAGGAACACCTATCTCCCGCTGCCACCCAGCAGCTCCAGCGTCCCTGTCTGGACGTCACCTGTTCCCGAGAGGAACACCTATCTCCCGCTGCCACCCAGCAGCTCCAGCGTCCCTGTCTGGACGTCACCTGTTCCCGAGAGGAACCCTTATTCACCCGCTGCCCCCCCAGCAGCTCCCCCGACAAGCACCAGGACCGCTTGCTCGCTCACTGCCGCCGTGGCAGCCACAGGACAGAACATTAACCCCGTTCTATTTTCCCCCCCAATTCCTGTGTTGCTCAATTCAATTAAACACCCTTGAAACCGCTCCCTTTCTCTTCTCGTGTATTCAGCAATTGGGCTGTGCTCCAGACTCCAGTTCTCACAGAATACCACGACCAAGATGACAGCACCAGCTGTACACGAGACCGAGGAATGGAAAAAGTTTCAGAAGCAGTCTGTGAGTATCATTAACGGCCAGACCGTCCGGGTAGACCAACTCGCCCACTCCCTAGACGCCGTCACGGCACAGCTGGCCGCTCTCGCCCTCGACTCCGTTGAGCGAGAAAAACAGTATCAACTTATCGAGGCACACTTGTCACAGCAGGGCTTATCAGCCGCTACCCCCGCTGCACCAAGCCCCCCGCATAGGGAACCCCCTGTCCCCGCACCGGAACGTTATGACGGAAGCGTCTCCAAATGCTGTGCGTTTTTATTCCAGTGCTCGTTAGTGTTCGAACAACAACCCCACACATTTCACAGCGATAGGTCTAAAGTGGCTTACCTGTCGGCGCTGCTCACAGGCGCGGCGTTGAGATGGGCCACCGCTCTCCACTTCAACAATTCCTTCCTCTGCAATTCGTACTCACAATACGTCGACGACATGCGTAAGGTGTTTGACCACCCTCCAGATGACTCAGAGGGGGCCTCCGGCTTGTTTTCTATCCACCAGGGAAGCCGCAGCGTAAGCGAATACGCTATCGATTTCCACATCCTCGCCGCCGGCTCCGACTGGGGGGACACACCGTTGCGAGGCGCCTTTCGCCAGGGTTTGAATGACACTATTAAAGACGAGCTTGCGTCCAAAGAAAGACCCACCTCCCTGGGCGAATTAATCCATTTGGCCAGAGAACTGGACCTGCGCCTTCGGGAACGTCGTCGGGAGAAAGCTAGCACCACTCGTCCGCCTGTAACCGGTCCGCCTCGTCGCGCTGCCCGCGCCGAAGAAAATAGGTCCTCCGAGCCCATGGATCTCGACCGCTCACGCCTCCCTCCCAGCGAACGCCGACACAGGCTCGCTACTGGAGCATGCCTGTACTGCGGTCAAACGGGTCACTCAGTTGCCTCTTGCTCGCTTCGCCCAAACGACGGGGCTCGACAGTAGCGCTGGGCGTCTGTTCGAGTTTAGATATCGCTCCCAGCTCTGGTCCAAACATGCTATTCCGCGCCACGCTGTGTCTGAATAACCAAACACTCCCGTTATCTGCTCTGGTTGACTCAGGGGCCGACGAGAACCTCATCGACGCCGGAGTAGTCTCCCGTTACAACATCGCTACTGCCGCCCTGCCGATACCCCGCGACGCCCGGGGGTTAAACGGGAAACTACTCACGCGGATTACTCGCCACACCGTACCCCTTCGCCTTCTGCTATCCGGGAATCACAGCGAGAGTATTCGGTTTCACGTTACCAACTCTCCCCACAATCCCATTGTTCTTGGCATGCCTTGGCTCAAGTTACACAATCCCGTTATCAATTGGCCTACCGGCCTGGTGACCAGCTGGAGCACCCACTGTCACGTTGCTTGTCTACAGTCGGCTCGGTCACCACTAGAGGGCGCCGGTTCGTACCCCCCCAAAGAGAACATAGATCTGTCTGCTATTCCGCCGGCCTACCACGATTTGAAGGCAGTTTTCAGCAAACAACAGGCTCTCTCCCTGCCTCCCCATCGCCAATACGACTGCGCCATTGATTTACTCCCCGGGGCGCCACTCCCCGCTAGTCGCCTGTTCAACCTCTCGCGCCCAGAGAGAGAATCAATGGAGAAGTACGTTCACGAATCCCTGGCCTCGGGCATAATCACCCCCTCTTCTTCTCCTGTCGGCGCAGGATTCTTCTTCGTTTCCAAGAAGGATCGTTCCCTTCGCCCCTGTATCGATTACCGGGGTCTCAACAACATCACGGTAAAGAACAAATACCCCCTACCTTTAATCGACTCTGCTTTTGAGCCCCTGCAAGGTGCCACCATCTTCACAAAACTGGACCTCAGGAACGCCTACCATCTTGTCCGCATGCGGGAAGGAGACGAGTGGAAGATGGGCTTCAAGACACCACTCGGCCACTTCGAGTACAAGGTAATGCCTTTCGGTCTGACCAACGCCCCTGCTGTCTTCCAGGCCCTCGTCAATGACGTTCTCTGTGATGTACTCCACCGCTCCGTATTCGTCTACCTAGATGACATCCTGATCTTCTCCCGCTCCATGGAGGAGCATGTCCAGCACGTCCGCCGGGTCCTCCAGCGTCTTCTAGAGAACAAGCTGTTTGTCAAGGCGGAGAAGTGTGAGTTCCACGTCTCCTCCATCGGCTTCCTTGGCTACATTATAGAGGGCGGCAAGATCCGGGCGGACCCCGAGAAGATCAGAGCGGTGTCCGACTGGCCCCGTCCCACCAACGTTAAACAGCTCCAACGCTTCCTGGGATTCGCCAACTTTTATCTGCGCTTCATCAGGGACTACAGCCTGGTCGCGGCGCCTCTCACCCAACTCACCTCGCCTTCGGTGCCCTTCGTCTGGTCCGACGCAGTGGACTCCGCCTTCGCCGAGCTGCGCCGGCGCTTCACCACCGCTCCCATCCTCGTCCAGCCGGACACGTCCCGCCAGTTCGTGGTGGAGGTGGACGCCTCCTGCACCGGAGTAGGGGCGGTTCTTTCCCAGCGCTCTGCCACCGACCAGAAGCTGCACCCCTGCGCCTTTTTCTCACGCCGCCTGACCCCAGCCGAGGTCAACTACGACATCGGGAACCTGGAGCTCCTGGCGGTCAAGCTAGCCCTGGAGGAATGGAGGCACTGGCTGGAGGGATCGGAGGTCCCCTTCCTGGTTTGGACGGACCACAAGAACCTCGCCTACGTCTCAACGGCCAAGCGCCTGAACTCTCGCCAGGCTAGCTGGGCGCTGTTCTTCGCTAGGTTTAACTTCACCCTGACCTACCGGCCTGGTTCCAAGAACACCAAGCCAGACGCCCTCTCCCGGCAGTTCGTCCCTGAGGAGGGGTCCACACACCCCGACACTATCCTCTCTACCTCCTGTCTGGTGGCCACCGCCACCTGGGAGATCCAGTCCGTCGTCAGGGAGGCACAGCGTGCCCAGCCGGACCCAGGTAACGGTCCACCTAACCGGCTTTTTGTCCCTGACCTCGTCCGCTCCCAGGTGCTCGAGTGGGTTCACACTTCCCGGTTCGCGTGCCACCCGGGGATCGACCGGACACTATCTCTGCTGAAGAGGCACTTCTGGTGGGTCACCATGAGAGAGGACACCCGCGCTTTCGTCCTGGCCTGCACCGTGTGTGCTCGTGCGAAGGCCTCCCACCGACCGCCCGCCGGACTCCTTCGTCCACTCCCAGTCCCCGGTCGGCCCTGGTCGCACGTCGCCCTGGACTTCGTCACCGGCCTTCCCCTCTCACACGGTAACACTGCCATCCTCACCATTGTTGACCGTTTCTCAAAGGCTGTGCACTTCGTTGCTCTCCCCAAACTCCCCTCTGCTGCAGAGACTGCTGACCTGATGGTACTCCACGTCTTCCGGCTCCATGGGATCCCAGCTGACATCGTCTCCGACAGAGGCCCTCAGTTTATATCCCAGGTCTGGAGGGCGTTCTGTCGGGCTCTGGGGGCCACGGTCAGCCTCTCCTCCGGGTTCCACCCTCAGACCAACGGCCAGTCGGAGCGGGCCAACCAGGACCTGGGATCCGCACTCCGCTGCGTGACAGCCCGGGACCCCTCCGGCCTTCCTGCCGTGGGTGGAATACGCCCACAATTCCCTCTCTTCGGCGGCCACAGGTCAGTCCCCCTTTGAGTCATCTTTGGGCTACCAACCCCCGCTGTTCCCTGCCCAGGAAGAGGAGATCGCCGTACCATCGGTACAGGACCATCTCCGTCGCTGCAGGACGATCTGGGAGGAGACGAGGGCTGCGGTGCTCCGGACTGCGGACCAGAACCGGCGCTTCGCCGACCGCCACCGGACCCCGGCTCCCGCCTATGTACCAGGTCAGATGGTATGGCTCTCGTCTCGGGACCTGCCTCTCAAATCCGTCTCACGAAAGCTAACCCCCCGTTTCGTGGGGCCCTACAAGGTCCTGTCCCTCATTAATCCCTCTGTTGTCAAGCTGTAGCTCCCCCCCCATATGCGCCTTCCTTCCATGTCTCCCAGCTCAAACCGGTGGTCTCCAGTCCCCTGTCTCCCCCTGCTCCAGAGCCCCCTCCTCCGCTGGTGATAGACGACCACCCGGCCTACGTGGTCCGGGAGTTGCTGGCCGTGCGGCGACGCGGCCGCGGCTTCCAGTACCTGGTCGACTGGGAGGGCTACGGCCCGGAGGAGCGGAGCTGGATCTCCCGGCCAATGATCCTGGACCCAACTCTCGTCCAGGACTTTCATCGGGCTCACCCTGACAAGCCTGGGCCGCCGGGAGGCGCCCGTCGAGGGGGGGGGTCCTGTCATAATCACAGCACGGGCCTACTTCACTCCCCCTCCTTTTCCCCTCACGTCCTCCACACGCTCCTCTTCATCCCCCTCTCTATCCACTGCGCACTCCTCATCATCCTCTCTTTCTTCAGTCACCCCTTCCTTCACCCTCATTCACCCAGCTGTATTCCATCCCCCTAATTCACACACGGGCAAGCACACCACTCTCCCCAGCTGCACCCTATCCTCCCCTGATGAGGGGACTATATCTACACCTCGACGCTGACCAGAAGCTGTCGTGGTATTAATTACCACTGCCCAGGTACGACGTCTCTGCCACAAGCTCTACTGCTAGATACCCTCCGTGTATTGGCTTACTCTAACCCGTTTCTCTCCTGTGCCCCAAAGGACCGTCGTCCCTGTCTGGACGTCATCTGTTCCCGAGAGGAACACCTATCTCCCGCTGCCACCCAGCAGCTCCAGCGTCCCTGTCTGGACGTCACCTGTTCCCGAGAGGAACACCTATCTCCCGCTGCCACCCAGCAGCTCCAGCGTCCCTGTCTGGACGTCACCTGTTCCTGAGAGGAACCCCTATTCACCCGCTGCCCCCCCAGCAGCTCCCCCGACAAGCACCAGGACCGCTTGCTCGCTCACTGCCGCCGTGGCAGCCACAGGACAGAACATTAACCCCGTTCTATTTTCCCCCCCAATTCCTGTGTTGCTCAATTCAATTAAACACCCTTGAAACCGCTCCCTTTCTCTTCTCGTGTATTCAGCAATTGGGCTGTGCTCCAGACTCCAGTTCTCACAGTAACAGTACTGTATATCTGTATGTCGTGTATGTCTTAAAGGTTATGATGACTTGAAAATGGGGGACCCTGATGTAAACAAGACAAAAGTCTTTCTCTGGTCTGCATCCCCTTAACAATTGTGTGTATTGAGCCGTACTGTATTGTACCCATTCTGCAATCTGTTAATAACATTTTCAATCAATCAATCGGGGACATTGAATCATTGTGTTGTGTTAATTACAGCTCAATGAAATGATAAGGTAGCAGTCCCTATAAGACAAAGTATTGTTATTTTTTCATGTAAATTATTTCATGGAGCTGTAATTAACACAACACAAGGATTCAGTGTCCCCAATGACATCACTGGTGGCCACATTCAAACTCCTTTACTCTCAATAACTGTCAATCTAAATTAATATGCGCAAAACTATTTAGAGCTTTTGGATGTGCGTGAGATGATGTGCAAAATAAATCAGCATTATTTTCGTTTTTTTGTGAACTGCCCCTTTAACCCATTATCCGCCAAAATCGCTGTTCAGCGTTATTGCCCGCCATGCGTTGTCTGCCAATATCGCTGTACAGCGTGTTTCAAGTTCATATTTCATATTTTCGTCATGGAATTCATATTTCATCCACGGAGCGTTGTCATATGCTGCGGGAGCCATCACAACTCTGCAACGCTTCAATACCGGCACCTGGTGGCCGGAAGTGGATCTCTTGTGATACCAGTGCGTCTCCCTATTCCGTCCGGCCACTCGTTTATCGTCCCTGGACACAAGACACACACCGTGGATATGGATATTTGCCATAACTCAATAATCCACATGATTTGGGCGTATATTAGTATTATACAAACCGGAACTGGATCGCATCGATCCACATCACATAACTGGGATCTGTTTGCTCCACTCTCATCGCCCATCGCTACGAGGAAGCTGCCGTGAGTTTCAGCGTTTTTCTTTATCATTTTCGATACAAACTGCTCTGATCTATATATCACCCATACTACATAAATCATTTAACGTCGGTCACGGAATTATAAACAACCCCCCCCCCCCCTCCGTTCACCCACGGATGATCAGTCATAACGCTTAGGACCATGTACAGTTGAAATTTTTAATATAAACGTTATCGGTATCAAACGGCATTTGATAATCTAATATATGCATTTATGTCTATATCTCACGTTCTAGGAAATACTGCAGAAAACGATAAAAACATATTTATACTCTAGACGGTATTTTCGTATGAATGTGTGAATGAAAAAGCAAAACGTTCCTACATCCTGAACGATAGCTAATCGATGTTGAATGGGCCATAGCCATAGTAATGTCAATTTAGCAATACAATTTAAAAAGTTATAGCCCTGCAAAGAAGGTGAACATCTCCATAGACTTATAGTACTGGCAGAGAATGGTAGGATGATCAAAGTGGTGGCAGAGAATGGGTTAATTGGATGCCACGGACGACATAACACGTGTTATCAGCCCGCCCCCTGAATGCCCACGACGACAAATATCGTTTTATTTTTTTATTAGCGATCTGAATTCATATTTCATCAACCGAGTCTACCGTTGGGAAACCAGCCCCATCAGGAGCTCAGATGTGAAAAAAGCGCCCCTATCGTCTCCCAGATGGTAATTCACCCTTTTGGAATGGACTCAATGAAAATGGATGAGAAAAAAAAATCCGGAATCCACATTTTACTTCTCACGCATGTAACCGGAGATGATCCCAGTCATTGTGGATAATGTAGCATTGGATCAATAAAAGGATACATTTTTGGAATGGCGATCAGGAATTGGAATAATCTTTTTGGATACCATCTGATCTCAGGTAAGGAATCTATTTTACCAGTCTTAGGATAATCAGACCTGTTTTCACGGAGATATAAGCTTTTCCCCTACGTGTGATATGGCTGTTTGGCTGTGCGAGCGATCAGGAAATATATCAGATCAGATATCAGATCGCCTATATAGCATGCATACGTACACATATACTATGGATAATCTAGCGTTTATTTGAAAACGATTCATAAATAGGCCGAAAAATGAGTTTTTTGTGTATTCTAGAATATTCCGTTTATTATGGGATTTTCAAGATGCTATAAAACGGAAATGAACCGATAAAAAAACAATCCGCTTCGACAATGTTGACTGGAAAATGAGTCATTGATAAGCGACGGGCAGATTAGACACATAGCCATAATTTAAAACATAGATTAGGCGATATTAACGATAACATTGAAGTGGATGATGGGCATTCAAGGGGGTAAAAAGGAAAACACGGCCGGCTCTGAAAGTGTTAACTCCCCTTCCCTGTGTGTGGAGATGGTTACCTTTGTTGTGGGTGAGCGCCGTTCTGCTGGACGTTTGGGTTGTAATGACTGGCAACCGCTGGAGGCATAGCAGCCGGGGTCGGCGCAGGTAGTTTCATCATACCTGCGCGGTATAATGGTGTAAATGCTTAGTTTAATGTCAAAACAAGTACTAAATGTTAGCAGCCTAGCTTAGCACAAATGACTGGAAGCTGATATGGACCACTAGCCTAGCTTAAAACTCTGGGAGAGGTGTTTTTGGCCAACAGCTAGTTGACAATGACAATCTCTGGCAGGACTAGGACACGTTTGGGCTATAGACGCAGACAGATAATGCTTTTCCATTAAATGAACACGCACTCCATGCCATCAGGGACAACCCCTACCACCCACTATACACACTTGGCTGACAGAAGCATAGATATCTATAGAACACTAGATAGCTTAAGGAGGAGTCACCAGCGTCACTGAACCGCCGCCATCTTGCTCCAGTTAGCCTTGAGTGAGAGTGAGTGAGCTGCACAGACAAAAATACTCATAACTCGCTGAAATATTGACGGATTTACAAACGGGTTGGTTTGCTATAAACATCAAAGATGTTGTTATGATACTGCATACTTATAAAAAAAAATAAGATGTTTTTTTTTACAAACCGCTTGAATCATAGCCACGTTAATAATGCTTGTAATAAACCAAACCGTTTGTAAATCCGTCAATATTTAAGCGAGTTACGAGTATTTTTGTCTGTGCAGCTCACTCACTCTCACTCAAGGCTAACTGGAGCAAGATGGCGGCGGTTCAGTGACGTCGCTCTCCATTGGCCGGCAGCGCGGGAAGCTATCTAGTGTTCTATATATATCTATGTGTTCTATATATATCTATGGACAGAAGGAGCACGTTCAGTGTTAGACTATGACTCCCAAGATGTAGCACTGAACGGCACAGGAAGTCCTTCATTCCGACAGCCATCAGACTTTGCAATGCATCACTGTGCCTCAGGGTGACAGTTACCATCTTCCTGGAATTTTACTTTTACTTTTAAAACAACATTGTTCAATATTACACTTACTGTACACTTACTGTAGATGTCTGTATATTTTTAATGTATATTTTATATTTGAATGTATATAGATAACATATTTTATTCTTAGGCTTATTTTATTCTTTATTCTTAGGCTTATTTTTATTCTTATTAGGGACTTTGTTTTGTCTACCTAAATGTTTACTGTTTACTGTGAACGATTTGTAGTGCCAAATTTCCCTCGGGATGAATAAAGTATTTCTATTCTATTCTATTCTATTCTATTCTATTCTATTATATTATATTCATAATGAACAAAGCTTGCACTGAGGTCAAAATGGATCATATTAACCACAACTAATAGAGGTCTCGCACGGAATGTCTGTGTAGTTCTCTATCTTCCAACATGGCTGCCTGTAACATTACAAGCATTACATGGCATGGCGTGTAGAAAAGACAACAGTTGATATATGAAAAATATATCAACCAGAACATAATTTGGTGTCTTATTACTGGATCTTGTAAACAAGTCACAGTAGAACAGTAATATCAGGCTTTTCCAGTGTTTTACCTGCTCTTTTTACCTCTGTGCAGCACTGCACAGAAATTATGCATTTTCTTTTGAAAGTGGCTACCAATTGGCGGTCAGGTGGCATAGCGGAGATTGCGCTCGTCACCAATGCAAGAGGCTGCGGTCTCGAGTCCCGGAGTCAGCATTGCCTTGGCTTGGGCTGATCGCTATACTAACTCGTTTGGCTGGGTTAGGGGGAGGGAAGCCGTGGGTGGGAAACTGGCGTTGTGGACAGCGACGCCTACAGGTCAGGTCTGGGCGCTTGCTCAGCGGAGGCAGGACTTGAGGAAGGCAGCGTGACCTCCCACGCGTTACACTTCACCAATGAGAGCCCTCGCTGCCAGGTGAGAAGAGAGCCACTGGCTGTCGTCGCACGTGTCGGAGGAAGCGTGCGGATACTTCAGGGTTCCCTTGTACCGACCAGTAAGAGAACATGCGCACAACAACCAGGTAGGGGAGGGGGGGAATTGGCACAACGACTAAATTGGGACGGGGAGAAAACAGAGAAAATCGGAGAAAGAGAGATAAAAAAAAATTAAAAATAAATAAAGTGGCTACCAATGGTAACTTACAGGCAGCCATGCTGGAAGAAACAGAACTACACAAATCTTCTGTTGTTCTATTGTTGAATTGTTCTTGTTGATTCACACTTTAAACTGCAAACAGGAGTGAATGCAGGGCAGGTTTCAAAGTGTGGGGAAAAAATGTAGACCCTGAGTATTTCAATGCATTTGATTCAGCCAAACATTTCACTAGTCTGACCAGCCTCCAGTCCAGAGTATGTGACATGTGTGAATCATTACATCAATCCAAGGGAGTAGGTTTGGTTTCACCCAGAGGTTTTGAGTGGCAAACACATTTTTATGAGAGGCACGTCTGCAAGGTTGAGATGGTACGGTCCTGTAGAGGGGTGTCTGAGAGTGTTGGTTAATATATAGTTAAAGGTAAGGAGGATATATAAATGGTTTTACGCCCTTATTTTATTTACCTCTTTTGGGGAGGGGGTTGTCTTTCATATTAGCTATATTTTTGAGGGGGATCAATTTACCTCTTCTCAATATTGAGGGGGACATGTCCCCTGGAACCCCCCCCCAAAGCTACGCCTTTGAGCCTCGCTGACTCCCGCTACAGTTTAACAGGGGTAAACGGTACATAACAACCGCAGCTGAATCATAATTATATCTGTGAAATAAGATATAAGATTGATGCATAGGCATAGCTTTAGGGGGGGCCTAAATCTACGCCTATTCATCAATCGTATATCTTATTTCACCCGTACGCTCTGGAGAGAGACCCAACAAATAATAACAAAGTATTAAAACTTGAGTCGTATACCCTGTACACCTTTCAGGTGACAAGACCAGACCTGTCAAAGCCGGAGCTTAAGAGTCCTTGACGTGCTGCCTGAGTGAAAATACACGCCCTAGAGGGCAGCAGGCAGCAGGAGGGATGCACCTATCCGACTTTTTCAGTCCCGATACCGATCCGACACCCATTGTCCAATTTTTTTTAACAAAAAAGTTAAAAACAAAAATACATTTTATCCACGTTATTTTTTTTTTTATATTAAAATATATTTCGTTTTTAAGAATTGTAAAGGATCACAAGTGTGTGTTTTGATTTGTTGTAAACAAATACAGAAAATAAACTTCATTCATTCAATTAATAAACTGTATGCCTCACTGTCACTGTGTGGAAGAGACTGGGATCATTCTTTTGTGCAAGGCAACATCAGGCTTGACTTAAAACATTACTTTCCTAACTTAGTGAAACTAAATGTAACAAATGAACACAGATATAAATGTACTGAATGGTTATTTCTTATTTTATTTCTTATTTATTTATACCCGATCCAGCTATTTTACTGATATCGACGGCCGATACCGATACCAATATCGGATCGGTGCATCCCTAAGCAGGACCTCACCTGTGGGGGGCGGAGCCGAGAACCCCTGTGGCTGTCCCCCGTAGTGTCCGTACAGGGGCTGGGCCGGACCGGACCCGAAGCCCGCGGGGTAGCCCCCCATCCCGGGCTGGGCCTGAGAGTACGGGGGAGTGGCGACATAACCCTGTTGACTCATTCTATGGCGGAGCGACTGTTAGGGTCTTCTCTCATGCCAACAACACGGATGAGTTCTGATGACCTGCGACGTGGGGAAGATGCAACGGAAAGACAAAAACTTAGCCCTTCTGAGCACACCACACTACACTACCGCCTTAAGTCCACAGAAAACAAATCATTCTCCTCCTCTGCTCCCCGACTCTGGGATGAATGAATGAATGAATGAATGAATGAATGAATGAATGAATGAATGAATGAATGAATGAATGAATGAATTAATGAATTAATGAATGAATGAATGAATGAATGAAACAGTTTATTTTTGAACATGTATTCTCCATATTCCTCCAAACAAATCCTAATATCAAGCTCCGTCATACATAACAATCATAATGAAAAAGAAATTAAGCAAAAAGTCAAGAGCAATGTAGTTAGTTTGTTGACATGTTCAAAAAGGGAGTAGAGGGAAGCTAAGCTTATTGATCCCTACCCCCTTACATTTACATTTTTTTTCTTCCATTACATTTTACTTGATTTAACATAATTTAGTATAATACATTATATACTATACTTTGACTTATAGTACAAAAAGAAAAAACTTGAGTCACTTGACAGCAGTAAATAGTACAATACCACTCTACATACAGTAACACAATATAGCATTACTTTGTTTATCCACATTACTCTACTCAATTCTATATTTCTCTAATGTGTATTTTTTAAGCTGCTTTTTAAATTGTGCAATATGTTTACTCATTTTGATGTATTCAGGTGAATCATTCCACAACTTCACTCCACAAATGGATATGCACATGCTTTTCAGCGTAGTGTGTACCATTGGTTGTTTAAGATTCCCTCTCCCGCTTAAATTATATTATCCTTCCCTGTCTCTGAACCATCTTTGAATGTATTTATATCTGGCTTTGTATACAATGAGAGCAGTTTTGAAATCAACTAGGTCCATAAATGTCAATGTTTGTAGCTTTATAAATAAGTGATTTGTGTGTTCATAATATCCAACATTGTTGACTATTCTTATTGCTTTTTTTTGCATGGTGCATATTGGTTGTAGAGTGCTTTTGTAGGTGTTACCCGACACTTCCGCACGAGTAGTTCATATATGGAAGGAATAGCGTACAGTACAGTGTATACAGTGTTTTTTGGTTCAGAATGTGTCTTATCTTACATAAAACAACAACACTTCGTGCCAATTTTGTTCTGACATATTTGACTTGAGGTTTCCAGTTAAGTTTGTGGTCTATTATTACACCCAGAAATGTATTCTCAAATACCCTTTCTATAGTTTAATACTATCAATCATTAGTTCAACCGGTGTGTTTTCTTGTATATCACGTTTACCAAATATCATGAATTTGGTTTTCTTTATATTTAATGATCATTTATTTGCATCAAACCACACTTTCAGCTTAGATAGCTCAGCTGCCACATTCATTAACAACTTTTGGAATCAACTCCCATTACACATCAAAGAAGCCCCAAAACCCACCTGTTCAACCTTGCATACCCTCACTCCAACCGCTGCATCACTTACATTTTCACTTCTGTACACACTTATATTTTAGTAGTATTATTTATTTTAATTTTCTCTCCGTTTTGTCTATAAGCTGTCTCCCTTTCTCTGTAGTATCCCCACCATGTTGTCATTGTGAAAGTTCATGTACTGTGTTTGTCCATGTACCATAATGTAATGCGTGTAAAGCGCCTTGAGATACTTTATGTAAGGCGCTATATAAAATAAATCTATTATTATTATTAATAAGACGTAAACGCTCAGAATAAAGAATAAAAGAGCATCTCTGATGACGCTTTGCAGGGAGACATATTAGATTAGATTCAAATGTATTGTCAATGTCATCATCCTGTACGGCACAAGTACAGTACAATGAAAAGAAGTTCGGCATCCAACCAGAGTGCAAATGTAACAGTAAAGTGCAACAGTAATATACAATGTACAGGTGATTAAACTGGGTATAAAATATATAGATTAGTACTACTGAGTACCAGTGCTGCTAATCAGATGTATGTACAGAGTTGTAGTATTAATATGTACAGTGATATAGGCAATAATGGTAGTAAGTCATACTGGCCAGCAGCGTGCCCAGAGATTATGCCCAGAGATTATATAGAGTGGACGGTTCTCAGAAACCAGAATTGCTAATCTCAGTTTTAGACAGTGATGCAATTATTTCCTTCCTCATCATTTTGGCTTATAATTCCTATCCAATTTGTGTACGTCTGTGAAAGACAGCACACGTAATTGGTATTTGACCTCAAGGAAAAACGTCACCAGGCGATGCGGACCTTGACACCTGCACAATCGAAAGATAAGGCGGAACCATTTTTGATAACAAAAGTGACTCTGCAGGAGTCTGCCTTTGTTGTTCATTTCTGTTTATTATCAGTGGCAGAGTGCATGCATTGTGATACCTTCCTTTAAAGTCTCTCCAGACTTAAGCTAAATCGAGATTTTTGGCAATATCAAATCCTACAGGCCTGCTTCTAGGCCTGTAGTTGGGCTTCAGGGTTGAATACAGTTAAGAGTAACTAAGTGTTAGGCAACAGTATAGAGACATTTAATAATAAGGCCTGTGTGAGCTATAGGCGTGTTACCAGCTAAATTAGTTTTGTTGTTGGACCTAACTAGTAAGTAATGGGTGTAATTACATGAGCATACCCTATACCCTTGTCAATCATACGTGTTCATTTGTTATTATTTATTTTGTAACAGGAGATGGTGAACTCTGTGGCAGCTGTTTCAAACAGTCTAACTTAATTGGGCCACAAAGGCAGACTAGCAGTTATCAGATCTCTTGAAATGTATCCACATTATAACAGAAATCAACGCTAATTAAGACAGAAACATCCCAAATACAGCTCATGTTAATAATAAGAGTAAGACCAATATTGCTATGATGAGCAGGTCAGCCACTGCCCAGAATTGCCACGTCAAACACCGTTATGATGATGGCTACAATACAAATATGAGCATATTATCCCTCTCTGTCTTTTACATGAACTCCCAGCCAGACAGAGACATATACATATATATATATATATACCGTCTGTATTTCTCAACGCAAGAGAGGAATGCTTAATATTTACAATAGATAATAATAACAACGTTATTACAAAACATCTCAACACGGAAATTGCTCCAAAGTTTCCATAGCAGCCGAAGAAGCAAAGAGCGGCTCATCATACCTACCTCAACATCTACAGATAAAACACTCTCTAGTTTATCTTTCTCTGTTATTAAATAGTGATATTTACCTGGATTGTGGGCAGTATATGGTGTGAATCCTGTCCTGATAGTGGAAGCGGAGTGCCACGTCAAACTCCACCACAGCGCCGGGCTACAGTACCGAGCGGTGTCACGCAAGGTGGGCTCTGCGCACGCGCGAACCTGTGGGGAAACCCTACACGTCAGCATAGATAGACCACTGCACTTCCGCGTTGCATGGAGCTCGTGAGGGGAAGGGGGAGACCATAGATAATTATATCTATGGGGGAAACCACTGCACTTCCGCGTTGCATGGAGCTCGTGAGGGGAAGGGGGAGACCACTGCACTTCCGCGTTGCATGGGGCTCGTGAGGGGAAGGGGGCAATTGATTGCTTGATTGATTGAAAACTTTATTAACAGATTGCTGAATGGGTAAGGAACAGTACAGCTCAATACATACAATTGTTAAGGGGATGCAGACCAGAGAGACTTTCGGCTTGTTTACAGCAGGGTTCAATTCATAACTGTTGACAGAATCAGGCTATAGGGCGACAATAATGTGGTCAAGAGGCATGGTTTCTATCTTGAGCCTTAACTGGCGTGGTTTATTTATTCACATGGCAGAGCAGTAACACATGAATCCTTCTCATGAGAGGTAGGTGGGGGAAGAGAAAGAATGGGAGGAGACATCTCTATTTATACTCGCCACCTGGTGGTGTCCCTGAGTGGCTCCGCCTAGACCGCCCTCTAGTGGAAACAGTTATATATGCAGTTAGACAGTTACTAACAATCCTACCTAGAACCTCTGACTTCAACACTCCCACTTAGGTTTGTATTAGCATACTGGGTAACTTCTTCGAAAGACATTTTACAAAGGAAATAATATACTCCAAAAACATCAAAAAGAATATGGCAGTCAATATCTACACACCAAACATGGCCTCTGCAAATCTCTTCAATTTCAATTTGGAAGCAGGTTTCGTCATAGCGTCTGCTACCATGTCGTCCGTTGGACAATACATCAGTGTCATCCTTTCTTCTCTGATGACAGATCTGATGAAATGGTATTTTTACATCTCTGTCGGCACACAGGGTTTCTAGCAATCGCAATGGCTCCCTGGTTGTCCTCGTAAACAACAGTCTTCTTATATACATAGATATCCATCCCTTCGAGCAGTTGTTCCAGATAAATACACTCCTGTATGGTCATAGCTAGAGCCATATATTCGGCTTCACAAGTTGATAGAGCCACGGTGGGCTGCTTCTTTGTTTTTTTTAAGGCTGTCAAAGTTAACGCGGTATTAACGCGTTATCGCCCGATTGATAACGCCACTATTTTCTTTAACTCGCGATTCTTTTATTCAAAAATCTTTTTTTTTTAACTTTTTTAACTTTTTAATTAGACTTCACTCAGGTGTATTATTGATACTCTCATTGATACTATGTTTGTTTCTGACTCAAAGTGTGTGTGTGTGTGTGTGTGAGTGTGAGTGTGAGTGTGAGTGTGTGTGTGTGTGTGTGTGTGTGTGTGTGTGTGTGTGTGTGTGTGTGTGTGTGTGTGTGTGTGTGTGTGTGTGTGTGTGTGTGTGTGTGTGAGAGAGAGATAGGTCATCCTTTGTGTTAAATGGCTGCATAAAGCAAGCATTTGTTGACTCTCATGTTTATAAGAGTATTAAAACTTGAAAAATATCAGTTTATGGTAAAAAAAAAGAAAATGCGATTAAATTGTGATTAATCGCGAGTTAACTATGGACAATCATGCGATTAATCAAGTTAAATATTTTAATCGATTGACAGCACTAATTTTTTTATGACCTTTTTTTTCTTACATAGTACTGTATATTTGTATGTCTTGTATGTCATAAATGTCTTGATGAATTGAAAATGGATGACCCTTATGTAAACAAGACAAAAGTATTTTTCTGGTCTGCATCCTCTTAGCAGTTGTTTGTATTGAGCCGTACAGGAATTTAGCATATCTATTTTTATCATGCACATCTTATGTCTTACCTGTTTTTTTTCTATGTCTATTTTATCATTGTATTATGCACAATCGATGCGGACATGACCACCCGCATTTCACTGTATGCCCTGGTATGTATGTGACAAATAAACCTCTTGATTCTTGATTCTTCTGCAATCTGTTAATAAAGTTGGTCCAGTTGACCTACCTCAAGCCCGACCCTCTTTTTCTGATACCCTGCCCATAGCTGTATCTCCCCTCCCCCATGCTGCTATGACGCCCGGATTTCCCCATGGGGATCAATAAAGAAATGTCTTATCTTATCTTATCTTAGGCTTTAGGTCTACGCTCAAAATCCCCAAAGGAAGACACAGAGGCCTTGTCACACAAAGCAAGGCCTGTTGCTAACCACATGGATGAGTCAACTTTGTTTAGTTTTTACCTTGACTACAATTACTCAAGAAACTAGCTTTCTATCTGTTATCCTCTCGTTCTCATACGCGTTTTAATTACATTTGATACCAGAGAGATAACTCTCTCAATAACTGTATGCGACAGTTGATATGAGCCATGGTCCTTGTCGTCTGCTATTACTGCATGCATCTATATGGCTACATCCAGACAAAAGTGGCCCAAATCTGACCTTTTTGCTCATAATGTGACTCAGATCAGTTTTGTTTTTGAACAGCACAAATCACATGGAATCTGATCTTTTCAATTCTGATTTGGGCCACTTTCCTATGCGGTCCTAAATCAGATACAGGTCAAGTTTTTTTTTGCAATGCGACCTCAGTCTGAATTCATGAGACTTTTTATGGCAGGGGTCACTTGAAAAATACAAACGTGGAAGGATGCTGTGATGGAGGTGGTCAGTGAAGGGACAGTGAGGTGTTTACCTTATAAGTATTTGAGGTGAGGGCGGCTGGGTAGCGCAGCGGACTAATCGCCTGCCTACCACCGCAGAGACACTGGTATCGAATCCAGCTGTCAGCGGTACCTCCGGCTTGGTCGGTCATCCATACTAACCAATTGGCAGTGTTAGCTGGTGGGAAGCCGGCGTGGTGTGTATCCTGGTCGTTGTAAACAGCGACTCCTACAGGTTGGTCGGGGCGCCTGCTCAGCGAGGGAGGGAACTTGGGGAAGTAGTGTGAGCCTCCCATGTGTCGCTGTCAGGTGAAAAGAAGCGGCTGACTGACTTCACATGTATCGGAGGGGACATGTGATAGTATCTATCAACCCTCCCTAGACCGACAAGTGGGGGGCAAATGTGCGCAACAACCAGGAAGGGAGGGAAGGGAATTGGCATAACGACTAAATTGGGATGGGAGAAAAATACAGAAAAAGGGGGAGAAAAAGTAGATAAAAAAAAATTTAAAGTATTTGAGGTGATACTTCTGTACCAGCAAAACTTGAGGGGACGTATCATAAACAATCTGTGTTTGAAAGCAAATTGAAAGAAGAAATGTCTCATTTATCTCCTCCTCGCCCCCATTATCATGTGCTCACAAATTAGCTGGCTTCCGCTGCACATCATGTTATAAATTAAACTATAAACTGTGACTTCAATAAATCTGAATTAAGCACTTACACAATTACACTACACTTACACACAATTGCTCAATTCTGATTTATTGCTCAGATCTGATTATTTTTTAGTTTGGCTGATCACATAATTTTTTTGTAAATGTGACCAAGATCAGATTCCACTCTAGTGTGAACTGCATGGTCTCTGCTCCTGAACTGACCCACATGCACAAATTAACAATAATAAAGATGTATTTAAACATGCGGGACAAGTTACAGTTTAACATTTCTTCTTTCAATATGTTTTCAAACACAGTTATGATAATAATAATAATAATAATAATAATAATAATAATAATAATAATAATAATAATAATAATAATAATAATAATAATAATAATAATAATAATAATAATAATAATAATAATACATTCAATTTGTATTTGTGAAAATCTCAAAGTGCTACAGGAGATAAAGATAAAAAGTTAAATGAATAAAAACAATTAAAATGAATAAAACAACCAATGCAATGGAAAAACATAAAAAAAAAAAAAAAAAAAAAATAATAATAATAATAATGAAATGAATAGAAGTAAAAATAAAAGTAAAAGAATAATTCAGGCAAATGCCTTGTTAAAAAGAAATGTTTTTAGGCCCCTTTTAAAAGCCTCAACGGACTGTGGTGCTCTCAGATGGTCGGGGAGGGCATTCCACAGCCGAGGAGCAGCTGAGCAGAAGGCCTGGTCACCCATGGTGCAAAGGTGTGTCCTGTGTGTGTATGGGTTGGAGTGTGTTTGAGTGTCCAGAGCGGAGGGAGCGGGTGGAGGTTGGGGGAGCGATGAGCTCCTTTAGGAGGGGGCGTTGCTGTGGATGCACTGATGGGTGAGGGGGAGACCTTGTATTCTATCCTGGAGGGAGCCAGTGTAGGGAATGGAGTAGTGTGATGTGATCATATTTCCGCACTCTCATCAGGATCCTAGCAGCACAGTTATGATACGTCCCCTCAAATTTAGCTTGTACAGAATCACTCCAAATACTTATAAGGTAAACACCTCACTGTGACACTGTCCCTCCACTGACCACCTCCATCACAGTTGTCTTCCATGTTTGTATTCAAAGAGTGACTCCCGACCAGCGCAGAATTGTGATGAATGTTATAATCTAGAGTGACGTAAAAGTTGCATGAATTCGGACATGACTTCAGTTCAGATTAAGGTTACATTGCAAAATAAATCAGACCTGTGTAAACTATAGAATCATCAGTCGCAGTCAACCAGTTGAGCTAAAGGGTCCGACCGACCCGTTATGATTCTATAGTTTACACACCTGTATCTGATTTAGGACCAAAAGTGGCCCAAATCAGAATAGAAAATATCAGATTCCATGTGATTTGTGCTGTTCACACTGTCATGAAATAATTGATAGATTGATTGAATTGATTGATTGAAAATTGTATTAACAGATTACAGAATGGGTACAAGTACAGTTTAATACACACAATTGTTAAGGGGATGCAGACCAGAGAAAGACTTCCATCTTGTTTACATCAGGGTCCCCCATTTTCAATTCATCATAACATACATGACATACAGACACTAGACAGTACTGTTGCATCTAGACATTTATGACATACCAGATCTACAAATATACAGTACTGTTTATGTGTATAAAAGGGAGAGAATATATACATTTGAGGGGGAAGAAACTGTACATTGGAGGTTGGGTATGTGGGGGGGGGGGGGGGGGACTGTACATTGGAGGTGGTTGGGTGGGTGGGGGGGGGGGGGGTGTTGGGTAGGCAGGTGGGGGAAACTGTAATGAATTAGATCGGAGTCAAATATATGATGAGCAAAAAGCTGTATGCTTTTGCAGTGTGAACGCAGTCTATCTGAGAGTCTATCTCCTGTGACAAAATGGCATCCAATGTAATAAAAAAAGTCAACCAACGAACTCGATTCTTGTACTGGATCTCCTCTCTGGTAAACAAGAATACCCTGAAGACTCTGGCAGGAGCACTCATTCAAGGGTACTACGACTATTGTTGCAAAGGGTCAGATTAAACTGAATATATATATTTATTGTTTTGATATACCTTGTATATTGTTTGTATATATACACGGAATATCCCTTTACCTGCGTACAAACCAGAGTAATATTCGCTCTCCTATTGGACAGCGACCCCAGGCGCCAACGACCAAGCCCCCAACGGCAAGTTCAAAGGCAACTCCGGGCATGTCGGTACATGCCCAGAGTCTGCGTAGTAATACGAGACAAGAACTGAGGTTGGGACTAGATATTCACCTTACGTATAAATATGGCGCAGGTGTAAACAGCAGTAGTCTTACCAAAACCTTAATGCCTTCACCACGAGTCAACGTGCAGTGAAGTGAGCAACTTTGCATCTAAATAGAGCATTGAGAACCGCGTGCGAATAGAATGTTAAAGTGTCAGAGTTTAACGCAGTAACGTTGAGTTCGACTTAATCTAATGTGAAGTAATAGTCGATCATTTATAGTGTATCGTGCGGCTACAGTTCTTCAGTGACCAGCATTACCACCGGTTCGTCGTGTATTTAGCTAGTGCACTTATCCAGGCTGTGCGGCCTAAATCCGTGCCCACACCCGAGGAGTCCTAGGCGAGAACCGTTGGATATGTACACAGGAGAATCTACACCGGCGATTGCAGAACCATTTCTGGTTGGATTATATTGCTTTGGGACCGTGACCACCGGAGAAGAGCACCGTTGATTCCACTGTCGTTTGGGATTTAACCCTGTGAGGATCACCACTCGGGCCCGCCTCTTGGAAGGGGCTGGCTAGCTGTCGTCAATGCTATCGAGCATATTGGATTACAACTATTGCTTTGTCTGCTGATCAAGGGAGTACATGCACCGGCTCCTGTATCTGGAGCCTCGTTATTCCTCGTTGACCCAGACTTTGTACCCGACCATTCCTCTACCCCTCCTGGCTTTACACCCCGGAGGGAACCCCCCAGTGTCTCCAGCTGGTACCGGTGTGGCCCATATAATTGCTATACCACAGGTGGCGTCAGCTTAGACCCATCATAGTATTCCTACTATTCTCATTGACTTATGCTCTTGACTGACTTTACGTATGTTCTTCGCCATACAAGCGCGAGCCTAATTCTCAATCTGTAACCTAACGTTGCTTAATAATAATAAATAACCCTCCAATAGAACTTTATGTGTCAATGCCGTATTCTTGTGTGGGTGTTCACCATATATATTCATGTACTGTATGGCCAGTAATTAAAGTACATAACTAGTAGTGGTTTAATATATCACAATCTTTAATACAGTCAGGGTATTGTAACCCCTCAGTTACAATTGGTCCTTCGAGCCGGAGGGTATCAGTGTAATATTTAATATAATATTAATATTAACCATGGCCAGCGGTGAACACTCCCCAAGCGGCTCTCCCAAGCTAGAACGCCCGCAGCGCAAACATCAGCCACCTACCTATCTGGAGGAATACGCTGTCGTTCTACTACCTAGCTTATCTAAACAGACGTTAAATACGGATAAAACGGATAGTCAAAGCATGTCAAATCCTATCGACCAGGCGACCCTGCCAGTAGAGACCCCAGTGGGTTCTAACGAAACTGACCAAGCTCACGGGGGGGACCAGGTGGGACATGACATGACTATACCCCCAGACAACGTCACCGGGATAGTCCCCGGAGAGCTCCAGGATAAAGAAAGCGCTCCAGGGACAGAACCCGACACACGACCAGAAGAGAAGCGCGCCCAGGAGATGGACCTCGGGGCGCGCCAGGAGAACAGATCTCCAACGAGCACTGTCAGAAGCCGATCACCTCCGTCAGTGTCATCCCCCAGCGAGGCGGACCAGATACTGGCGCAAGCCTTCATCGCCACCCTGACAGCCTCCACCGAACGCGATCGACTTCAAGCAAAGACGCTTAGTGAGCGCGAACACTCCGCCACGGAAAGAGAGCGCCTCCACGCGCAACTCCAAGCGCAACAAGCAAGCAAGCGCGAACACTCTGCCATGGAACGAGAGCGCCTTCAGGCTCAACAGACGAGCGAGCGCGAACAACGAGAGCGCCTTCAGGCGCAACAAGCAAGCGAGCGCGAACAATCTGCAGCGGAACGAGAGCGCCTTAACGCGCAACTCCAAGCGCAAGCCCTTAGTGAACGTGAACACTCTGCAACCGAGCGAGAGCGCTTCCAGGCGCAACAAAGGAGTGAAGACGACCGCATAAGACTGGAGGAGAGACGCCTTCAGACGGAAGAGAACATTGAAAGAGACCGCGCCAATGCACAGCGCGACGCCGCCAATGCACAGCGCGAAGCCGCCAATGCCCAGCGCGAAGCAGAGCGCGACGCCGCCCATGCCCAGCGCGAAGCAGAGCGCGACCGGCTGCAGGCGCAGATGATAGAACAATTGATTGCCAGGGCGACACCCCCTCTCTCCGCACGGAGCTCCCGGAGATCATCACAACAAGGGTCTAGGGCACCTTCCCCTACCCGACCAAGCGACCCGGGACCCGGCCAACAGAAGGATCCTGTCTACGTCTCCGAACCCCCTCCCCGACCGGTCCATACGAGACCCAGCCACCGGGAAGAACCAGCCTACGTCGCCGAGAGACTGAATAGAAGACTTCAGGACCTAGAAGAGGAAGAGGAAGAGGAGGAAAGTCAAGCCCACCAGCAGCAACGTACTCAGGACCAGGAGGCCCAGTACAGCCCAGACTTCAGCCCCGAGTCACTGCACTACAAACCCCCGACTCAACTCACGGGTGAGTTTGACGTACAGTCAGCACCGAGGAACAGCACCTGGGTACCCGGCCTCTGGTACCCACCAAGTACCAACCCACGACAACACGTACAGGGAGACTCGCCCAGGAGGCCTCTTCCCCTACGCTCACCAATGTGCCAGCCATCCATGGCATCGTACCTTGGCACACCGACGTTCCCAGACTTTACGCACGAGGACAGAGCACAGTACACGGAATTACGGATGTGCTTGGAGACTATGATGTCCGACGTCCCTGATGAGTCGTACAAATATGCCATCCTCCTCAAGCATCTCAAGGTGCCCAGAGCGCATAATATAGCGCTGGCATATTCCAACTCAAGCACCCCATACTCCGCGGCTCTAGTGGCCCTCGACCAGCGTTATGGACGCATATGGGACTACGTGATACAAGAAATAAGAGATATCGACCGCCTCCCCCCAGCCAAAGACAATAGAGCACTGGATGACCTCTCTATCAAGGTACAATCCCTGGTAGGAATGCTGGGGTCCCAAAAGGAAAAAGGGAGATATGAACTATATGCTAACTCTAATGTGGAACGAATATTGGAGAAGCTCCCTCCAGCCCGCCAAGAGCGCTTTCGGTGGCAGAGAGACCACCGTGATCCCGACGGTCCCGAGCCATCCCTCCTAGACCTGGCCGCCTTCCTCGCAAGGGAAGTCAGCAGCCTACGACTGGACACGTTCGTGTGGAGTGGACCAAGCAAAAGAGATGGACCTCGGAGATCTAATGATAACCGCCGGTCAGTGACCGTTATGCACCAGGCCGAGTCAGTGCCGCAGCACAAGAACCACAGCACCCCCCCGACGAAGGGGAAGTGGAAGATTGTATGCCAGTACTGTGAAAAGGAACATTGGCTGTCTCAATGTGACACTTTCAAGAAGATGACCGCTGACGAGGTGAGTCAGTGGATCAAAGCCAACCGCCGCTGCTTCCGCTGCGCGCGCAGCCATATGGCAGCCAAGTGCCGTTTAAAGAAGAAATGCAGCAAGTGCGACGGCGCCCACTTGGATGTCCTACATGACAGCAACAAGAAGAAACTCGTACCCCCAAGCAGCTCGAGAGTGAACGTCATGTATATCGACCCTGCGAAGAGCGGGAGCTCCCGAGTGCTCTTGAAAGTGGTCCGAGTGATATTAAGCTACGAGGACAAGGTCATGGACACTTACGCCATCCTAGACGATGGGTCAGAAAAGACTCTCCTCCTCGCATCCGCTGCAGCCCGGCTGGGTCTGCGGGGGAGCGAAGAAACAATGACAATCCGTACTATTAGAAGAGACCTGAAGACCATAAAGGGTGAAAATGTCTCCTTCACGATAGCAGCAGTCGGGCAGCCCGAGAAGCAGTATAGGATTACTAACGCCTTCACCAGCCAAGACATAGGCCTGTCACAGTACACCTACCCCATCCCAAAGCTGATGGAAAAATACGTGCACCTACGTCAACTACCTATACCGCTCATCGACGGCGCCACCCCGACCCTGCTCATAGGATCCGACCACGCACACCTCATCGTCCCAACGGACCGGGTCCACATCGGGCCCAGAGGCTGTCCAGCAGCGGTCGAGACCCGCCTAGGTTGGACACTACAAGGCCCCCTCTCCGGGTCTTCCAACCGACCAGCAGCCACTCGCTGCCTCCACTCAAGAATAAAAGAAGAAGACACCACCCTCTTACAGCACGTCGAGAGGCTATGTACATTAGACGCGATGCCCTTTAAGAATGAAAAGAAACTCGTTCGATCAAAGGAAGACACTTATGCCATAACCCTCCTCGAGAAGAGGACAAAGAGAGTCGAGGTCAATGGAGTGATGAGATACGCAACTCCACTCTTGAGGCGAGAGGGTATGCCCACCCTCCACGCCTCAAAAGAAGCGACAGAGCGATATCTACTGAACACCGAGCGGCGTCTAGCCAAAGACCCCACTCAAGCCACTGTGTACCGCGCTGAGATTGACAAGCTGATCACAGCGGGACACATAAAGAAAATTGACATTCAAGAGGCCGACCAGACGATCGAATCATGGTACGTGCCCCACCACAAGGTCCACCACAACGGCAAGGATCGCATTGTATTCAACTGCAGCTACCAGATCGGACTACAGAATCTGAATAAAGAACTCTTGCCCGGCCCAACACTCGGCCCCTCTCTACTAGGCGTGTTACTACGCTTCCGCCAAGACAAGGTGGCCATCAGCGGCGACATCAAAGGGATGTTCCTGCAGGTGCGACTAGTGGAAGAGGACAAGCCCTTGCTGCGGTTCCTATGGAGAGAGAGGATCGGGGATGAGCAACCATCCATCTACCAATGGGAGGTCCTCCCCTTCGGAACCACATGCAGCCCATGCTGTGCTACGTTCGCACTGCAAAAACATGTCACAGAAGACCCTGAAGCTGACGAGGAGGTCAGACAAAGTGTAGAGAGGAGTTTCTACGTGGACAACTGTCTGCAAAGCGTCTCGACGCCAGAAGAAGCCGAAGCCCTCCTACTCAAGCTCCGCGCCTCACTGATCAAAGGCGGCTTTGATCTCCGGCAGTGGGCCAGCAGTGACCCTCAAGTACTTCGCAGCCTCTCCCCAGAGACAAAGGCAGCAAGCAGCGAGACCTGGATGGCGACCATCCCAGGGGAAGCACAAGAAATGACATTAGGACTAGTCTGGCGCTTCAAAACAGACTCGCTCCATTACAGATACACACCCCTGACCACGGAGCAGGGAAGGTCGACCCCTCTACCGACCACCAGACGGAGCGTATACAGAACACTCGCAAGGCAATATGACCCGCTGGGGTGTATCCTACCTTACACCACCAGGGCGAAAATGATTGTACGAGAGCTGTGGGACAAGGAACAGGGCTGGGACGACCCCATACCCGACCACCTCGCTTCCACCTGGAGAGAGTGGGAGAGAGAACTCAACTCGCTCCAAAATGTGAACATACGCCGAAGCTACTTCCCACCCACAGTGCGGCTAGAGACGTGCCAGATGGACCTGCACGTCTTCAGCGACGCCTCAGAAGTGGCCTACGGCTCGGTGGCTTACTTGCGGGCCCGAGAGGAGGGAGGAGAAATACACACAGCCTTCATCCTGGCTCGCTCAAGGATAGCCCCCCGCAAGCAACAATCGATCCCGCGTCTAGAGCTCTGCGCAGCCCTGGTAGGCGCGCAACTCGCCACGTTAATCCAACGTGAACTCACCATCCCGGTGCAAAGAACAATCTTGTGGTCAGACTCCATGACCGTACTCACATGGATCCAGTCCGATTCGTGTAGATACAAGGTCTTCGTGGGAGTCAGAATCACAGAGATCCAAGACTTAACAGAATCAACGTGCTGGAGGTACGTGGACACGAAACAGAACCCAGCAGATGTCATCACACGGGGGATGTCCCTAGATGACCTCACACGTCACAATATCTACAGTGACGGTCCTGAGTTCCTCAAGCTCCCGGAAGAAGAGTGGCCTAACCCCACCCCTCGGGAGGCTAGTCAAGAGGAGGCAGAGATCAAGAAATCTATGTTCTGTGGGTTGACGCACACACCAGTCCCCACTGACCCTAACATAGACGACTGCCCCACCCTTGAGAGTGCGCAGTTAAAGACATTCCTGTGGCACCACCCTGAGGTTCCCCTCACTACCGACATTAATGCAGCTAACTACGAAGAAGCAGAACTCCTTCTGCTACAGCGAGCCCAAAGAGACTCGTTCCCCGACGAGCTAGACTGTCTGCAGGGATCAAAGCCAGTCCCGTCAGACAGCAGACTGCTCCACTTGGCCCCCGAGCGCGACACCCATGGCCTCATCAGGGTGGGTGGTCGTCTGAGACGGGCCCCGGACTTAACAGATGACGTCAAGTTTCCTATAGTCCTCAACAGCCGACACAAGGTCACCGAGCTCATCATAAAGAAATACGACGAGGATGTGCACCACGCTGGGGCAGAGAGAGTCTTCGCTGAGATCCGACGTCGCTATTGGATACTGAACGGAAGAGAAGCAGTACGTCGCTTCCAGCGGACTCGACCAGACTGTCGCCAGTGGCGAGCACAGCCCAGTATACCCAGGAGGGCCGACCTGCCTCACCGCCACACCCGACCCGTGGCGAGGCTGATAGAGTTGCCAAGGCTCCCTGACTCCCTTGATGACGATCATGACCCACTGACTTTGTAGATTGCCCTACTCCCCACAACAGACATTGAGTAGTTGACAGGACTATTAATCTGTCTTCGCTTTAACTAATTAGGTGCGGACTAATTAGGAGGCGGCTGTTGCAAAGGGTCAGATTAAACTGAATATATATATTTATTGTTTTGATATACCTTGTATATTGTTTGTATATATACACGGAATATCCCTTTACCTGCGTACAAACCAGAGTAATATTCGCTCTTTTATTGGACAGCGACCCCAGGCGCCAACGACCAAGCCCCCAACGGCAAGTTCAAAGGCAACTCCGGGCATGTCGGTACATGCCCAGAGTCTGCGTAGTAATACGAGACAAGAACTGAGGTTGGGACTAGATATTCACCTTACGTATAAATACGGCGCAGGTGTAAACAGCAGTAGTCTTACCAAAACCTTAATGCCTTCACCACGAGTCAACGTGCAGTGAAGTGAGCAACTTTGCATCTAAATAGAGCATTGAGAACCGTGTGCGAATAGAATGTTAAAGTGTCAGAGTTTAACGCAGTAACGTTGAGTTCGACTTAATCTAATGTGAAGTAATAGTCGATCATTTATAGTGTATCGTGCGGCTACAGTTCTTCAGTGACCAGCATTACCACCGGTTCGTCGTGTATTTAGCTAGTGCACTTATCCAGGCTGTGCGGCTTAAATCCGTGCCCACACCCGAGGAGTCCTAGGCGAGAACCGTTGGATATGTACACAGGAGAATCTACCCTGGCGATTGCAGAACCATTTCTGGTTGGATTATATTGCTTTGGGACCGTGACCACCGGAGAAGAGCACCGTTGATTCCACTGTCATTTGGGATTTAACCCCGTGAGGATCACCACTCGGGCCCGCCTCTTGGAAGGGGCTGGCTAGCTGTCGTCAATGCTATCGAGCATATTGGATTACAACTATTGCTTTGTCTGCTGATCAAGGGAGTACATGCACCGGCTCCTGTATCTGGAGCCTCGTTATTCCTCGTTGACCCAGACTTTGTACCCGACCATTCCTCTACCCCTCCCGGCTTTACACCCCGGAGGGAACCCCCCAGTGTCTCCAGCTGGTACCGGTGTGGCCCATATAATTGCTATACCACAGGTGGCGTCAGCTTAGACCCATCATAGTATTCCTACTATTCTCATTGACTTATGCTCTTGACTGACTTTACGTATGTTCTTCGCCATACAAGCGCGAGCCTAATTCTCAATCTGTAACCTAACGTTGCTTAATAATAATAAATAACCCTCCAATAGAACTTTATGTGTCAATGCCGTATTCTTGTGTGGGTGTTCACCATATATATTCATGTACTGTATGGCCAGTAATTAAAGTACATAACTAGTAGTGGTTTAATATATCACAATCTTTAATACAGTCAGGGTATTGTAACCCCTCAGTTACAACTATGCTTGCACCTCATGGTACCAAAGCACCTCAAAGGCACTAAAAACCAAATTACAAACATCTCAAAACAAACTAGTCAGGCTACTGCTTGACCTGACTCCTAGAACCCACCTCACCCCTGCACACTTTGCCAACCTAGGATGGCTTAGAGTAGACGACAGAGTACAGCAACTTGCAATGGGCCTGGTCTACAAGATACACTACACGACCAATGTACCCATGTACATGTCAAAATACTTCCCAAAGGTCAGTGAATACCACGATCACAACACCAGAGGGAGCTCCACAAATCATGTAAAACCCAGATTCGGCTCAAACAAGGACTAAACACGTTTCGCAATTATGCCACATCAATGTGGAACGCCCTACCCAAAGCTGTAAAGGAATGTGAATCACTACCCACCTTTAAAAACACTCTCAAAGAACACCTACGGGAGACTGCAATTCGAAACTGGCCCCTACAAATGTCCTAACCCAGTTGTACAATAAAGACCAAGCATGGCTTTGTCAGTATTCCAATGTACAGTGCCCCCCCCCCCCTACCCAACCCCCCCCCCCCCCCCCCCACCTCCAATGTACAGCCCCACTCAACCCCACCCCACCTACCCAACCTCCTCCAATGTACAGTTTCTATGTCAAATGTATGTCAGTATTCCAATGTACAGTGTGTGTCCCCCCCTACCCAACCCCCCCCCCCCCCACACCTCCAATGTACAGCCTCACCCCACCTACCCAACCTCCTCCAATGCACAGTTTCTATGTCAAATGTATACACTCTTTTTCTGGATTTTTTTTTAGTATCACAAACAGTACTGTATTTGCAAATCTGGTATGTCATAAATGTATAGATGTAGCAGTACTGTCTATCTGTATGTCATGTGTGTCATATGATGAATTGAAAATGGGGGACCCTGATGGAAACAAGACGAAAGTCTTTCTCAGGTCTGCATCCTCTTAACAATTGTATGTATTGAGCTGTACTGTACTGTACCCATTCTGCAATCTGTTAATAAACTTTTCAATCAATCAATCAATCAATCAATCAATCAATCAATCAATCAATCAGAGGCGCACCAAGTCCAGAGGCGCACGGAGCGGGTTGATCGGCGATCGGGGCGGGTCTACTTTACGCGCCGTGACGCTGTGGAGGCTGGCGCGGGCCGGGCTAGAGAGAGAGTGGATAATAACCTAACAGATGATGGGAATAATAACACTGCGCCGGGTTGGTCCTGGTTTTCTACAGTTCCTCTGTGGCTCCCCTAGCCGCTGACAACTTGATGATCGCGCGGACGGCCGGTGGACGCTCGGCATGGGCACCGGGGATTACCTCTGCGTCACGGTGCCGCGCGGCGGGGCGCCTGCATGGGGCTTCAGCCTGCGCCAGGGAGAGGGTGAGGGTGATGATACCTATAGACCCTTACAAGTGTTCCAGGTACGTTTTCTTTATAGTTTGGTCTCGTTTGTTGTGTCATTTTATTTGATCATTTACAGTAGACCTATGTTGTTGTTATATAGATGCTGTCATCATCGGTGATGCGTTCACCTTTCTCATAATTATTAGAAAACAGAACTGTAGAACGTTTATTTTGACGTGATTATGTTGTTAGGCACCAACATTTTAAAAACCAATTCCCTCTGGCCATGCATGCACAACGCATGTTCTTCCATCTCTGACGAGGCATTGTAGGTCATGAGACTTTCACTGCACTGATGATTAAAGTAAAGTTCAAAAGGTCAACGGTTTTACTATGGTATTTTGGAGATTTGACCTATTGCTTTATAAAAATAAAAAATAAAACGAGATATTGCCTGCAGGTGGAATGCGGTACTAATAGTAGTACTTTGGAGAAGGTCTTGTACATTCGAGGTACTTAAGCAAACAGTCTTGGTGGGAGAGTGAATTTATTTGGAACGGAGGCTGGAGCTTGTCCCCATTTTTCTCCGCGTCGGCGGTGTTTTGCACCAGATTCCCTGTTACCCTTATATGGTCAAGGGCAGAGGAGAGAGAGAGTGAGAGAGTGAGGCAGAGGGCAGTGTGGTCTGTTATCACTCCTGGAGATTTCACCAAGTATGCGGGTGATAGGTGCAGTCCATACAGATGTCATGCATCAGTGAACGACCAAAGCAAACAACGCGGGACGCATGAATACTTCGTAATGAATTGGAAAATATAAAGATGTCTCCTTTTGTGTGCATGGTGGGGCTATGCTCGTTTGTTTGGGTTATGGATTGAGGCTTTGGACATTTGCCTCATTCAGTCTTTACGGGCTTTCTTTTTTAAAGTAAGCTACTGCTACAGTACTGTAATATGCTGTTTTTACTTGCATATATGTCATTTTGTGACCAATGTCTTTTCATGCAAATAACTTAAATTAGTTATGTAAATGCTATATGTATATTTAGATAGCTTTTATTTGGATAATTTGATACGAAAAAAAGATTTATAATAAATACCACAGCTTTTAATCTGGCCTCCGGAAATCATGATACAATTTAAATGGTGCAATGTAGACTTAGACAGGTGCATTTCGGAAGTATACCTACGAACATGATTCTCACAGCACATCTTTTAGATTAGATTAGATTATAGATTCATAATTTCTTGTCATTATACAGCACAAGTACAGGCATCCAACCAGAGTGCAAATGTAACAGTAAAGTGCAATAGTAATATACAAGGTGACTGGGTATAAAATATATAGATTAGTACTACTGAGAGGGTCCAGCAGGTCTTTGTCAATGGGCAGATGTCCAACATGTCGATTTCCAACACTGGCTCCCCCCAAGGTTGCGTTTTGTCTCCCCTTTTATTTATTATGTACACGGACAGCTGCAGATCGCTTCATGACCAAAGGCATCTGGTTAAGTTTTCAGATGACACTGTCCTGGTATCCCTACTGCAGCGCTCCGAAACTGATCATGGACCTGTACTTCACGACTTTGTGAATTGGTGTGATGAGAATTACTTGGACCTCAATGTCTCTAAGACTAAGGACATGATAATTGACTTCAGACACAACCCCGATCATCAAGCCAGTGTAGCTAGTGTAATTCACGATGAGGACGTCCAGATTGTTGAATCGTACAAATACCTGGGAACTGTGTTTGACTGTAAACTGAAGTTCAACCTAAATACAGTCTATTGTTAAAAAAGGTCAGCAGAGGATCTACCTGCTGAGAAAGCTGAACTCTTTTAATGTTAGTGCGAAGATCCTGAGCACATTTTATAGTTATTTTATTGAAAACCTCCTAACTTTTTCTTTTATCTGCTGGTTCAGTGGCCTGTCCATTAAAGATAGGAACAGCCTACAGTACATAGTGAAAGTGTGCTCCAAAATAATTGGAGTAAAACAGAGAGACCTACAGTATGTTCTCTCTGGACGGACCAGGTGGTCAAAAAGGGGACGAGCATCATTAATCAACCCCTCCATGCTCTGTCTCAGCGGTTTTCACTGTTGCCTTCTGGCCGCCGTTATGACGTCCCACCAAGTAGGACCAACCGCTACGCCAAATCTTTTGTCCCCTCGGCTATCAGACTTTTAAACACAGACGGTAGTCATTTTAAGTAGCCTTTTGCACTTGGTTGTCTGTTTTTACTTTTACTTTTACTGCTGGATTGTGTATCACATGGCGTGTTTCTCTTTTTATTTGCCGTGCTGTCGTTGAGATGTTTTGTTGTTTGTTTGTCTTTGTTGCTTGTTGGTGAAGCTGCAAATATGAATTGCCCCACGCGGGATCAATAAAGTTGTCTGAATCTGAATCTGAATCTACTGAGTAATAGTGCTAATCAGATGTATTTAGAGAGTTGTAGTATTAATATGTACAGTGATACAGGTATAAAGACACTATGGTGTCATAATGGCCAGCAGCGTAACTAGTAAGAGTATAGGTAAGGGATATATACAGATATAATAATATATACTATATTAATTATAGTAGCCTATCTACATGTATATAAAAACAACATGTACAGACAGATGTGGATATATATATATATATATATATATATATATATATATATATATATATATATATATATATATATATATATATATATATATATATATATATATATATATATAAATAAATAATAAATATACGGTAAGAATAAAATATATACAGTATATACAGCATTATTGCACATGCTATCATACAGAGTTATATGGGTTATATGCAGGTGTATATACAGTAGAAGGATTATATGCAGGTATATTCAGACAGATATGGATATATACTGGATATAAGCGGTAAATATAAATGCATATATGGTATATACAGCACTATTGTACATGCTATCATACAGAGTGATATGGGTAGACTATAGTATGTAGACGGGTCATTTTGTCCAACAGGGACCAACAGTATTCTCATAGCTCATAGCCCATCCGTACCTTACAGCTTGCTAATGCGATCAACATTTAGGAAGACCCTGTTTCTCCTCAACATGTAACTTGTGTGAATCAAATCAAATGTATTTGTAAGGCCCAAAATCGCACGTTTAATGTCCCCATGGGCCGGACACGTCTTCTTTAAACAAGTCAAGAAGAAACATCATAATAAATCAAGAACAAAACAAAAACACCATGAAATCCAAAATAAAATAAATAAATGAATGCAACACTCCCAGACATACCCCACGCGAAGGTAAGGGAAAATTCACTAAAAACCTAGCAATAGGAAAAAAGCACCACAGGCAATGTCGAGGAGAGAAACCTTAGAAGGGCCGTTCAAGAGGGGATCTCCCTTATTAGATGTCGGTGATAGTAGTGTGCTATAAAACAGGCAAAACAGTTGGTAAGTATGTACATACGTGTAATGAAACACAAATAAGTAGGGGTGGGTTTTTTTTTTTCTTTTTTATACAGTCAACATATTCTTAAATAATAGCGCTGCCCGAGGCTGGGCATGATACAGTCAACATATAGCAAGAGAGAGAGAGAGAGAGCGAGAGAGAGCTCCCGTTATACAGTCAATATACAGTGTTATCGCTTTGTAACACTGTACAAATTTCTCCACAACACACATGTACAAGTGGCAGTAATGCAGAAAATCCAGCAAGGGAAGAAGCAGTGTAGAAAACAGGTGGAGTTTTTGCCTAGCAATGGGAATGCTTTGGCTGTACTGTGTAGATAGAAGTACACACTCTAGTGTTGATGTCTTTGTTTACAAGGCTTCAGGTATGGTTGCTCTGCTACAAACACAGTAGAGCAGCTGTGTGCACATCCAACCTGTTTTAGGCCAGGTGCAGGATAAAACTAAATGTGACTGAAGGAAAAATTGCAATGAACTGGCCGACACAATTGACAACTATAAGCAATGCAACGCTCAGAGAGAGAGAGAGAGAGAGAGAGTCTGTGATGATCCAGACAGAGAGAGTATGTGGTCCAGAGAGAGGGAGATGAGTCTGTGGTCCAGACAGAGAGAGAGCGAGAGAGAGAGAGAGAGAGAGAGAGAGAGAGAGAGAGAGATGGGTCTGTGGTCCAGACAGAGAGAGAGAGATAAGCAAGACAGCTAAGATGAGCCCCTAAAGGATATTCAACTTTTAATGGAAGAACAAAACAGAAGGAAAAGATAACTTCACAAAGGCAACATGAATATACATAGATCCAAAAGGACAAAGATCAACACTTAAATCCAAAGAGAAGAGGGTCTATACCAGAGAAAACAAAGTAGCAAGGAGCCAACGGCCGACATCAGCTAAATAGGCTAACTGCAAATAGAGTAGCCAGGTACTGACACCAGGTACACACCGTTAGCTACGACAGCTAGCCGGCCCGTTTGGCTCAATATAACGTTAGCTACGTTAGCTAGCCGGCCCGCTTTGGCTCAATATAACATTAGCTATGACAGCTAGCCGGCCCGTTTGGCTCAATATAACGTTAGCTACATTAGCTAGCCGGCCCGCTTGGCTCAACATAACGTCTACGACAGCTAGCCGGCCCGCTAGCTCAACATAACGTTGGCTACGATAGTTAGCCGGCCCGCTAGCTCAACATAACATTAGCTACGATAGCTAGCCGGCCCGCTAGCTCAACATAAGGTTAGCTACGATAGCTAGCCGGCCCGCTGGTCCAACAGAACGTCAGCTACGATAGCTAGCCAGCCCGCTGGCTCCACATAACGTTAGCCAACATAACGTTAGCCTTAGCCACGATAGCTAGCCGGCCCGAGAGAGAGAGAGAGATATATCCACGGCGGGAATAGAATAGAGTGCATTAAAAACTCACCAAACGTCCAGGAGGATGGAGACAACCGCGTGGAGTTGACGAAGTTCATCTGCCGAACGACCGTTCTCTTCATCTTGGCATAACAATGCTGCACGCGCTCTCTCTAGGTTAGCTAACGCTAGTTAGCCTTTAGCTAAGCTACTAGCCGACATGGCTATCCTGACTGAACCACACGTTAGCACTCGATATTATAATGTAGCTAAAGCTAACTAGCTGTCCCTGCCTTTAGCTAAGCCGACATGGCTAGCCTGACAGAACTTTCTAACATGCAACAACTTTCATCTTCAGTCCATCTGCCGAACGACCGTCCTCTTCGTCTTGGCTGGCATAACCTCCAATGCTGCACGCGCGAAATAGTCAGACAGCTGACGCACGCCGGCCGACTGTACACATGTAACCCCTCCCTTCGTTGAAACCAATAGTATGTCTGCTGCAGAGCCCCAGAGCTCCAATAGTGTATCTGCAGAGCCGCAGAGTCAGGAACAAGTCAGACACATTCTACAAACGTGTCTACTGTGAAATATATAAGCATATAAGCAAAACTAGATTTTAGGTCTGTGATGAAAAAGGGCCTCGCGGGAAGGGGGGCCTCGCAAAAAAAAAATAATAATAATAATAAAAAAAAAAAAAAAAAAAAAAACATTTATTTATAAAAAAAAAATGTGTGCGAGGCCCCCCTTCCCGCAAAGCCCTGTGCGACCGCACTGCTCGCACACCGCCTGAGGCGGCCCTGGTAGTAGTATCGCGATACTTTGCGTGGCGATACTGTATCGATACAGGGACGCCAAGTATCGATATTTAATTATTCATACAAAAAAGGAAGTTGCATTGTTCAGTTCTATACCTGTAATAGTACAGTAGTCCACACACACACACACATGTGCATTCAGTTAAGTTGGAATATGACTGTAATACAAACAGTTCAGTTTGTCAGGTACATGCAACACAGATTACAGTGTTTACATTTGTCTGCTTGAGAAAATACCATGTTCTGCAATAAAAATGATTGAAGTGAGATGAACAGACTGAACTTTATTTTATTAGATAAAACATGTTGACAGTTTTACTTTGCAGTTGAAAAAAGGTAAAAATAAAATTAAAAAAAAAATAAAAACGCAATATTAATATCGCAATACTCAGCGTATCGCAGGGTTCGAAATTAAGGGGGGCTTGGGGCAAAATGCCCTCGAAAATTTACCAAATGCCCTCGAAAATCAGTTAAAGGGGGCAAGAAAAGCCCCAGACAGTTTACTAATTATATATATATAATTATATATATCAAGTCGAGTCAAGAGATTTATTTGTCACGGCATACAAGTATACAATGAAATGCGGGTGGTCTTGCCTGCAAATAACATATAATAGAATCAACATTGTGCAATAAACAAGTAACATTGTGCAATAATCAAGTAACATGTTAGGGCATATCGGTATATGTACATAAGTTATTTACAGAGCATGGAGGCCCTACTGGGTCCTTTGGTACATGTCTTCTGTACGTGTCTTCTGTACATGATAATTTATACAATCTCCGGTTATACTATACTATTTTTAAAGTGACCCTTCTTGGTGGCCCTAAGTGTGGGCGTGTGCAGCATGAGTGTGTGCCTGCTCATGTTAAAGTGGCTGCTAGTGTGTGAGCGTGTACAGTGAGTGTGTTGTGTGTGTGCTCATGTGTGCTTGTGTGTGGAGAGTTCAGTGTTCAGGGCTCTGATGCCTGGGGGAAGAAGCTGAGCCGAAGTCTCTCTGTCCTCGCTGTCTACAGTGCGAGCATTTCACTCGTATTTGCCCCTAATAATATGTGTGTGCGAACCGGAAAAATAATTTACTGGCAGTGTGCGAGTGAAGATTACAAACAGCTCCGCTGTTAATAGTTCAGAAACTACAAGTCCCACATTCCACAAGGCGCATAAACGTCCAATCACAGTAGAGTTTCCTGCGGTGATGCGGCTGGTTTCATGCGAGTGAAAGGAAATGAGAACACAGTACGCGCTGGAAAACAAAGTCACGGTACCGGCATAGGCAAGTTATACATTCAGAATCAGACAACGCAAACAATTCAGCCAGCCATGAAGCCCATTCATTTTTATTTTGAGCAAAAGAGAGACGAGGAGAAAGAGGAATCCGGCGAGGCAGCTAATGTTACTGAGGCGGATAACGTTAGCAAAGTTAGCATACGCACATACACGCACAGTGGGCCAGCCTGTGACTTTCGTGGTGTGTGCTATTGCACAGATGTGTGTCCCGTTTGCACACGCACATACACACACACGCACATAGTAAGCCATCACTGGGAACGCTCAGAGGAAAGGGGGGCTGAGAATATCTGTGTCTATCTGTGTGTGTGTGTGTGTCTCGCTCTCTCTCCCTCTCTACATATTTCTCTCCTGAACCTATTTCATTCAAAAGGAAGACATTGATGGACAGTAGCTATATGTATAAATTATAGCTCAGTTGACATTACACACACTTCTGCAGTCCCGCCCGCCGTCCCTCTCTCTCTCTCTCTCTCTCTCTCTCTCTCTCTCTCTCTCTCCCTCCCTCTCCTCGCTAGTTCTCTGCCTGTCAAACCCCGCTTGAGGAAGTGTCGGGTTACACTATGCCTACGTCCCCGACACACACGCAGTCAAGTTTGTGTATGTGTGTGTCCCCGACGAGGGAGAGATGGCACACACACATTACACACTTCTGCAGTCCCTCCTGCCCAGTGCCGTCTGGGAGAAATGCGAGGCCCTGTGCGAGTTCCAAACGCGAGCCCCCCCCCCCCCCCCCCCCCCCAAAGGCAAAAAAAAAAAGTAATATCAATTATTATTATTATTATTTTTTTATTATTATTATTTTTTTATACAGCCAACATACTCCTAAACAATAGCGCTGCCCGAGGCTGGGCACATAGATACAGTCAACATATTCTTAAATAGTAGCGCTGCCCGAGGCTGGGCACATGATACAGTCAACGCATCCTTAAATAATAGCGCTGCCCGAGGCTTAGTGGCAATGCACCTGCACAGTCGCACACCCGGCAGCAATGGGAAAATGCACAAAACACCCCCGAACCTGACAAACAAGCCCAAAGCCAGATAGGTAGATATAGAGAGAGAAAGAGAGAGAGAGATATAGATAGAGAGAGGGAGAGAGAGCGAGATAGAGAGAGAGGGATAGAGAGCGAGAGAGAGAGAGAGCGTGAGAGAGAGAGCAAGAGAGAGAGAGCGAGAGAGAGAGCAAGAGAGAGAGAGAGCGAGAGAGAGAGCGAGAGAGAGAGCGCGAGAGAGCGCGCAAGAGAGAGAGAGCGTGAGAGAGCAAGAGAGAGAGCGAGAGAGAGAGAGAGCACGAGAGAGAGAGAGCGCAAGAGAGAGAGAGAGAGAGAGAGAGCGATTTAGAGAGAGAGAGAGAGAGAGAGATCCACGGCAGGAACAGAGCAGACCGCACCAAAAACTCACCCTAACGCAGAGTCAGGTCCAAGAGGAATGAGACGACCGTGGAGAAAGTTTACCAATCCCATCATGATATTGTCCCCCCCCGTTGGGATGAACCCGGGAGTCCTCTCCCAGTCCATCCGCCACACGTTAGCACCCGACAACGTAGCCAACGCTAGCTAGCGTTAGCTAACGCTAGTTAGCTGTCCCTGCCCCCAGCCAAGCTAGCCGACATAGCTATAGCCTGACTGAAGGTTCCAACACGCAACAACTTTCATCCTCAGTCCATCCACCGAACGTCCTCCCCGTCCCGGCACAACCCAATCACCACACCCGGTACCGACAAGCCCACGGCACGCGGCACCATCTCCTCCGCTCCGATGCTGCACATCTGGTTCTCTTGGCCAAGACATCCACTCGCTCCAGTGGACAGCGCCGAATAGACCCTGTACCTGGCTGTACCCCCTCCCCTCGTGGATAATACCGGTCTTCTTCACATCTCTCTACCGACTACCAGACCGACGCCAACCAGCTCCCCCTAGTGTTAGTCCTCCCACTAGGGATGGGAATCGAGAATCGGAATCGATTGGGAACCGGTTCCTAATTGTCCGATTCCTGGAATCGCATGCCTCCATGACTATCGATTCCTCTTATCGATGCCATGTTTTTCCGACAGTTGCACATTTAAAAACAATAACGTTAGCGCCACGCATGCAGCCATAGCAGACTATTTGATTGCTTGACTAGGAAAACCTAAAGGGCTCGATATTGCGACCGTTTTGTGTGTGCAGTGAAAACTGAAAGTGCTTTGCATCCTAGTCATTAATTTACATGGTAAAGTAACGTTAGCCACTATCTAGCTAAATAGCCATGCTCATTGCAGAGAGAGACAGAGAGAGAACACTGAGCTGGCCTTTATTTATACAGGTAGGTTATTGCTAACAAATTGTCTTTTGCAATAACGACCTGTTGAATGCAACTACAGTTCAATAGATTAAATTAGTTCTCAAATACATTTTATTTAAGTGTAGGCCTATAGTTAATTAATTTGTTTACAGTTTTTGTATTTTTCTGACAATAAATGATAAATGACAATCAGAAATGTCAAGTTGCATGTTGTTATTCTAACCAGCTTAGTTCTGTTGCATTTCCAATTTATTTATTTAAATAAAAAATGTACTGTATCAGGAATCGATAAGGGAATCGATAAAGAATCGGATCGATAAGCAGAATCGACAATGGAATCGTATCGATAAAATCTTATCAATTCCCATCCCTACCTCCCACCCCACGATGCTTTGCATAAAAGTAATTGAATGAAACCACTAGTATATCTGCAGAGCCGCAGAGCCCGGAACACTATTCTACAAACGTGTCTAATGTGAAATATATAAGCATGTAAGCAAAACTAGATTTTAGGTCTGTGATGGAAAGTGATTGGTAACATTCTATTTATTTTTATTTAATAATTTTTTTACAACCATAGAAGGGGCGTGGATCAATGCTATGTCGACGTCACAGAAACCGTCAAATCAGAACAGTTTAGTTGAGTGAGGGAAGATCTCGTGAACTCGAGACTAGACTGATGAGTCAATATGGTAATTAGAGACACAGACCCATTGATACTAACCTGTATTACTATAAAACCATGCTGTTGTGAAGGGCCAGATTAAAGCTGAGAATCTACATTTATTGTTTTATATACTTTGTATATTATTTATATATACACGGTATATCCCTTTAAGCCTGCGTTTGAATCATAGTAATATTCGCTTTCCCTATTGGACAATGCTATCGGCGCCAGACCGCAAGCCCCCAAAGTCAGGTTCAAAGGCGAATCCGGGCATGTTGCAACATGCCCGGAGACAGCGTATTGATTCGAGACGAGAACTGAGGTTCGGCACTAGATAGCCACTTAAGTATATATACTGCGGCAGGTGTGAACAGCAGCAGTTCGTCTAAGTAGCTGTTCATCAAGTTCGGTAAAACAGTGAAGTGAGCAGCAGTGCGTTTAACAGAGCGTTGAGAACCACGTGCGAAGTGAATAGTAAAAGTGTCAGATTTAATGCAGTAACGTCAAGTTCGACGTAGCTTAATGTGAAGTAAAGAGTCGTTAATTTATTGTGTATCGTGCCAAAACCAGTTCGTTCGTGTGTAGCATTACCCAGCAGTTCGTTCGTTTAGCTAGTGGACCTTAGCCAGTGCGCATGGACTAAATACATTGGTACCAGCACACGAGGAGGCCTAGTCGGCGAACCTACTGGACACGTGCACAGGAGAACCGACAGCGGCGATTGCAGAACCAGTATTGGTTGGATTATATTGATTGTGGAACGTACTACCTGGAGAAGAGCATCGTTTATCTCCACTGTCATTTGGATTTAAACACCGTGAGGATCTACATTCGGGCTGGCCTCATGGACCGAGGCTAGCTGGCTATCATCGTTGCTATCGAGCAATTGGATTACAGTTATCGCTTTTGATGCTGAGCTTTGGATTACAAGGACTGGCTTCTGTACGTGAATCCCCTTCTTCTTCAATTGATCAGACTGAGTATCCGAACATTCCTCTCTCCTCCAGAACTTACAACTCTGGGAGGAACCCCATTGTCTCCAGCGGTACCAGTGTTGCCCTCTATAATTGCCATTCTACGCCAGGCGGTGTTAGCCTAGTACCCCATCGTAGGAACTATTCTATTCCCATTGACTTATGCTACTGACTGACTTTATGCCTATTCTTCGCCATACAAGTGCGACCCTAATTCTCATATCTGTAACATTTACTGCATAATAATAAATACCCTCAAATGATATTTCTTTGTCAGTGCCGTGTTATTATGAGTGTCTGCCATATATTAGATGTACTGTCTGGCCAGTAATTAAAGTACATACCTAGCAGTGGTTTAATCTATCACAATCTTTAATACAGTCAGGGTTTTGTAACCCCTCAGTTACACATGCTAAACACAGAAAAAATGCATTTATAATGCATGTCCCCTTTAAATCAACTTTCCAGCCCCCTGTCAACTCTCAAATGATGTCAACTGTCAACCTGAATTAACATTCAGTATTCAATATGGTCTGATATTAACATTCAGTATTCAATATTGTCTGATTCAATATTAACATTCAGTAATCAGTATTCAAGTAGAACAGCTAGCTAGCCGTTGTGGACACTCCACCTTTCCACAGCAAAACGGTCGGCAAGGCACCTTGGTTGAGAAATGCAGGTTTCAATCTATGTTGTTTAGTCTATCTGTTCAGTACTGTTCAGTACTGTTTCAAGATGCACAATGAGATCTTCTTCTTCTTCTTCTTCTTCTTCTTCTTCTTCTTCTTCTTCTTCTTCTTCTTCTTCTTCTTCTTCTTCTTCAGATCTTCTGAGAGAATTGTTGAATATATATATAGAACACAAATGTTCTAGAATGTTTGATTATGACATCATACTGTGACATCACAAATGTTCTAGAATGTTGTATTATGACATCATACTGTGACATCACAAATGTTCTAGAATGTTCTATTATGACATCATACTGTGACATCACAACGGAACATGTTCGAGTGGCATTTGAATAATATAAATAATATGTTTGGTAAGGCTGTCCCCGAAGCCTGTTTTTGGGATTCAAACTTCGTCAGAGTTCTTCGAACGGACGTTCGAACCTTCGTTGACTGGGCTCCCGGGCTCTGCTCTCGTTCATCACTGCTGGTATATAACTCAAGCGTTCTTGGCTTGCCAGCACCTATATGGTAGGATACGGCTGATAATCAGTGGGCCGCGCCGATGGAGAGGCACGCTAATGTGCTAGCCGCATAGCTGAGAGGTGTCTTTCTGAGGCTGAGGATGTCAATCTATTCATCATTCTTCAACCATGTTGGATTCATCGATCTGTATGACCATGAGTGTAGTTGTGAATGTGATACAGTTGTTGTACACATACGCACTCACAAATACACACACACAAAGACACCACCCCACACACACTCTCACTCACAAAGACACACACACACACACACACACACACACACACACACACACACACTAGGCTTGGGTGGTATCCTTTTTTTCACACCGTCAAACCTTTATGACATAATACCCCGGTGCACGGTATTTTACGGTATGACTTTCATTTTCATCAGCGGGGGGGGGGGGGCGGGGGCAACCCGTGTTACCAAGTAAACAAATCATCGTCAGCTCTCAGAATTGTAGTCCCGCACCGGTAGAAGCCTGCACCGTTTTAGCATTAGCATCTAGCCATGGCAGACTATTTGATTTCTTAAGGGCTAGAAATTGCCTCCCGTTGCTCCCGTTGTTTGGCTACTTCTATGTGCAGTGAAAACTACTCGAATGCTTTATAACCTAGTCATTGATTTAGTTCAGGGTAATCTAAGATTAGCCGCAGAGCTAACGCTAGTTAACGTGAGCTAACGCTAGTTATTCAAGCTCAGTAGCTCACAGAGAGAGATAAACAGCTGACAGCGGATAGTACAGGACGGTACAAATACAATAAAAAGGCGGTGGGGGCTGTTGTGTAAACCTTGTACTCTTTAGTTCACCGTAAAACGTGAACACCGTTGTGACCAGGGGTGCAGTGCTGGGCAAACGCGGTCAAACGGCGTTTGGCCTTCGTCACTGAGGCCGAAGTACGCGCATCCTATTATTATGCAAAGTCTAGGTGATAAAATGACTCGTCGCGCCACTTATCACCTAGACTTTGCATAATAATAGGATACCGACAACCAAATACAAGCCCTGTAGGTGTGGTGGGGGGTTGCTTGATCTCCCGACTTCACTGGAAGGATGAGACAAGGTGTATCATCTGTTTTGTGCGCAACAGAGGGAACATGTATGCGCGTGCGCGTGCACGCGCGCGTGCGCAGGAGCGTGCTTGCGCGGGCGTTTGGCCTTCGCCCATATTACGACTGCACCCCTGGTTGTGACCCACTCGCTCCACTAGAGCGGTCTCGCCCTCTGCTGGCGCGTGTGTGCACTACACTATGTGTGTGCACTACACTCAAAACTCCGTTTCACTGTTATAGAAACTGAAGCGCATCTGTGATTTTGACGGTGACGGACGGTATTGATTTTCAATACCGTCGGGATTTCTAAATACCCTGGTATACCGTCATACCGCCCAAGCCTAGTTTATAGATGTTTATATAGGTTAGTGGTGTGTTTACAGATGTTTCTATAGGTTAGTGGTCTGTTTTCAGATGTTTCTACAAGTTAGTGGTGTGTTTTAATATGTTTTTATAGGTTATTGGTGTGTTTACAGATGTTTGTATAGGTTAGTGGTGGGTTTTCAGATGTTTCTATAGGTTAGTGGTGTGTACAGATGTTTGTATAGGTTAGTGGTGTGTTTTCAGATGTTTCTACAGGTTAGTGCTGTGTTTTCAGATGTTTCTACAGGTTAGTGGTGTGTTTTCAGATGTTTCTACTAGGCCTGGGCGGTATGCTTTTTTTCACACCCTCATACCCTCATGACCTAATACCCCGGTGCACGGTATATGACGTATGACTTTCATTCATTATCATCAGCGGGGGGGGGGGGGGGGGGGGGGGGGGGGGGGGGGCGCAGCTAACAATATACTTTATACTTTAACAATTATTATCACCATACATAACGCTTGCTTATATTGAAACACGTTGAGATTAGGGCCGTTCTTTCAACCTGAAAGTGCACTTTCTTCAACCTCGAGGTAAACAAATCTCACAGAAGGTAGACACTGCCGCCTGCCGGCACCATCCAGGTATCGACGTGAGCTAACGGTAGCTAGTTAGCCCGGCCGGCAGCCCGGCACCATGTATCAACATGAGCCAGTTGCATTAGGATTAAGAAATGTCAACACTCACTCACCCCGTTTTATATTACATTCCCAAAGAAGTGCCTCCGTCTCTCGTAGTCTCGTTGTGCTGGATGAAGTCACTGGTGGCGAGTCGACTCATGGCGCAAGGGTTTTGCTTAAATCCAAACAGACTGCAGTCCTTTAATTGTCCAAATGCGACAGTGTGTGCAAGTTTAGCTCTTCTGTGGTCAGGGAGCTCATCGTGGGCTGGAGTGACGGTGGTTAACTTGACGCTTCATCGTTCAATAACATCATATCATTAATATTATTATTGCTTAAGCTTTAGCAGCTGCTCAGAGTTAGAGGAAATGCATACAGGTAGGTTAGTGTGACGCACATCTATGTGGGGAAATACGGACCGCCTCCCCTGCCCTCTGCTGGCCGTGCTGTGTGTGTGTGTGTGCACGCACTTCAACCAACTCGAAAGTTAACTCCGTTTCACTAATGGAAACCGAAACCCAATGCCGTCCCTGTATAAACTCTGTTTCAGTGGAAATAGAAACTTAAACCAAACTCTGATTTTGACGGTATTGAAAATCAATACCGTCGGTATTTCTAAATACCCCGGTATACCTTAATACCATCATACCGCCCAAGCCTAACACACACACACACACACACACACACACACACACACACACACACACACACACACACACACACACACACACACACACACACACACACACACACACACACACACACACACACACACACACACACACACACACACACACACACACACACACACACACACACACACACACACACACCCCTTGATTAGTCTGGCTAACACTAGGAAAGCTGGGCTGGTCCGATGACTGGTTCTAATTTTAGACTTCCAATAATTTGGAACTCAAAAAAGATTTTCCCTAACAGATTTCCTAAAACATTGTTAGGAAAACTCAAGGTGGGAGGTGTGTTTTTTTTTCTTCTTCAAAATATTGGAACCAAAACCAGTCATGTGACCAGCTGTCCTGTGTGTTAACAGATCCTTTCACATACGATTCCCTCTTCGTGCCCAATGGAGGAGAATGAAAAACACGTGTCGGAATCTGTACAGCGTGAATTTACTCTTTGTTTTCTGTCCAACCACCATTGTATTTCTGCACAGCTATTACAGTTCCTTCAGACCCCAGGTGGATACAGTACTGTTGTATTTCTGCACAGCTATAGGGAGGTGTAGTCTGACGTCACTTTGGACCGCCCGCAAGGTCCACCCGTTTTGGGATTTATCATTGGGAAAATGGATTATCGTATCGGCTATTGTAACAATTCTGCCTCATGAACATTGGCAAGCTTTCCATTTTTGCACAAAAAGAGTTCCCTTCTATCACTACCAGTATTGTTTAAGCATTTTTGGTTGAAATACAATTTTACGTAATTATTTTACGATTATTTACGAATATTTTCATGTTGAGCTATAGATTGTGGATGAATACGCACAGAAAGGTACACCATGCAAATGTTCATCCTTTATTCGTTTTAAACTAGACGATTTAGAAATGGGCAAATACGTTGCAATTTCAAGTGAGGTGGACCGGCCGGAAACAGCAATGACGTAACCACTACACCTCCCTATAGACCAGGAAGTAACCACTACACCTCCCTATAGACCAGGAAGTAACCACTACACCTCCCTATAGACCAGGAAGTAACCACTACACCTCCCTATTGCAGTTCCTTCAGACCCCAGTTGGATAAAGTACTGTTGGCTAATGCTGGAGAACAGTGAATGAATGAATGAATGAATGAATGAATGAATGAATGAATGAATGAATGAATGAATGAATGAATGAATGAATGAAAACTTTATTTAACAGATTGCAGAATGGGTACAATACAGTACGGCTCACACACACAATTGTTAAGGGATGTAGACCAGAGAAAGATGTTTGTCTTGTTTACATCAGGGTCCCCCATTTTCAATTCATAGTGACATTTATGACATACACAACATACATGACATTTATGGCATAGGGACATACATGACATACAGTCGTGAACAGAAGAGCACTACACTCAGTAGTACTAATTTATATATTTTATAGCCAGTTTAATCACCTGTACATTATATATTACTATTACACTTTACTGTTAAATTTGCACTCAGGTTGGATGCCAAACTTATTTTCATTGTACTGTACTTGTGCTGCATGATGACAATACATTTGAATCTAATCGAATCTAATACCGATGTCAGTGTCAACAGAGATGGATGTGATTGATTGATTGATTGATTGAAAACTTTATTAACAGATTGCAGAATGGGTACAATACAGTACGGCTCAATACACACAATTGTTAAGGGGATGCAGACCAGAGAAAGACTTTCGTCTTGTTTACATCAGGGTCCTCCATTTTCAATTCATCATAACATTTATGACATACACGACATACAGATAAACACAACAGTACTGTTACATCCAGACATTTATGACATGCAATGATGCTGATGACATTGACTTTAAAAGCGCCAATCTCTAAGATCTCCATTTCATGCTCTCATCAGAAAATGTAAATAAAGTACTAATCTACCACAGGAAAAAGTGTTCATAATGTATGTTATGTTATAGCCATAAGTAATATATTTACGTGTTGTATAAGTAATATAATGATTTGGAGTAATCAGATGCATGTACAGAGTTGTAGTATTTATAGTGATACGGGTATAAAGACACTATGGTAGTAAGTCATACTGGTTAGTAATAACTAGTAAGAGTAGGTAAGAGATATGTTCAGATATAGGTATAGAATCTACAGATATGTAAAGGATTGTATGCAGGTACAGACAGATGTGGTGTATATCAAAATATTTACTAAAATAATTCCATTCCTTTTCTCCCTGTCTTTACAATGTCATAGGAGATACTCTGCAAAAACAACATGAACTTCATGTAGTGTAAGTTGTGATATACAGGACCGCTGCTTTGTAAATCCATAGCTTCACACACGTAACACAGCCATAATTCTAAATATGGTGTTGCAGGTGTTATATCTTAAGGGGTCCAGGCCCTACAAATCTCTCATCAACTTGTCGTGCCACGCAACGAACAAGTAAATGTTTTTCTTACAGTGCATTCCATTAACATCAAAGCTAAACCAGGAATACTCCCAAGAGGCTGGACAGTATATATCACTTCAGTGCCTGTTTAAAGGCCCGGTCAGTGATCCAAACGTAAACATGAGTAGCCCCACCACAAAAAAACAAGAAATAAGAATGGAGACATGTTCATTCATTATCGTTAGTTGATTGACTGAGCTCTTGATACAAAGATTAACATTAGACAATAAGTAAATATGACAGAGCTCTTGATACAAAGATTAACATTAGACAACAGGTAAATATGACTGAGCTCTTGATACAAAGATTAACATTAGACAATAAGTAAATATGACAGAGCTCTTGATACAAAGATTAACATTATACAACAGGTAAATATGACCGAGCTCTTGATACAAAGAGTAACATTAGACAACAGCTAAATATGACTGAGCTCTTGATACAAATATCTTTTAATTGTATTTGCTGTATTTTGTGGCTATAAAAGGTTTGTAGTAACGTTTGTAAACAAAGCAGTGAAGACCTATATCCTGATTTACAATGGGTTAAAGGCAGTATTGTAGTACTCAAGTCCAGTACTCGGACTCAACTCACTTGTTAATTGATAAATACTTATATATTTTTTAACAGGCCGTAATCATGACATAAGCTATTGATGGCTAATGCATTTGTTTCGCTATTGTGTCACAAAATAAATAAACTCCATTTGAAATGGTGACCGCTGTGTCATTTATGTTTAATGTAGTGCTGTCAGGCGATTACATTTTTTTATCTAATTAATTACAGGATTTGTAATTAATTAATCTAATTAATCGCATTTTAATCGCATAACCATTTTATGCCTGATATTCTATATTCTATAATCATATTTCAAATAGCATGTGTCCGGATGGCAGAATTCAGTACTGTATCTACAAAACCTTCTGTTTAATCATCTTCCATCTATTAATTAGCTTTTTCAGGTCTGGTCAATTTGAGCATGGTGTTATTCACAGTCAAAGATAAATTTTTTTTATTGATATTCTCATTTGGTTCATTACAATTTACTCAAAATAAAATGTTCATTCAATCAATCACCGCGCAGATTGATTGATTGAATGAAAATGTTATCAACAGATTGCAGAATGGGTACAATACAGTACAGCTCAATACACACAATTGTTAAGGGGATGCAGACCAGAGAAAGACTTTCGTCTTGTTTACATCAGGGTCCCCCATTTTCAATTCATAATGAATTGTAAGTAAGGGTGCAACTTGCACAGTGCAATCCATTCTTTGTGGATCTAGCCCACAGTATTTCTGACACTGGGAATACATTCCCTGAGATCCATAGATGTCCCTAGAATCAGATACCAAGAACATGCAAATGGACCATTTAAAAAAAAAGTCTGTAAATGTGTATTCTACATTTTTTTTTTTTTTTATATAATTTTTTAAACATAACATAAAATTAGACATACAAGCATTAACAGTAAACATCCAATGAAATCACCATTTAAATAAATGTAGTATACGAGATATACACCTAATACTTGCTATCTAATACCCTACATACATATGCTCTCGCTCGCCCACCCCCCCCGGACCCCCACTTGGATAATCCATCCATTATCATTATTTCCTAACCAGGCACTACCATTCATATGCTAGCTTTTATTCTCTCCACCACTTCTAACCAGATTGCAATTTTGGCTTCACTGACACCTAAAATTCTTGCTGTAGATATTTCTAGATAGATCACATCGAGATATGTAAGAACCCATACCTTACGACACATTTTTTCCGGTTGAAACCATCGTGATGTTATCAGCTTTTTAGCCGCTGTGAGACCAGATAAAACTAATCTCTTTAGCTGTATAGGGGCTCCATACTGAAAAACATCATTCAACAGCAATACAGAGGGGTGTACAGGTATGTTCAGAGATAAGAAATTTGATAATTGCTGGGCCACTTCTTTCCAGAATATCCTAACTGGTGAGCAATCCCAATACATGTGCATAAATGTACCCTCATCCCCATTTGTACATAAGGAACATCTGGAGTCTTGTTTAAGTCCCATTCTGTTCAATCTTATAGGAGTCAGGTATGTCCTATGAATATAGTTAAGATTAATTTGTTGATGGTCCGGGTTACGTGACGCAATTCGAACGTTTGCCCAGACTTCTTGCCAATCAAAATTTATTTCCAAGTCTGGTATATCCCTCCTCCAGATTGAGTCTAGGGGGAGGATTCCATACGAGGACGTTAGTAATTGATGATAAAAATCTCTCTATGCTTTTGATAGGCTGGAATGGTCGTATCTATGGGCAGTATTAGAAAGGATGGTATCTGATATCTGTGGTGCTCAATTGGTATCCTTAATGGGACTCCATGAGCCTTCAAACAGAACAATAACTGTGCGTAAAAATAATATGTGGAACTGGTGAGATTACATTTTTTATGTATGTCTTTATAGCTACAAAAACCCTGTTTGTTGAAAACATCTCCTAATGTGTGTATGCCCTGCTTTTCCCATTTAGGGTATCTTATAGGTCGTTTTCCAATCAGGAGTGCATTGTTATTGAATAGGGGAGTATGACTATGCCATTTATGTAGGTTAGAATATTTTTTTTGTGTTTCACGCCATATCAGGATCACATGAGTAATAAGGGGGCCAAATTTCAATTCGCATTGCTTAATTGATAATATGGTGTATACTATGTCCTGCAGTCTATGTGGTGCTACTATATTTACTTCTAAGTTTCTCCACGATACAGATGCTTGGGAATCAAACCAGGTTGTCAGTGGTCTTAAAGAGTATGCCTTAAAATAGTGGTAAAAATCTGGAAATGCCATACCTCCGTCGGCTTTGTTTCTCTGTGCGGTGGATCTTTTTATACGTGGAGGTTTGTTATTCCAAATAAATTTGTATGTGGTGGAGTGTAATTTTTTCCAGTAACCATCTGGAGGGGGTAACGGTAACATTGAGCTAATGAAGTTGATTCTAGGTAGAACATCCATCTTAACTATTGATACCTGTGCCTGTACTGAGTTTTTAAGTTTGGACCACCTGTCAAAGTCGTATTTGATCTTATCTTGGAATTTTATGTAATTGTACTTCACCGTTTGGCTTATAGTAGGGAATACTTCAACTCCTAAACATCTGAAGTGTTTAACCATTGGTATTTCTTCTGGAAGGAGTATATTCTTTGCAGGGGCATTAAGTGGAAGGAAAGCCGACTTTGGCCAATTTATCCTAAATCCCGATAGATAGAACGACGGCCTAGAGGCAGGCAACATGAATGACCACAAGGTGGCGCGATACAACGTAAGGAGGACTGTGTCAGAGGCCAAACGACGCTACAGGGATAAAATTGAACTCCAGTTTGAACAAGCTGACTCTAGAGCTATGTGGCAGGGGCTCAAAACGATGACAGACTACAAAGGCGCCTCCCTCAAACTGAACAGTGACATCTCCTTAGCAAATGACCTCAATACCTTCTATGCGAGGTTTGATGCTGGTAATAACAACACCAGCTCACAAGCCTCGGCAATGGGGGGGGGGGGGTCGGCTGCTGATGGAGGCGCAGTGTTCAGGGTAACAGAGCATGAGGTGAGGCGGACCTTTAAAAAAGTGAATATCAGGAAGGCAGCAGGTCCAGACGGCATCCCCGGCCGCGTCCTAAAAGTCTGTGCCGACCAACTGGCCCCAGTATTCACTGACATATTTAACCTGTCCTTAGAACAGGCTGTCATCCCCACCTGCCTGAAGAAGTCCACTATTATCCCTGTACCCAAAAAATCCAAGCCTGCTTGCCTCAACGACTACCGCCCTGTAGCTCTCACCTCCATAGCCATGAAGTGCTTCGAGAAGCTAGTAAAGGGCTACATCTGCTCCTCCCTCCCCATCAACATGGACCCCCTGCAATTTGCATACCGCCCCAACAGGTCCACGGAGGACGCCATATCCCATGTGCTGCACACAGCAGCATCACACCTGGACAAGAGGCAGGGGAACTATGTGAGAATGCTATTCATCGACTACAGCTCGGCATTCAATACCATAGTCCCCTCCATACTCATAGCCAAGCTCAGGGACCTGGGCTTGGGCTATGACCTCTGCCAGTGGGTCTTGGACTTCCTGACTGGCAGACCCCAGGTGGTGAGAGCAGGCAACTGCACCTCCTCATCCATCACCCTCAACATAGGGGCCCCCCAGGGCTGTGTTCTGAGTCCCCTCCTCTACTCCCTGTACACACACGACTGTGTGGCTCAGCGGAGTAGCAATACAATCGTCAAATTTGCTGACGACACAGTGGTGGTGGGCCTGATCTCTGCCAACGACGAGAGGGCCTACCTGGAAGAGGTCAAGGTCCTGGCGGGATGGTGCCAGGAAAACAGCCTCTCCCTGAACGTCAGCAAAACAAAGGAGATGATTGTGGACTTCAGGAGGTCGGGGGTCAAGGACTACAGCCCCCTCAGCATCGACGGGGCACCGGTTGAGAGAGTCAACAGCTTCAAGTACCTCGGAGCCTACATATCCGAGGACTTGACATGGACCACACACATTAACAGTGTGGTGAAGAAGGCACGACAACGCCTCTACTTCCTCAGGCGCCTAAGGAAGTTCCAAGTCAGCCAGAAGATCCTTAAGAACTTCTACTCATGTACAATAGAGAGCATCTTGACCGGCAACATCACCTCCTGGTTTGGGAATAGCACTGCAAAAGACCGAAGCAGACTACAAAGAGTGACACGTGCAGCCGAACGCACAATTGGAGGGGGGCTCCCCACCCTCCAGAACATTTACTACAAGCGTTGCAAGGGCAAGGCTAAGAGAATCATTAAAGACTCCAGTCACCCGAACAACTGCCTCTTTGAACTGCTGCGGTCAGGCAAGCGATACCGGAGTCTCAAGGCGAGCACAGAAAGACTCAGAAGTAGCTTCTATCCCCAGGCCATCAGGCTGCTAAACGAACAATGAATGAACACTACACAACAACAACCACCAAACGCACATAGCACACACATCCACACGCACACACTCACTTTAAACAAACACACTGTAGCACCCACTCCACACACTTTATAGCACACACCCACTTTAAACAAACACACTGTAGCACCCACTCCCCACACTTTATATTTATGGACGAAGGATTGCACTACAACTCGTACACCTTACTGTAAATTGTACCTAAAATTGTACCTCATCCCATTTCTGCTTTGCACTAGATAGTACTGTACATTAGTACACTGCATAGTATTGTGTATTGTATATTATATGGTAACTCAGAACATTGTACATATGTCTATACCGAACACTGTGACCTCATTCTCTTCTTCTAAATTCATGCTATATTATGTTATTATGTTATTTGATACTATCTTGTCTAGCACAGTCTCTGGAGTGTAACAGTAAGAAGCATTTTGTATGAAAGTATTCTGTACTTCTGTATGACAACTATTAAAGAATTTGAACTTGAGAACTTGAGATTGCCAAAGTCATCAATCAACTTGAGAAGATGAGGCATTGAGGTGTTAGGATTTTGCATGAACAATATTACGTTGTCCGCATATAAACTAATATGATGTTGTGTGCCCTTAATTGCGATTGGTTCTATGGATTGGGATTGTCTTATATATTGTGCTAAAGGCTCTAATGATAAAGCGAATAGTCCGGGACTAAGAGGGCAACCCTGTCTGAAAGAGCGCAATACCGGAAAGATTTCGGAGGTGATTATACCTGTTGTAATCATGGCCGATGGGTCTTTGTATAATACTTTAATCATATCAATGAATCCTTTTCCTAACCCCATCCTTTCTAATACTGCCCATAGATAAGACCATTCCAACCTATCAAAGGCTTTCATCGCATCCAGGGACAGCATCGCCTTAGGTGTGGTGTCATCCTTGCTGGCATCTAGCACATGTAGTAACCGTCTTATATTATCCGTGATCAAGCGGCCTCTTATGAAGCCAGTCTGGTCAGGATGAACTAAAGACGTCATATGCTTTTGAAGTCTGATGGCTAATACCTTGGAGTACAGTATATAGTATACAGTATATAGTAAGTTCATGTATTCTACATTATTATGGCATGAATGTGATAAAAAAAAATGATAAAAAGAAAAAAATTGTAATTAATTTTGAGTTAATTTTCATAACGCGATAATTTGCTGTGTAATTAATTAATCTAATTAACGTGATAAACTGACAGCCCTAGTTTAATGTAGACCTTTTTCTATTTGTATGTCAGCTCTTTGACTGCCAGAGTGGAGTGGACTCGACCTTGATGACTCAGACCTGGACTCGGACTCGAACACTGGGGACTCAAGACTTGACTCGGACTCGAGATTTTGTAACTCAACTACAGCACTGGTTAAAGGAACACGCCAACATTATGGGAAATGGGATTACCGTCTTCAAGAAGATGGATCATTTCCTCTCTGTGTGTTCAGTAGAAAGCTATCAGACTGCAAGCTAGCTTAGCTTAGCACAAATGAATGGGGCGGATACGGACCACTAGTCTAGCTTTAAACTCCGGGAGGCGTGAATACTTTCGGCAAGCAACAAGCCCTTCCGCGTTGCTCTGATTGGCCGAGCGCACGCATGCGCATGAGACGCGACAGCTAGGCCTGCCACGATAACACATTTTGCTGGGCGATTAATTGCCCCCGAAAATATCGCGATAAGCGATATTATTGCCACCGGTTAGAGAATTTTTTTGAGAAATTTATTTCCCAAAACTTTTATTTTGAAGCCCACCGCTCCGTCTTTTCCGGTGTTTAAGACTTTTATTTTGAAGCCCACCGCTCCGTCTTTTCCGGTGTTTAAGACTTTTATTTTGAAGCCCACCGACCGGACCGGAAGTATTGTTGTGATTATCCTAGCCGACAACTTGTCTCGTCCGGTTCTGTGTTTTTTTGTTTTAACGTTAGCTACTAACGTTAGATGCAGCTACTACAAGCAATCAACGATGAGGAGGAAGCGTCAAAGCAGTATATAATAGAATAGCTGTGGTGCGTAGGCACTGCAGCACGACTCGAAAACGACCTGTTATAATAAATGAATTCATGTTTAACTTGTCCCCGTCTCCAGTCCTTTGACTAGCCCCACCCGTTCATTGTAAACAATGATGCATGTAATTGTATTAACGTTATTCTGTGTTATTCTAACGTTACACTACAAATAACGCTACTTGGTTAAAAGGAGCAACACTATTGAGAAATGTAGTTAAGCTATGTGGCGTTGCCCCACGGAGCTCCTGTGCTGTGCTCTGTAGTAAAGCCAGCGGCCCGCCTCCCAACACGGACAGTGACTGACAAGGGGCACTGGTTCCGCCTCATTAAAACAAACGCGCAAATAGCAATTAATCGCTCCCGTCAAAATCATTGCATTCATTTTAATTATCGCGGCAATTAATCGATTTATTGCTTATCGCGGCAGGCCGCTCCTCAGCCAGGCAGGAATACTAAACTCTGCTATTTATACAAATGGAAGTATTGATTACGCCGTAACGAATCATTAAAAAAAGATACCGTTAACTGGAATATGTTGTTTCTTTACACATATGTTGGATTATGTAATTGGTTTGTCATGACAAAATCGCGAATTAACCGGTGGCTACAACAACACACAGTAACTACATGCATCATTGTTTACAATGAACGGTGGGGCTAATCGAAAGGACTGGACACGGACAAGTTAAACTAACCTAAAGTTAGTTGTTCACCAACAATCTACAGACACAAACAAACACAGAACCGGACTGTTATATTAAATTAATTGATTGCTGTTTAACGCGTCCGTGTCCAGTCCTTTCGATTAGCCCCACCATTCATTGTAAACAATGATGCATGTAGTTACTGTGTGTTGTTGTAGCCACCGGTTAATTCGCGATTTTTTATTGGTTTGTCATGACAAACCAATTACATAATCCAACATATGTGTAAAGAAACAACATATTCCAGTTAACGGTATATTTTTTTTATGATTCGTTACGGCGTAATCAATACTTCCATTTGTATAAATTGTGTTAAGCGGAGTTTAGTATTCCTGCCTGGCTGAGGAGCGTGTCGCGGCTCATGCGCGCGCTCGGCCAATCAGAGCAACGCGGAAGGGCTTGTTACTTGCCGAAAGTATTCACGCCTCCTTGTTTTTGACTAAAAGCGAGCTGGTTCATATCCGCTTCCATTAATTTGTGCTAAGCTAGGATAGCTTGCAACTGAATAGCTTTCTACTGAACGCACAGAGAGGAAATTGGCTTCTCTCATTCATACTGTTGGCATGTTCCTTTAATAAAAGGTTCACAGTGTGTTTTCCATGTACAGATCAAACAGAATGCAGGACACAAACCACCTAGATATAGTCACAACTCACAAGAATTACGGATCGTAATTCTGGGCTTTGACCTAAACACAGAGGCACACGACTCATCATGAGATCCCAAAATGAATTAGTCAATTGAATTTAGGACCAGTTTAGGATGAGGGGAGGACATTTCACTTTGTTTGATAACGTTAAAAGTAAAGTTAGGCTCTGTTGTCGGCTTCCTTATTTTCCAAAAGAGAGACCGAGCTGAGAGAGAGAGCAGCTGAGAGAGAGAGCATCTGAGAGAGAGAGAGCATCTGAGAGAGTGAGCTGAGAGAGAGAGCAGCTGAGAGAGAGAGAGAGCAGCTGAGAGAGAGCATCTGAGAGAGAGAGCATCTGAGAGAGTGAGCTGAGAGAGAAAACAGCTGAGAGAGAGCAGCTGAGAGAGAGAGAGCAGCTGAGTGAGAGAGCAGCAGAGAGAGAGAGAGAGAGCAGCTGAGAGAGAGCAGCTGAGAGAGAGAGAGCAGCTGGTGGTCGAGTGAGGAGAGGGAGTGACAGTAGAGAGAACAAAGCAGGAATGACAGAAATAAAACGTTATTCTCTGATTGTTTCATGACGGTTATGTTCTAAAGCGCAAATAATTAACCCACCAAACACACAACAGATGATTTACTGTGGAAACACACGCCATTATAGTTTAATTTTCCTCCTCTGTGTTTCTCCTTTTCATTCATTTTCCTGCTGTTGTGTTGTTGTGAACGTCATACTATTGTTGTTGATATAATGTTACATGCATTCAAAACCCCCCAGCAAATATCTTAGTTGCATCCATATTGGGGTGTCAGTGTTATGTTTTCAGGTTAAGTATGTAATGTTCACTATTATTGCCTATTAGGCCACCATCATGTAGAATAGTGAACCAAATAGTGAACATTGGAAATAATTCACCTATAAGTACAACCCTGCTTAGCTACACAATGTTGTTGTAACTAAGGGCGTTTTCACACCTGGCTCGTTTGGAGCTGTTGATCCGAAACCTGGAGCGTTTACCCGCTATTTCGGTTCAGTTGGGCATATATGAACACAGCAATCACATTCTGTTGCGGAACAAAACAAGCGGGCCGAGACCACCTAGAGAGGGTGGTCTCGGCGCATTTTCAAACGAACCCGACGCGACTCGTATGCTGTGAGAATGCAATCGACAGGGGACACGTCCCCAAGGACTTCAAAATTGCGAGAGTAACACCCCTGCACAAAAAGGGCAGCAAATTAGACCCGGGTAACTACCGCCCTGTTTCTATCCTTACATCCATCTCGAAAGTTATGGAAAAAATAGTATACGAACAGATCGAAAAGTACCTCGCGGAAAAAAATCTAATCTACGAATTCCAATCTGGCTTCAGAACATCCCACTCCACTGACACATGCCTTCTCTACTTGAACGACCACATCAAACAAGAGGTGGACGCGGGCAAATACTGCGGCATGGTCATGCTGGACCTACAAAAGGCCTTCGACACTGTCAATCACACCATTCTGATTGACAAGCTAAAAGCAATTGGTTTTGATAGTTTATCAGTGAGCTGGATACAATCCTACCTGGAGGGGAGGGAACAGATGGTGGAAGTAAACGGTACCCTATCCCCCCCCTCACAGTGAGCTGTGGTGTTCCACAAGGAAGCATACTAGGACCGCTACTATTCCTAATTTATGCAAATGACATGTCGTCGGCTTGTGACTGCAACTTGTTCCTGTTTGCGGACGACTCAGCCCTGCTGGTCTCTGACAAGAACAAGTTACAGGTTGAAAAAGCCCTCAGCTCGGAACTAGGCAAAATCTGCATATGGCTCGCCGACAACAAACTATCATTACACATGGGCAAAACAGAGTCCATTCTCTTCGGTTCAAATAACAAACTCAGCAAGACCGACGGCTTCTCGGTTACAGTGGGTGACAATATTATCACAAGGAAAGATGAAATTACCTACCTGGGTTCCATCCTAGAGGCTAATCTTTCCTGTGACAAAATGGCATCCAATGTAATAAAAAAAGTCAACCAACGAACGCGATTCTTGTACCGGATCTCCTCTCTGGTAAACAAGAATACCCTGAAGACTCTAGCAGGAGCACTCATTCAAGGGTACTACGACTATGCTTGCACCTCATGGTACCAAAGCACCTCAAAGGCACTAAAAAACAAATTACAAACATCTCAAAACAAGCTAGTCAGACTACTACTTGACCTGACTCCTAGAACCCACCTCACCCCTGCCCACTTTGACAACCTAGGATGGCTTAGAGTAGACGACAGAGTACAGCAACTTGCAATGGGCCTGGTCTACAAGATACACTACGCGACCAAGGTACCCATGTACATGTCAAAATACTTCCCAAAGGTCAGTGAATACCACGATCACAACACCAGAGGGAGCTCCACAAATCATGTAAAACCCAGATTCGGCTCAAACAAGGGACTAAACACGTTTCGCAATTATGCCACATCAATGTGGAACGCCCTGCCTAAAGCTGTAAAGGAATGTGAATCACTACCCACCTTCAAAAACACTCTCAAAAAACACCTACGTGAGACTGCAATTCGAAACTGGCCCCTACAAATGTCCTAACCTAGTTGTACAGTAAATGACCAAGTAAGGCTTTGTCAACATTCCAATGTACAGTGTAAAATGTGTGTATGTCCCCTACCCAACCCCCCCCCCCCCCCCCACCTCCAATGTACAGCCCTCACCCAACCCACCCCACCAACCTCCTCCAATGTACAGTTTCTACGCCAAATGTATATACACTCCTTTTCTGGACACTTTTGTATCACAAACAGTACTGTATTTGCAAATCTGATATGTCATAAATGTATAGATGTAGCAGTACTGTCTATCTGTATGTCATGTATGTCATATATGTTATGATGAATTGAAAATGGGGGACCCTGGTGGAAACAAGACGAAAGTCTTTCTCTGGTCTGCATCCCCTTAACAATTGTATGTATTGAGATGTACTGTACTGTACCCATTCTGCAATCTGTTAATAAACTTTTCAATCAATCAATCAATAGCAAACCGACACAATAATAATAATAGTGAGCCGTGGGTCAACGTGGAGCAGCGATGACTCGGTACACTGCCTCGTTGATATTTGGGCAGACGATCACATTCGTCAGATGCTGGAGAACACGCAAGTGTACAGAAAGTTTAGTGACTGTAGTGCCGCTGCAACAGCAGCACCGTGCGAGACAACACCTCCTCTCTCTCTCTCCCTCTCACTGACTCTCTCCCTCTCTCTCTCACCGAGATAATGAATGTGGACTGTTCCATCGGGGAGCTTCGGTGGTAATGTGAGTGGCTACAGACCGCTGCACTTAAATATAAACATTAGTCTACCTGGAGACTCAATGAGGTAATTGTAGATGTCGCCATAAGACGCTTCTGGCCATTTAGTGGGATCATTGTTTCATTATCCTGGTCGGCTGAAAGGACACTGGCAACCGAAGCTCCCCCCTCTGATGGAACAGTCCACATTCATTTGTGCGTCATCTCGCGTCTCCAGACTCTGTGGGCAATCTGCGCATGTGCATGGGTAATAATAGGTGCTTTAAAGTGGGCTTTTTCGCTGCCGATTTAGTTCTGATCGATTAGGAATGGCTCGCGCCGTGTTCAGGAGATTGAGGCGCATAAAAGACTATTCGATCATGTCTCTAGCACCCCCACAGCCGTATCTGCAACCACTTACATCACGGCTCTCGTCCACATTCATTCATTTGCTCCCCCGCTCTCTCCTCCCCGATTTCAATAACGCGGAGATTCAGGGGGGGGGGGGGGGGGGGGGCACACCCCAAAATCTGACCAATGAGTGATAGTTTGCTCGCGCGTGCATTTGTTTTGGTCCGTGTGAACACAGCCGTGTGAACACAAACGAACTAAGAATCAAGTGCAACAATTGTATCATAATAGTCCCTGAATCGGAACAAAGCAAACGAACTACAGGTGTGAAAACACCCTAAGAGATTAACCTATAATCACAACCCTGCTTAGCTACACAATGTTGTTGTAACTAAGAGATGTGTCATGTTTGTGCATCGATCACTAGATGTATCAAATTCTAATACGATGTTCCTGGTTGATAAGACGATGGCGGTGCTGTCCTTCCTTGGTGCTGTTGTGTTACAAGAGACTATTCTCTCGGACCATTCAGTGGTCTGCAGTGTGTAACATCACAAATGTGCCTACAGTACCGGCTAGTGACGTCACTGGCGCGCCGGCTGTTATGGAGGGGGGGGGGGGCATCCGCGGGGACGCTCTCTCATTGACGGAATACAGTGTGAGAAGAGCATTTATGCAGGTGAACACCAGAAAGGCTGCTGGCCCAGATGGAATAACAGGACGCATACTTAAGTCCTGTGCTAACCAGCTAGCCCCTGTGTTCACCACCATATTTAATCTATCCCTGGCGGAGTCAGTGGTCCCTGCCTGCTTCAAGATGTCTACCGTTATCCCGGTACCAAAGAAATCCTCCCCAACAGGTCTCAATGACTACAGACCGGTGGCACTCACCTCTGTGGCCATGAAATGTTTTGAGAGGCTGGTCAAGGATCACATTTGTGCCTCCCTCCCCAGTGATATGGACCCTATGCAATTTGCATACAGGCCAAACAGGTCCACTGATGATGCGGTCTCCCAAGTACTGCACAGCACCCTCTCTCACCTAGACCGCCAGAAGGGGGGCTATGTGAGACTGTTGTTCATTGACTACAGCTCAGCGTTCAACACCATAGTCCCCACCAGACTGGTGGACAAGCTGATCGAGCTGGGTCTGAGCTCCGCTCTGAGCGCCTGGATACTGGACTTTCTGAGTGAAAGGCCCCAGGCGGTCAGGGTGGGGGGTCAGACCTCCAACACCATCACCCTGAGCATTGGGTCCCCCCAGGGCTGTGTTCTGAGCCCCCTGCTGTACTCACTATACACACATAACTGTGTGGCCAAGTTCAGCTCCAACTCCATAGTGAAGTTTGCGGACGACACAGTGGTGGTGGGGCTGATATCGGACAACGATGAGAAGGCCTACCGGGAGGAGGTTGAGGTACTGGAACGCTGGTGCCAGGACAACAGCCTGCTCCTGAACATTGGTAAAACCAAGGAGCTGATCGTGGATTTTAGGAGGACAGCAGGGGACACACACACCACTGAGGATAAACGGGGCTACCGTGGACAGGGTGAGCAGCTTCAAGTACCTGGGGGTCCACATCTCAAAGGATCTGACATGGACAACACACATAGACTCCAGTCCTACTACTCCGGAGCTGTAGAGAGCATTTTGACTGGAAACATCACTGCCTGGTATGGAAACAGCACAGCACAGGACAAGAAGGCCCTACAGAGAGTGGTGCGCTCAGCCGAGCGTACCACGGGTATTGCACTACCACCTGCAGGTCCTATACAACAAGAGGTGCAGAAGAGCCTGCAGAATAATGAAAGACTCTCACCACCCCAACAACAACCTATTCAAGCTGCTGCGGTCAGGCAAACGCCTGCGAACACCAGCAACTAGGACAGAGAGACTTCGGCTCAGCTTCTTCCCCCAGGCTATCAGAGCCTTGAACACTGAACTCTCCACACACAAGCACACATGAGCACACACACAACACACACACTGTACACGCTCACACACTAGCAGCCACTTTAACATGAGCACACACACACTCATGCTGCACACGCTCACACTTATGGTCACTTTACAAAAGGAAAGGTCACTTTAAGAATAGTATAGTATAACTTGATTGTATAATATAGCATTGTATAGCAGTGTACATAAAGACCCAGTGCCTCATCCGTAGCTAACAGTGTATTGCACTACCACAGGACCTAGCATGTCCTACCATGCTCTGTAAATAACTCATGTACCGATATGCCCTACTTTGTTTACTTGTTTTATTGCACAATGTCGTTCTATTGGATTCTTATTATATATTACTATTGTATTATTATTATTATTATTATTATTATTATTATTATTGTATTATTATTGTATTATGCACAATCGTTGCAGGCAAGACCCCCCGCATTTCATTGTATACTTGTATGCCGTGACAAATAAAACTCTTGACTTGACTTGAGTACTATATTTTTGTGTTATTTAGTTGCAGTGCCATGTTTTGGTCACTAAGTGGCGCTCCTTGTTTGTATTTGATGTAGCAACAGGTTTAATTGTAGTCATCTCTAGTAAAGATTTGTCTTGAGTCTGTCAATCTATATCGATCTACATATATTGTGACAGACTCAGGGGTGTTATGAGCTGTCACCAGATTGGATTTAACAAAATGCACATGGCACAAAGTAGAAGCAAGTTTAACAGCAGTTTTAATGCTGTTTAGGGGGAAAGGAGGGGTTAGTGTGATCGTCAGCCAGTCCGTAATTCCAGAGAAGCGTCTTGGTCTGTTAGCAGGGTTCGGTACACAGAGCGGTTCTCGTACGGGTGGGGGATGATCCGGGAGAAGAGACGTCAGACAAGCAGGGGTCGATACACATGCGGATTCGCATACGATCAGGGGTTATAGGACACAGCAGGGTCCTCCTTCCAAAAGAAGATAAACACAGCATGGGGTCACACAGACAACAATCTTCCTCCTCTTCTTCTCTTCTCTCTTACTCACTTCCTCTCTTGATCCGTACAGGTTTCGCCTCAGCTACTCCAATGACTCTGTCTCCATTTTCTATATTGCTTGATTGGGTGGTGATTGTGCTCACCTGTCTCGGGCGTGTCTGGCACAGGTGTGCTTCATCTGTGCTGATGCACTCTGCTCTGCCTGGAGTATCTCCGGAACTCCTAATATGGGCATATGCCCCAGTACCTTGGCCATCACATAGCAGCAGTCTATTACCACGCCAGCCGGTCTACCACAGTATGTTGAGAGAATATAGAGCCTGTATGACCAGGCAATTTGTGGTCCTAAGCCTAACAGTATGTTTTTGTAATAAACAGGTACAGTATGTGCAAAATCCCAGCAGCGACAATGTCTGCTAAGATAATCTTGGTGCAATTCCTTTCTGCTAGCAAGTTAACGTCATCAGCCACTGCCAGACACGTTACAAGTGTTTTCCAGTCACCTTTCGGTATCGCCTGGGCTCATTTGGAACCGCGACGGAGGTGATAGCGAAAAGAAAAGTACCAGGTAGCCTACCAAGATACTATCCACAACTTTTGCCCAATGGAAAACCAAAAAAGTAGAGTCGAGTTGAATTGAGCCGTTACCATGTGATGGAAAAGGGCCATAAGTGCCTGATACACAACCTCTGAGGCCTCCGAGATGCTCATAAAAGTCCGGTTGGCTGCTTCTCCCCGGAGAGTGGGAATAATCATCCATCACTGAGCTTTTAAGGGCCTGGCATTTGGCATTTGGCAAATGGCATGGATCTGGATCAAAGGAATCCATCCATCACTTAGCGATATGCTACCATAGAGTTTGTAGCTTCTTAAGACTATTCTCTTGACAGTGAAAGTTAGTGATGCTATCATACATGTAGTGTTGTAGCTTCTTAAGACTATTCTCTGGACAGTGAAAGTTAGTGATGCTATCATAGTGTTGTAGCTTCTTAAGACTATGAAGTGGATTCCCAGGCTGTTTCGGTTCTGCTCTGCTTCAGAACCTGTTGGCTAGTACTCGGCGTTGTGTCTCAATACTTTAAAGCTGGGAATCACTTCTCTTCAAACTGACTGAGCAGGCCGAAAGGCAGAAGGAATTTAGGAGGAAAGATAGTTTAACAGTTGTTTAATCAAAGTTTAAGAATGTATACAAATTACAATAAGAAGATGCTATGGTTGTTGATCACAAACACTATGCCGTAAGATGATACAACCAGCCTAATATTACAGTATAAAGAATGATAATTGATAAGTTGTTGCTGGTCTTTGTGTTGTCCTGGCTGACAAAACAAAGAAGTTGGTTTTCCCTCCAAAAAGTCCTTTGTCTTCTCGTTGCCTGCTTCCTTGGTGTTGATGGTGGGTGAGGTCCTGTCCTTGTGGGTTTGGTTGGTTCAGAGTGTTCTTCTGTTGTTTCTGCCTCCTCCTCCCACCATTACACCCCATTCTTATAGCCCAGGCCGAGTGTCTCTGAGTTGATGACATCATCACATTCCTGCCCCAATCACAAACCGGCTAAGCTGGTATTTGAAAATAGGGGTTTGGCTTATAGGCCAAACCCTCTTCACAGTTACCCAGAGAATATCTAACCTATAATATCTAACCTATAATTTTACTTAAACACATTACTTGACTTGTTAATACTTTGATGAACCTCAAAATATATTGATTACCTAAACACAGCTTTATTACTAAGTCTGTTTGACTTTCAGAACATATATCTAACAAATCTAATCATTCTGTTAGCTTAATAGAATACATTTCAATACCATATAGAACAACCAATTAATCATATTGAATCTAAATGAAAATAGCACAGACACATTAACTAATTGTAGACATTTTAGTATGACCAAACACTAATTATATTTTAACTTACTTATTCAAATTACTATTTTAACAATATACCAGGAAATAGTTAGTTTGGAGATCTTCTGGGTGTGTGTGTGTGTGTGTGTGTGAATGTGTGTGAGTGTATGTGTGTGTGTCTCTGTGTGTGTCTCTGTGTGTGTGAGTGTGTGTGTGTGGATGTGTATTCGAAAATGTGTGTGTGTGAGTATGTGTGTGTGTCTGTCTGTGTCCCCAGGCCGTAAGCAGCTGATAACACTTCATGGGCGCTTTGATGTAACAGTTGTTTCCTTTTAACCTCATCACTGTGTGTGAGTATGTGAGTGTCTGTGTGTGTGACAGGATACTCCAGCGAGATAACATGTCTACGTGACCTTTTGTCTTTGTTTGATCTATCCCCTAAAGGGAAATAGTCTTACCCCAGCTGCCACTATGCCATTGTCACCCCAGGAGGGCATTTGCACAATCAGTCTATGTAACCACACACACACAAATCTATGAATTATTGTTTTGAGGCCCAAATATTTCTACACATTAGTTAATCATGATATATATGTTTTGGATTTTACAACAACTATTCTCTGGACAGTGAAAGTTAGTGATGCTATCATAGTGTTGTAGCTTCTTAAGACTATTCTCTGGACAGTGAAAGTTAGTGATGCTATCATAGTGTTGTAGCTTCTTAAGACTATTCTCTGGACAGTGAAAGTTAGTGATGCTATCATAGTGTTGTAGCTTCTTAAGACTATTCTCTGGACAGTGAAAGTTAGCGATAATTATGCTATCATAGTGTTGTAGCTTCTTAAGACTATTCTCTGGACAGTGGAAGTTAGTGATGCTACAGTACCAGTGTTGTAGCTTCTTAAGACTATTCTCTGGACAATGAAAGTTAGCGATATGCTACCATAGAGTTGTAGCCTCTTAAGACTATTCAGAAAATTCTGAGTTGGTGTTTACAGTTGTAGGAATTATATTAAATACAATAAATAATAATATTTATTTAATTAAAAAGAGAAAACGTGGCAAAATGGAGGATGTAAGACAAGTCTCTCTCAGCTTCCACTTTAATCAATATTGAATGACGTCAAGTGCTTAACAGAACATTAAATGAAAAGTAAAGACAGCTATGAAAGTACATTTTGAGAAGTGATTTATATTTTGATATTGATTTTGGCAAATTTTCTCTAGGCACCTCCAACCATTTAGCCAGGAGGACCCACAGTCAGAAGAGCCCTGACGGATGATCTCAGTTCACGCTTTGGCTCATAAGGAATTGACCAATGTCAAGCCCCACCCTCTTTTCTTGATGCTCCAATCACAACGGTTGGTCCAAGGCAGGGCTTGAGAGGTAAATTAAAAAGCCGGTAATATAGATAATAACTGGACTTTGGAGAAGTCTTTATTTGGCATGCAGGCAGACACACGCATGCAATGGGTGGCAGTGCGGCACACACACAGGAACACACACACATAGATAGGGGAGGGGCTATTGTTGAGCGGGGAGGGGCTATTGTTGAGCGGGGAGGGGCTATGAGCATTAAAGATTCAATCAGTAAGAAATCAATTATAAAACTGGCAGCCAGTGAAGAGAGGCTTAAAATAGGTGGTGGTCATGTGGTCCCTTCTCCGAGGTTAAATATTGATATTAAGGTACTGCATATTGGTTTAAATACTATCAATAATGATATTCATCTAAACATAACATTTTATATTTGTAATTGTATTATAATAATTATTTTCCGCTGTCAACTAAGAACAAACTTCTTCAATCAATATCTGAAATGAAAATAAATGAAATGTTTATATTTGACCTTAATTTAACCAGAATGATCAATTGAGAACAGCTTCTCATTTACAATAATGACCTGACAAGAGGCCCCAACAAAAACAAAACTAAATACAAATAAATAAATATAAAAACAGTATGCATGAATCCAAGACACATCAATGAGGTAGAGACAACAAAGTTAAAAACAGCCTAAATAACTACTAGCAATATATATATAGAGAGAGAAGAGAGAAGAGAGAAGAGAGAGAGAGAGAGAGAGAGAGAGAGAGAGAGAGAGAGAGAGAGAGAGAGAGAGAGAGAGAGAGAGAGAGAGAGAGAGAGAGAGAGAGAGAGAGAGAGAGAGAATCAACATGTGCAGTCAGCTAGGGACTGTTGCAGTTTCTGCTTAACCCTTTCACTACCACACTACCAAATGGTTAACCCTTTCACTGCGACAATACAGAAGGTTAACCCTTTCACTGCCACACTACAGACGGTTAACCTTCTGTAGTGTGGTAGTGAAATGTTAACCTTTTTTTTATCCACTTTTTCTCCCCATTTTCTATTTTTCTCCCATCCCAATTTTGTATTATCCAATTCTTCCCTCCCCTGTCTTGAACGTTGCTAGACTATGCCTCCCACTGGTCGGTTGTAGTGAGGACAGAAGCCTTGCATCACATGTCCCCTCCGGTACACGAGGAGGCAGCCTGTCGCATCTTTTCACCGCAGCAGCTCGAACTCTGTGGCGAGGAGTAACGCGTGGGAGGCTCACGCTGCCCCCGCTACTTCCTGCTTCCGCCGCACCGGCGTCACCAAACCGACCTGTAGGAGTCGCTGTCCACAACGTCCAATCCCCACCCACCAGCTTTCCCACCCTCTAACACTTGCCAATTGTGTTAGTATGAACGACCGGCCAGCCGGTAGCAACGCCGAGAGTTGGGCTCGAACCCAGCGTCTCCTGCGTTAGTGGCGAGCGCCTTGCCCACTGCGCCAATCAGCCGCCCCAAATGTTAACCTTCTGTAGTGTGGTAGTGAAAGGGTTAAACACATGGTTTGACGGAAGTGATGAAAGTTTAATGGGAGTTTTGGAGAGAGTTCCATTTTATTTTAAAAAAAAAATTTAAGAGTCATTTGCTGCAGCAAAACAAAAGGAATTCTGGCCAAAGACAGTGCGGGCCTTGGGCATAGATAAGAGTAATGAGATCACAGGACCTCAGCTGGTAGTTGTTATGGGAAAGGTGCAGGAGGCTGGAGAGGTATTGAGGTGTCTTCCCTAGTGAATGAATTAATGAATGAATGAATGAATGAATGCATGAATGAATGCATGAATGAATGAATGAATGAATGAATGAATGAATGAATGAATGAATGAATGAATGAATTAATTAATTAATTAATTAATTAATTAATTAATTAATTAATTAATTAATTAATTAATTAATTAATTAATGAAAACTTTATTTAACAGATTGCAGAATGGGTACAATACAGTACGGCTCAATACACACAATTGTTAAGGGGATGCAGACCAGAGAAATACGTTTGTCTTGTTTACATCAGGGTCCCCCATTTTCAATTCATAGTGACATTTATGACATTTATGGCATAGGGACATACATGACATACAGGTATTTAGTACTGTTACATTTGTGACATATACGATATGCAAATATACAGTACTGTTACCCATAGATCCTGACAGAGTATATACATATGATGGTGAGCGGTTTTGAATGTGGGTAGGGATTCACATTCCTTTACAGCTTTGGGTAGGGCGTTCCACATTGATGTGGCATAATTGCGAAACGTGTTTAGTCCCTTGTTTGAGCCAAATCTGCGTTTAACATGATTTGTTGAGCTTCCTCTGGTGTTGTGGTCATGGTACTGACCTTTGGGAAGTATTTTGACATGTACATGGGTACCTTAGTCATATAGTGTATCTTGTAGACCAGGCCCATTGCAAGTTGCTGTACTCTGTCGTCTACTCTAAGCCATCCTAGGTTGTCAAAGTGGGCAGGGGTGAGGTGGGTTCTAGGGGTAAGGTCAAGTAGTAGTCTGACCAGTTTGTTTTGTGATGTTTGTAATCTTGTTTTTAGCGCCTTTGAGGTGCTTTGGTACCATGAGGTGCAAGCATAGTCGTAGTACCCTTGAATGAGTGCTCCTGCCAGAGTCTTCAGGGTATTCTTGTTTACCAGAGGAGATCCGGTACAAGAATCTAGTTCGTTGGTTGACTTTTTTTATTACCTTGGATGCCATTTTGTCACAAGAAAAATTTGCCTCTAGGATGGAACCTAGGTATGTAATTTCATCTTTCCTTCTGACAATATTGTCACCCACTGTAACTGAGAAGCCGTCGGTCTTGCTGAGTTTGTTATTTGATCCGAAGAGAATGGACTCTGTTTTACCCAGGTGTAATGATAGTTTGTTATCAGCGAGCCAGGTGCAGATTCTGCCGAGTTCAGAGCTGAGTTTTTTTTTTCAACCTGTAACTTGTTCTTGTCAGAGACCAGCAGGGCTGAGTCGTCCGCGAACAAGAACAAGTTCTTAGTAGATGAGTAGAAGCCAGTGATGAAGTCGCCTGGTGTGGAGGGAGGGCTAGCCTGTCAGTTTATACAGTTCACAATGGTGGGTGGAAAAAGGTGCTAACCTTCTGTGACAGACTCGGGGGTGTTCTGAGTTGTCACTAGACTGGATTTAACAAAATACACACGGCACACAGTAGAAGCAAGTTTAACAGCAGTTTAATGTTGTTTAGGGGGAAAGGAGGGGTTAGTGTGATCGTCAGCCAGTCCGTGATCCTAGAGAAGCGTCTTTGTCCGTTAGCGGGGTTCGGTCCACAGAGAGCGGTTCTCATACGGGCGGGGGATGATCCGGGAGAAGAGACATCAGACAAGCAGGGGTCGATACATGCGGGTTCTCAGACAATCAGGGGTTATAGCACACAGCAGGGTCCTCCTTCCAAAAGCAGATAAACACAGCATGGGGTCACACAGACAGCACTCTTCCTCCTCTTCCTCCCTTCTCTCTTCCTCACATTCGTACCAGTTTCGCCTCAGCTACTCCAATTCATTCTGTCACTCTGTCTCCATTTTCTACGGTGTGGTGATTGCGCTCCCCTGTCTTGGGGCGTGTCTGGGACAGGTGCGCTTCATCTGCGTGGCTGGTGCGCTCTGCTCTGGCGAGAGTTTCTCCGGAACTCCTAATATGGGTATATGCCCCTAGTAGTACCTTGGCCGACACATAGCGTCCGTCTATTACCACGCCAGCCGGTCTGCCACACTTCGCACCGTCTTACCATTATGCACTTATTATGCTACTAAGTAACCTACCATGTCTATATTACTACCTACTAATACTAATATGTCTATACTACTATGCACTCAAGACCGTAGCACTCAAGTTCAACACTGTTTGACTAACAATGTCACTGACCCTTAGCTGCCAGAGTTGTAACCTTCCGTCTTATACAGAACATCCAAGTCGCTTTGGATAAAAGAATCAGCTAAATGTACATGTAAATGTTATACATGTTTATAATATCCGAAGAATTTTGGCCAAGATCATCACTCAATTGACGGGACAAGTCCTGAAAATAGATTTACAGATTTACGTCTCGGGGGAAAAGCTTTTCCGAGGAGCCTGGCTTTACTTTCCCATGAAAACAATGGTCCTTTTCCACCAGGATGACTGTGAGAGAGACCATCCCCAATTTGTCTCGCATAGAATACATTACATTTGATTAATGATTGAGTTAAATTTGCCAGGGGGAACTCACCCCGATTCAAACCTCATTCCAAACGGTACTGTTTTGTGTTTCACGCCCTTGAAATGTTAACCGCTTCTTATTATTGGGAGTCTTATATATAGCTTGAGAAGAATCTACCTACTGTACCTCATACTATAGTCTACCCATATAACTCTATGATAGCATGTACAATAGAGCTGTATATACCGTATATATACACATTCTTATTTACCACATATATATCCATATCTGTCTGAATATACCTGCATATAATACTTCTATATACTTACTTATACACCTGTATATAACCTGTATAACTCATGATAGCATGTACAATAATGCTGTATATATATTTATTTATTCTTACTGTATATATATATATATATATTAGTGCTGTCAGGCGATTAAAAAAATGTATCTAATAAATTACAGGATTTGTAATTAATTAATCTAATTAATCACATTTTAATCGCATAACCATTTTAGGCCTGATATTCTATATTCTATAATCATATTTCAAATTGCATGTGTCCGGATGGCAGAATTCAGTACTGTATCTACAAAACCTTCTGTTTAATCATCTTCCATCTATTAATTTGCTTAGATTGTTCAGGTCTGGTCAATTTGAGCAGTGTTATTCACAGTCAAAGGTAAACAAAATTGTATTGATATTCTCATTTGGTTCATTACAATTTACTCAAGCCTAGTAACAGACACAGTATTTCTGACACTGGGAATACATTCCCTGAGATCCATAGATCCTAGAATCAGATACCAAGAACATGAAAATGGACCATATAAAAAAAGTCTGTAAATGTGTATTCTACGTTCTTATGGAATGAATGAGATAAAAAAAAAAAATTATAAAAAAAAAAATATATATATATATATATAATATATTTTTTTGTTTGTAATTAATTGAGTTAATTTTCATAACGCGATAATTTGCTGTGTAATTAATTAATCTAATTAACGCGATAAACTGACAGCCCTAATATATATATATATATATATATATATATATATATATATATATATCCACATCTGTCTGTACATACTTGCATAATCATTTTTACATATCTGTAGATACTGTATCTATATCTGTACATATTAATCAATCAATCAATCAAATGTATTTATATAGCACATTTAGACATGATGCTTGTCAACCAAAGTTCTTCACATAGCTAAAACAAAGAAAAGTGCTAAAGTATAGAATAAACAGAAAATAAAAACAACCAACGGATAGACAAGGAAACAAAACAACACGTCAACAAGCAAGGCAAAAATCTGAGTGAGTCAGGGAAGGCCAGGCGGTATAGGTGGGTTTTGAGTTTTGATTTAAAAGACTCGATGGAGGGGGCAGATTTGATAGACATGGGGATGCTGTATCCATTACCTACTGTTACTAGTTACACTGCTGGCCGGTATGATGTACTACCATAGTGTCTTTATACTTGTATCACTGATTCAGATGCAGCTTTCTTGTTGCCTCTACGTCATATTCACATAAAAAAAGAAAATTGGGTCTTGTCCCCTCGACCTACAGCATGGCAATAAAATACACAATAAAACAATACAATACACAAAAAGACAATAAAAAAACAGTATAATAGTGATGTAAGAGAAAGTGACAGTGCTGAATGTGATTGATATAAAAGTGCAACAGTAGAATACAATGAACGTAAAATACTTAAAAATACATAAATAGTTACACACAATAAAATCAGAATTACTAAATAGTATTCATGATTGTGATGGCTTGATGATAGTAGGCTACGAGTCCTTTAGCCTGCAGTTGGAACAACCTGTACATTAATATTACAACTCTGTACATACATCCGATTAGCACTATTACTCAGTAGTACTGTATATATATATTTAGACCCAGTTAAATCACCTGTACATTGTATGTGTATTGTATTACTATCACACTTTACTGTTATATTTGCACTCTGGTTAGATGCAAAACCTATTTACTTTGTACTGTATTTCGACAATAAACTTGAATCTAATCTAACATTAATCAGCCAGAAAATTAAATGCCTAAAAGTGTGGTGTTTAAGGTTTGCCATCCTCCGCTCCAAGAGGGGTCCCTCCGGTGTTTGTCCTGCACAGTTCACACATAATACGTCAGAGTCTAGTGAATGTCTTCTCCAGTGCAGCAGCGCTCAAATATTTGCCCCCTACCAGTGAAGTAGCAACAGATGACGCAGTAGCGGCCGCTGGGTACTTCGCCACTAGGGGCGCTATACCAAATATTTTGTACAGTACAGTACAGTACCACGCAACACTCATGGCAAGACGTGAGCGATTCGACTCACGCTCACTGCAATGAATCGGCTCTTATGAACGAGTCGCTCAGCTGTTACTACAACAACACACAACCAGTCAAATAAAGTATAGTCTAGACTCTAATTCACAACTTGAAACACAATATATAAATAGAAAAGTTAGAAACAAAACTCGCCCGTCTACAAACACAGGCAGATCTCTCCCTCTCTCCTTCTCTCTCTCACACACAGCGCGACGTGGAATCGATTCGTTACACAATCAGACCTATTATATACCAAGAATAACTTCAGTATGAGTACAGGGCTGTACACATATTTTGCATATTGTTAAACGAGCCAAGGCTAGCTATTAAACTATCGATATGAATCGAAAATCTGGGACCCTGATGTAAACAAGACAAACGACTTTCTCTGGTCTGCATCCCCTTAACAATTGTGTGTATTGAGCCGTACTGTATTGTACCCATTCTGCAATCTGTTAATAAAGTTCTCATTCATTCATTCAAACATAGACGATATTGAACAAGCCATAATCCACGTATTTTCAATCCGAGAGAGCTGCAGTAGTTAAATCAATGAGCCATCGATAAATAAACAATCAGCAATGTCTCGCTTCATGAATGGCCAGCAGTAGTACTGCTCCTAAAAAAACTATTTACAAACGTTAACGTTAAGCAGAGAGAGAGAGAGAGAGAGAGAGAGAGAGAGAGAGAGAGAGAGAGAGAGAGAGAGAGAGAGAGATTTCTTCAACCTCGAACCTAAATTCCTTAGCAACCCGTGTTACCAAGTAAACAAATCACGGAACGATAGCCTAGTACTACTAACGTTAGCTCCCAGAACGATAGCCAGTTAGCCCGCACCAGCCTAGTACTAGTACTAACGTTAGCTGCCAGAACGATAGCCAGTTAGCCCGCACCAGCCTAGTACTAGTACTAACGTTAGCTCCCAGAACGATAGCCAGTTAGCCCGCACCAGCCTAGTACTAGTACTAACGTTAGCTCCCAGAACGATAGCCAGTTAGCCCGCACCAGCCTAGTACTAGTACTAACGTTAGCTGCCAGAACGATAGCCAGTTAGCCCGCACCAGCCTAGTACTAGTACTAACGTTAGCTCCCAGAACGATAGCCAGTTAGCCCGCACCAGCCTAGTACTAGTACTAACGTTAGAGAGAGAGAGAGAGAGAGAGACTCACTGTTTAGTTGAAACGTCCAGGGCAGGAGAGCTTGATATCCGCCATATAGCTTGTTAGCCAAGTGTTAGCTCAGCTGAGCTCGTCGACGTTAGCACAACACTCAACAAGTACATTCCTTTGTCCATTTCCGCTCGAACAGACTGCAAACTACCTGGCGTTCTATCGCCATGCTCTAAGACAAACTCTAACCTTAACCAACTTTGAAAGAGTGCCTAAGCTTAACAGTCTAAAGAAAGAACTTGCAGTCACGGCACGGCACGCTCTAAGACAAACAACAGTCCTAGTACCAGGAACTAGAGATGTTCCGATACCATTTTTCCCTTTCCGATCCGATTCCGATACCTAAGCTTTGGGTATCGGCCGATACCGATATTTATCCGATACCAGTGCATTAAAAAAAAAATTAAAAAAAAAATTATATAAATGATATATATATATATTTTTTTTCAGATACTGTTATACTGTTTTTTAGTAATAACTAGAACGTATGGTATTTATTCAACAACAGGTGATTGTATAGATTTGTATTAGTATCATTAATCAATGAGTATGGGCTGCAGCACTGCAGATATACCCTACTCCAATGATCCACACGGACATTAAACGGTGTTGCACTCGCTACTCAGTGGCTCTGCAGATATACCCTATTCAGTCTGTAAGCTAGTGGCAGATAGAACGTTCATGTTGTGGTTTTTGATGCAAAATAAATATTCAACATTCTCTTTTGAAACTCCGCCTCAGACTCTTATCCTTTGGCACTTGCTGTACTTTGCTTGCAGGTCTGCAGCCATTATTGCTGGATTATGTGAATAGCACCAACTTTAGACACGGTAACGTTATCAAGCTAAGCTAACTGACCTAGCTCGCCTTCCCGCAGTGACATTAAGATAACGTTAGTAATAGTCAGCTAACGCTAGTCCGTAGCTACTTAACTTAAATACAATTCACCGTGGGTGCATTATTGTTGATAGACGGTCACGGACAGTGTTAGGTCCTGGAGAAAGGACAAGCGATCATCTGATTTGATGTAACGTTAAAAGCGGATGTTGTTCCAACTAGCTATCTTTCCAGCTAATGCTATCATAACACCAGCCAAACACATCCCGATTCCCGTCCGAGCTCCCCGTCACACCGCACTGTCGGGGACAATGGAATTTAAGAAAGTGTATCTGCTGTTAAAATGACACAGCATCACACTTTAAAACATGTTCATTTTATAATCCTCACTCTCCGCAGGACTCGGCAGGAGATAAATTACATCATGGGATCGGAGGCTAGAATTTACGTGTACTCGCCGATACCGATACTAGCATTTTAGGCAGTATCGGCGGCATTTCCGATACCGGTATCGGTATCGGAACAACTCTACCAGGAACCAAGCTAGAAGCTAGAATTGGAACATTAGAAATTGGATTCGGCCAATCAGAGATCGTCTCTGTGAAATTCTGCCATGGAAAAAAATACTGGCGTCGGCCAATCAGAGAGCGTCTCCGCGAAATGCGGCTATGGAAATTCTCACGGAAGTTCACGCTGCTTTCTAGACCGCTTCAAATCGCGCTCGGATTCCAACATAATAGTCATATTTCAACGCACAACGCCGTATGCACTGATTGGCTGTGACGGAGACAGCGATCAAACTGTGACGCGCACTCAGAGCGCTATCGCGTATAGCCCAGACCAAAAAAAAAAAAAAAAACGTGATGTCACTTCCTGCTCTGGAAAACGATGTTTTTTTAATTTAGATAATAACGTTATATTGTGCATTGGAAATACAAACATACTTAAAATGAGTAAATATTATTAATTTTAAACATGTTTATATTATTTATAGGGCTATAAAACACAAAAACGAAAAAGTTTTATTGTCTTCTTCTCTGATTTAACAGCAGCTGGCCAGCAGGTGGGTCGGCGCCCTAGCGCCCCTAGTGGTAGAGCCGCCACTGAGATGACGTCTGTTACAAGTGCACGTCTCACTCCTGAATATCAAGAGGTTTTTTTCACCCAGACTGAAGAGGCTCATCTGGAAGACATAACGTAAGGTTATGTATATAACCTAGTTATATGAGTACTGGCTAAGCGGCCCGCTCTTAAAGCCTATCGAGATACCTCATCTCATGTACCTATTGTACTCCATCAACAAAAAAAACACGTACACCTACACCTGCCGGGTCCCGCCCCTATGGAGGCGTAGCCTATAAGACAGTGGGCCTGGTCACCAAACACTCTTCCTCGCCAAAAATCCCGTTTCCAGTAAAAGATCCCTCAAAAGGGAACTCAGGGCCGCTTAAGAGCGGGATGCTTAGCCAGTACTCATATAACTAGGTTATATACATAACTTTACGTTATATTATCGTACTTGGCCATCGTGTCCTGCTCTTAAAGCCTATCGAGATATGGGTTAGAGCGGACGCGAGGCCCGACAGATGCACCCCCTGAGGACCCGTAAGCCCACATCAAGGGGTTTGGGGAGCCCCGTCACCCCATCCTTCCTAATGAAGGGGGGGGCGCAGTCAACTCCACCTGAGTGCGAGCAAGAAGGAACTAGAACCCCTTGAACACACAGCACAGGCGGAACCACGTGTGACCTACACACTGTGGCCCATACCCACACACTCCTGCTACCCTACCAAAGGACGGGAAGCAGGAAAGGCCACAGACCCCAGAACCGCCTGGGAGACAGAACCCCCGGTCATGTCCATGAGGTAAAACCTTACAAAGGGGCCCGGGGAGGACCATGAAGCTGCAGCACAGATGTCCTCCACCGAGGCCCCACCCAGGAGAGCGGCAGAGGCAGCCACCCCACGAGTGGAGTGCGCCCTGACGCCCCCAGGGGGATCCTGCCCAGCCAACGTGTAGCAGAGGGCAATGCCCTCGCACAACCAATGGGACAGGCGCTGTTTCGACAGTGCCTTACCGGTACGAGAACCACCGTGACAGACAAAAAGCTGATCGGTAACCCTGAGGTCCTGAGTACGGCTGAGGTAAATTCCCAAAGCACGGACCAGACATGACAGGTGAAGGCCCGCATCTACCTCACTAGTGTGAGGAGGAGGACGAAACGCCTGAACCACAATATCCCGGGAGCGGAAGGAACTCCGGATATTCTTAGGCATGAAAGCAGGATTAGGTCGCAGAGTGGCACCGCAATCGGCCCGAAAAGACAGGCACTCTGGATGTACCGAAAAAGCACAGAGCTCACTCACACGTTTAGCAGAGGTGACAGCCAGCAGGAACGCGGTCTTGAAAGACAGCTGTCCCAACGGCGCCTGCTCGAGCGGCTCAAACGGGGCCAAGGACAACCGACCGAGGACCAATTGAAGATCCCAAGTCGGAGCCAAAGAGCGTTGCACCGGCTTAACGCGTCGAGCGCCAAGCAGGAAACGCTTCACAAGAGGGTGACTGAACAAGACATTCCCCTCAAACCCCTCATGATAGGAGGATATAGCCGCCGCATATACCCTCACCGTCGAAGCCGACAGTCTACCAAGGAGAGACTGGAGATAACACAGGACAGCATCCAGGGGGCAGGAGACTGGGTCCCGGCCCCCCGCCTTACACCACTCTTGGAACATACGCCATCTGCCCGCGTAAAGCGCGACAGTGGAGGGAGCATGTGCATTCCGGATCGTATCAACCACAGAAGGGTCCATCCTCTCCAGACTCACCCTCCCACCAGCCACACCAACAGTCGTTGGCCCAACATCGGGTACTGGAACAGTGACCCGTTGTGCTGTGAGAGTGCCGTCGCCGACCAAGGAATGACCCAAGGAGGAGCGACCAGAAGCTGGATCAAGACCGGGAACCACACTGCCGTGCCCCGGTCCGGCGCGACCAGGATCACCGTCCTGCGCTCCCTCCGTATCCGCTCCAACAGCTGACCCAACAGCTGTACAGGAGGAAAGGCGTACAGAAGACCGGGCGGCCATGGAAAGGTCGAGAAGGCATCCACCCCCAAGGGGGGATGATCTGCTCGACTGACCGAGAACCACAAGGGGCACTTGTGAGAGCGTCGGCACGCAAACAGATCTACCGAGGCCTCCCCGAACCGATCCCAGATCTGTCTGACTATGTCGGGGCGGAGTTCCCACTCGTCGTAACGAGGACCGCCCCGAGACATCATATCCGCGCCCATATTCTCTGTACCAGGAATGTGGAGCGCCCTCAGACTGCGCAGCCTGCGAGATGCCCATAGCCAAAGTTCGACCGCCGCCCGGAGCAGGCGGATGGAACGAGTCCAGACCAAAACATGCTCGCCTACCACCAGGTGGTCGAACCGTTTGAGGACCAGGAGGACCGCCTTCAATTCCAACACATTGATGTGCGGGGTAGATGGGCCAGCATGAACCTCCGTCCAGCTGCCCCCCACTGCGTGGGTCCGACACGTCCCCCCCCAACCCGTGAGAGAGGCGTCGGTGAAGACCGTGACGTGTGAGCGCCTGCTGCCCATGGGGACCCCAATGGTGAGGATACCCAGCCTCTTCCAATGGGCGAGATCTCCCCATATCGACAAAGGAACCGTCAACCGTTTCCATTTGTCCCTCACCGGATCTATTCTCATAGAGAAAAACCACCTCTGTATCCTCCTCATGAAGAGGAGGCCAAGAGGAACCACCGTGTGAGCAGATGCCATCATACCGAGCAGACGCATCACTTGCAGCGCCGTGACCGTCCCTCCCAGACGGAAACCCCCGAGCGCGCGAAGGATAGACACCCGGCGCTGCTCCGAGAGGGTTACAATCATGGGCCTCGACCTCAACGTCAAGCCCAAGTACTCCACCTGTTGACTGGGAAGAGGCGTACTCTTCTTGCAATTCACAGCAAAACCCAGCCTGGTGAGGAATTCCACCACCAGCCTGGTATGAGACCTGGCAACCTCCTCCGAACGACTGAGGAGTAGAATGTCGTCGAGATAGAATAGAACTCGTATCCCCGACGACGTAAAGGCAACAGCGCAGTCGCCACGCACTTGGTGAATGTGCGGGGAGCCAGAGAATAGCCGAACGGCAACCTCTTGTACTCGTACGCTACGCCCTGAAACAGGAACCGTAGGAACTTCCTGTGAGGAGGGAAAATCGGGATGTGAAAATACGCATCCTTCAGGTCTATGGAGGTGAACCAGTCTCCCCTTCTGACAGCAAGCAGAAGGAGTTTGACGGTCAACATTCTGAACGGTCTCGCTACAATCAACCGATTGAACGCGGACAGATACAGTATAGGTCTGACCCCCCTGTTTTCTTGGGTACCAGAAAATAACTGGAGTAGACGCCTGACATCGCGTCCTCTCTCGGAACCACGACGACGGCCTGCTTCGCCAACAGAGATTGGATCTCATCGGCCAGGGCTGTCACTGCTTCTGACCCTGACAATAGGGTCGGCACCAAACCTGAGAACGGAGGGTTGGGTTGTGCGAACTGCAAAACAAGCCCCTCCCTCAACGTTCTCTCTATCCACCCCTCCAAACGGCATTCTTGTCGCCATATGTGAAAATAATCCCACAGCGCACCCGGCATCAACTGACGCTGGGCCGCAAGGAACAGTAGATAGTTGGCCCGGTCCCTCCCGCTGTGCGACGCACCCAAGGGGGGACCCCGACAGAAAGGGCCGGTTTGATACGGGAGAAGCTGTCATCAAACTGGTTGACACACACCCCCCCCTGAACACCCCTCTAGTGCATGCTGAGGAGTTGTTCCGCAGCTAGACACGCAAGGCATGAGGACCCCATGGGCTCCTACACGCCGAAGCCCTGCAGTGATATTGCTACCACCCAAATCACGCTCGCCTCTTCTTTGCAGACCACTGCCACTCTCACGGGAGTGGGAGGCATCAGCGCAATACCCCGCCTGGCGAAGGCGAGGCCGGGGTAACCCTTGCTGTACATTCAACAGAAGAGGTCTCGAGTCTTCCTGCTGACCACCGTAGCTAGTGGCAGCTGTAACACCAGGCTCATCCATCACACAACGTGTGGTGCAGGAGCCACGCGACAGCACAACATTCTCACGGACAGACCCAGGCTCAGCCATCAACTGGGTGTCAGCCCCTGTCCCCATGAGAAGTGAAGAATGGGGCCGCATGCGCGTCAAAGAAGGTTCGCGGCCCGCAGCCAAAGGAGAACGATCATAGCCCCGCTTCCGTGGGTAACAGAGAGAGGATTGAACGGGGAGCGGGCTGCTCACGGCAAAGTGACGACGGCTTGTTTTATCCAAGCCTAATTCACCCAAAATGGCCGATCCCTCGGCCGCCAAGGCTGTCGGCCTTGTGGAACCCTGTTGACTCTCCACCCAGGGCACCACTGGCGGGGGAAACATGGCCGCCTGTCGAGGATCTCGCCACAGTCGTTGACGAGACCGTGCCCCCACCTCTGGCTGCACAGCGTGAGGCGGTGTAGGACCCAGATCAACAACCGCCTGCGCCTCCACAGAACGACCAAAAAGACTTTCCGTGGAAAAAGGAGTCGTGAGGAGAGAAAACCTATCCTCTTCCCCAAGAGGAGACTGCTCCAACCAAACATGTCTAACAACAAACGTTGATAGCATCCTAATCTGCCCCGCAGTTATAGCTTGCGACTGAGTCAAGATCTCTATAACACCACAAACATGCAACATGTTTACAATGTCGGCTGGACCCATAGCCCTACTACCCGACGCCAATGTGGATAGGAAACTAGCCAGCTGAGCCATAACACTGGCCGCCGCTACAAACCATCCTGCAGCAGTATACCACTCATTCGTCCATACTGCCACCCTCCGAGCCGATTCGCTCTCAAGCATCGGCCGGGTGGGACATCGTTCATCCCCGCCGGGGCACAGGAACAAAGCTACCTGGCTACGTAGCCACGGTACACCCGGCCTGCACCCTGTTGTTAGCCCGTTTACCCGTAAAAAAGGTAAATAGGACTCAGCGAAACCCCCCACATTAGCAACCGATTGACCTTCATCAATGAAGCGGGCAAGAGGAGGGAAAAGCGGCAATGTCCCGCGGCGGGGATTATTAGAACAACGACCCACTTCAGCGTCAACATTAGCATTAGCAGTAGTAGCATTAGTAGCATTAGCGTTAGCAGCGTGCTCCAGGATCGCCAGGAAAACGTCCACTGCAGTGGAACGTTCACCAAGCCACCCCGGCCTTGGCGCCGAAACATACTCCACAGCATTACCAATACCAACATTGATGCCTGATGACACAGGGCCTACCTTTGTACAAGCCGGCTCGATAGCCAAACCTTGTACGCTGCCCCTTGGTCTGCTGCCGTCAGACGAGGAAACATCAACACAGGCCCGACGTGTCGCTGAAACATGCCTCGAAGATGCCAGGGGTAAGCAAACCTCCGGTAAGCTTTCAACATTACGCAATTTCTCGAATCTTTTCATAACAACTAGTTAACATAAGGTGCACTGCATCCGTTATGATGGAAACGAAAATAGAGGAAGAGTGTTTGGTGACCAGGCCCACTGTCTTATAGGCTACGCCTCCATAGGGGCGGGACCCGGCAGGTGTAGGTGTACGTGTGTACAATAGGTACATGAGATGAGGTATCTCGATAGGCTTTAAGAGCGGGACGCGATGGCCAAGTACGATAATATAACTCTGAACATACCTCACTCCTTCGTTTAACCCTTTCACTACCACACTACAGAAGATTAACCTTTCACTACTACACTACAGAAGGTTAACCTTTCACTACCTCACTACAGAAGGTTAACCTTTCACTACCTCACTACAGAAGGTTAACCTTTCACTACCTCACTACAGAAGGTTAACCTTTCACTACCTCACTACAGAAGGTTAACCTTTCACTACCACACTACAGAATGTTAACCTTTCACTACCACACTACAGAAGGTTAACCTTTCACTACCACACTACAGAAGGTTAACCTTTCACTACCACACTACAGAAGGTTAACCTTTCACTATCACAATACAGAAGGTTAACCTTTCACTACCACACTACAGAAGGTTAACCTTTCACTACCACACTACAGAAGGTTAACCTTTCACTACCACACTACAGAAGGTTAACACTTTCACTACCACACTACAGAAGGTTAACCCTTTCACTACCACACTACAGAAGGTTAACACTTTCACTACCACACTACAGAAGGTTAACCCTTTCACTACCGCACTACAGAAGGTTAACCCTTGCACTACCACACTACAGAAGGTTAACCTTTCACTACCACACTACAGAAGGTTAACCTTTCACTACCACACTACAGAAGGTTAACCTTTCACTATCACACTACAGAAGGTTAACCTTTCACTACCACACTACAGAAGGTTAACCTTTCACTACCACACTACAGAAGGTTAACCTTTCACTACCACACCACAGAAGGTTAACCTGTCACTACCACACCACAGAAGGTTAACCTTTCACTACCACACTACAGAAGGTTAACACTTTCACTACCACACTACAGAAGGTTAACCCTTTCACTACCACACTACAGAAGGTTAACACTTTCACTACCACACTACAGAAGGTTAACCCTTTCACTACCGCACTACAGAAGGTTAACCCTTGCACTACCACACTACAGAAGGTTAACACTTCCACTACCACACTACATATGGTTAACCCTTTCACTACCACATTACCAAATGGTTAACCTTTTCACTACCATACTACAGAAGGTTAACCCTTTCACTACCACATTACAGCAGGGTTAACCCTTTCACAACCACACTACATAAGGTTAACCCTTTCACTACCACACAATGAAGGGTTAACCCTTTTACAACCACACTACAGCAGGTTAACCATTTCACTACCACACAACAAAGGGTTAACCCTTTCACAACCACACTACAGAAGGTTAACCCTTTCACTACCACACAACAAATGGTTAACCGTCTGTAGTGTGTTAGTGAAAAGGTTGACCTTCTGTAGTGTGGTAGTGAAAGGGTTAACCCTTTGTTGTGTGGTAGTGAAATGGTTAACCTGCTGTAGTGTGGTAGTGAAAGGGTTAATTAAGCAATTTTAGAGGGAGCGCAGTCATTCAAATAACATTATGTAAACTAGGGGAACATGCATTGCCCCTAGGATTTTTTTCAGGGGGGGTGGTACGTCCCCCAAAATGACTAGTGTTGTCGTGGGGCGGGGCGCGCGTGTCACGGATACGTGGTGTCAACAGTATCGTCATAGACGCGCGCAGTAAGGCGGTTGTTAGTATCGGTGCATTTCTCTACACTGAGCTGAAATGAAACGATTGCACATAAATTAGGTAAATAAATATTAACAATATTTATTTACAACACATAAATGAACTTATTTACAATTATACATACAGTAGTGACAACACACATATGAACTATTTACAATACAGGGACAGTGTTTCCCACAGGATTTTATGAGACTGTGTAGTGGATGAACCTCAGACTCTCTAGGTCTAGAGGGGTCTGGGGGCATGCACCCCCGGATTTTTTTTTTTGTCAATCAATCTGGTGCACTTTGAGAGCAAAATAAAGAGGCCAGATCTAGGATGAACTTTGTGCTCAAAACACAAAATCGACTAGATTGCAGTGCTTCCCAATCCTCTCCTCGGAGCACCCCAGCCGTTCCATGTATTTGTTCAATTCCACCACCAGCACACCTGATTCAACTTAACAAGCCCTTTATTAGTTGAATTAGGTGTGCTGGTGGTGGAATTTTACAAATACATGGAACGGCTGGGGTGCCTCGTTTTTTTCTTGTTTTTGGATATGAATTTTCCTGTTTTCGGATTTCTCAGGTTTTAATTTTCCTGTTTTCGGATTTCTCTGATTTAATATTATTTCCTTTGTATTTAACCAAAAAAAACAATACAAAATTATGTTTTTAACTAACTTTAATAATAGTACATCTGCAAACAGTGCCAGAGTGTAGTTCAGTGCCAGTTAGGTTATGAGGTTTCTTTTTTCAATTAAGTTCAGTTCAATGCAGTTTAACTGCCAGTGCAGTGCAATAACTAAATAATAATTAAATTGTTAAATAATACAAAATAATAATTTGTTTAAAAGAAATCAAGAAAAAAAACTGTAAAATGTCATTTATTTCAAAGAGATGTCCTTTAAAGGTTCATGCTTCTCCCAATCTCTGGCTGACATCACCATTGTGATACATGATGGATAGGCCTTTGTGTTTTCCTCAGTGAGGGATTCTCTTTTGTCGGTCAGCAGCGTTTTGTACTTGCTGAAGCTACTCTGTATAATAATTTTTTAAGTTTACATTATCTGGCCATCCTCAGTAAATACTATCAAACTTTCCAAAGACCAGAGTTGGGACACACACACACACACACACACACACACACACACACACACACACACACACACACACACACACACACACACACACACACACACACACACACACACACACACACACACACACACACACACACATACATTCTCTCTCTCTAACACACAAACACACATGCTCTCTCTCTCTCTCTCTCTCTCTCTCTCTCTCTCTCTCTCTCTCTCTCTCTCTCTCTCTCTCTCTCTCTCTCTTTCTAACACACACAGTCTGCTTATGGCGGCCTTTCTCGATGGCTAGGCTGTGCTCGCTGAGTCTGTACCTAGTCAAGGATCTTCAGTCACAGTGCTCAGGTATTCTGCCACTGTGTACTCTCTGTTTAGGGCCAAATAGCATTTCAATTTCTTTCCAATGTGTGTCTCTCTCTCTCTCTCTGTACACTGTATATTGACTGTAGAACGGGGGCTCTCTCTCGCTCTCTCTCTTGCTATATGTTGACTGTATCATGCCCAGCCTCGGGCAGCGCTATTATTTAAGAATATGTTGACTGTATGAAAAAAAAAAAAAAAAAAAATTATATTATATATATATATATATATATATATATATATATATATATTTTTGTATATTTGGGGGGGGGGGGGGGGGGGGGGGAGGGGGGCTCGCGTTTAAATCTCGCACAGGGCCTCGCATTTCTCCCAGGCGGCCCTGAGTATAGGCTATTATCAGTGATGGCTGTCGGAATGTAGAGCTATTATTTTAACATGTAGAGTTTGTAGACCACTTATTTTAACAACAAAATACCACTTATAGCACCTTTTAATGACAGTAGCCACAGAGTCCCTTCTTCTGAGGAAGCAGAACTGAATGACAGATGGGGTTTTGTCGGTTGCGTGCGTTAGGCCCTGCGGTGCTCCATTAAGACCTAAGCATCAACAACAGATGTAACCGGGCAGGGATGGCCGAGCTACAGATGGCTCCTATTCTTAGCTGAGACAGGTGTTGGCCTTGTTCAAAATGGTTACCCTCACGTTCCATATCTAGATATATTGACAGTTTGCTCGAGTTGGAAGCCATTATCTTCCCGAGATAACGCTGACTCGGTGGTTCAGGATAGCTCTAATTGGGTTTGATGCGCGCTGACGTATATCTCGTTGTAGCCTGGGGGGCTAGAACACTTTCCACATGGGAATGTCTGCAGGCTACGCTCACCGCTTCTGAGCAACATCGGAGCGGTCCTGTGCTTTTTAAAGCCCCAATTCGTTTTTTTTTATTATATATTTTTTGATTTATTCACATATATTTTTTTTTGAAGAGTATCATCTGTAGATTAGGGGGTGACAGCGGCTCAGGAGGTAGAGTGGCCGTCTGGTAATCTGAAGGTTCCCGGTTTGATTCCCCCTCCTCCCGGGCAGCATGTCGAGCAAGACACTTAACCCCTAATTGCTCCCGATGAGCAGGTTGGCACCTTGCATGCTTGCCTCTGCTGTCGGTGAGTGAATGTGTAAAATGTGAGGAACTTAATTGTAAAGCGCTTTGGATAAAAGGTTGCTATATAAATGCACCATTTACCATCTATAGACTTTCTTAAACAATTGTAAATCAGAAGTCAGTTTCACACTGTTTTCAATACCAACATAAGCAAGCCTTTTTACAGCCATAAAATACAGCAGAATACAATTCAAAACTCATATGTACCTCTTGTTAGTCCTTGTATCAAGAGCTTGTACCTCAAATCACTGATGTTCCCAACCAATTCTGTGTCACGGAACGGCAAATGCACAATCCCTCGTCTATATACTGTGTTTCAGGGGTGACGGTGGAGAATAGTCACTCTTGTATGTACAGTATAGTCTCTCATTAAGTTCACTTTTAGTCAATGAAATGGCAACATTTTACAATTCCACATTTTTCTCTGGACCCCTGGAACTCCCCCGGGGGTCTCCGGACCCCACGCTGAGAACCACTGCTGCTGCAAGACGCCATCGATCACTGAAACCAAAACCATCACCAGACGATGAGATGACACCCTTTTTAGTTTAGTTTAAGCTCAGTCCAGTGTTGACGTTGGCGTTGTTGTTGTGCCGACATGAGATGCCCACAGGCATTGGTAAGTGGCAGTTCACACACACACACACACACACACACACACACACACACACACACACACACACACACACACACACACACACACACACACACACACACCGTCACACACACACACGGTCTTGTACTAATTCCTGCCCCTGCCAAACGTTCATGCTAGAAATAAGCCACGCCCCTCTGGCAGACTCGGATAACATCTACGACGGGGCTTTCACCCTGATGCTCACAGTGGTATTCTTCTGAGGACGCATTAACCCATTCACTGCCACACTACCAAAGGGTTAACCCTTTCACTGCGACAATACAGAAGGCTAACCCTTTCACTACCACACGACAAAGGCTTAACCCTTTCACTGCGACAATACGGAAGGCTAACCCTTCCACTACCACGCGACAAAGAGTTAACCCTTTTGCTACCACGATACAGAAGGTTAACCCTTTCACTACCACGCGACAAATGGTTAACCCTTTCGCTACCACGCTACAGAAGGTTAACCCTTTCACTACCACACTACCAAAGGGTTAACCATTTCACTACCACACTGCATACGGTTAACCCTTTCACTACCACACCACCAAAGGGTTAACCCTTTCACTACCTCACTACGGAAGGTTAACCGTCTGTAGTGTGGTGGTGAAAGGGTTAACCTTCTGCCGACTCCACTGAGTCGGCAAACTGTGTTTTTATTGAAAAGGTTAAATATATGTTGGACAAAGGTGCTGTGTTCCTGGATCTTAGAAAGGCGTTTGACACTGTCAACCATCAAGTACTTTTGGCAAAGTTGTCTCATTTCAATTTCTCTGCAGATACAATTCAATGGTTTAAGTCTTACCTAACAAACAGAAAACAATGTGTCATGGTTGATGGTGTCAAATCTCCTTATCGTGACAATCCAGTCGGTGTGCCGCAGGGATCGATCCTTGGGCCATTGCTGTTTTCCCTGTACATCAATGACCTGCCGGACATATGCCCTGGCTTCTTTTAGAGGGCAACTAAAAAAATGGCTGAAGTCCAACCAGTCATGTGAACACATGTGACATGCTGTTATGTATTTGTAATTTTTTTTTTTACTGTTATGTGTCCTGTTTTTATGTATTTGTACATTTCTTACTGTTTCTATGAGTCCTGTTTTTATGTTTGGGGACAACGGATGGAAATTAGCCTCGTGCTAAATCCAGCAATTTTTACACTCCACAGTGTTCATTAATTTTGCATTGTCCCGTCCAAATAAACAAATTAAATAAATAAAAAAATTAAAGGGTTAACCTTCTGTAGTGTGGTAGTGAAAGGTTAGCCGTCTGTAGTGTGGTGGTGAAAGGGTTAACCTTCTGTAGTGTGGTGGTGAAAGGGTTAAGGGCTAAATCTGGTCAAGCGTTTCGCACGTTGGCCATAGAAACTCCTCGCTGATAATAATAATGTCTTATGTGATTGTCATGTTTACCATTTCCATGGTTAGAACGTATACAAGTCACTAATGCAAGCAGGGCTATGAGCACATCCACCTTAACCCTTTCACTGCGACAATACACAGAAGAAGGTTAACCCTTTCACTGCCACACGGCAGCAGGTCAACTCTTTCACTGCCACACTACGGAAGGTTAACCCTTTTACTATCACACTAAAGGGTGCGATAGTAAAGGGTTAACCTTCTGTAGTGCGGCAGTGAAAGGGTTAACCCTGAGGCAGGACAGGAATCAACTGGGAAGAATAAAGGTTATTCTACTTGCTCCAATAAGATTAGATTCAAATGTATTGTCATTATACACCACGGAATGTATATATATATATACGGTACAGCATTATTGTATACATGCTATCATACAGAGTTATATGGGTTATGTGCAGGTGTATAAGTAGGTATATCGAAGGATTATATGCAGGTATATTCAGACAGATATGTATAGCTACATGTGTGTGTGCAGTAAATATAAATGTAATATATGGTATATGCAGCATTATTGTACATGCTATCATACAGAGTTATATGGGTAGACTCTAGTATGAGGTAGGTAATAATAGAAGTAGACACAATATTTAAACCTCACCCAGTGCAGGAAAGTCCCTCATACTGTAAATTATACAGTTTGACACAACCACAAACGTAATGGCTACATATTACTAACTGAAACATGTCTAGAGATCACTGTATTTGGCTATACACAGTGTATTTGTGTTTTCAGTAAAAAATAAAATAACTAAAAGCTCCTTTTATAAAATGAAGTGGGTCATGACATCACCCACTCTCTTCTCAAGCCAAGACTCCCAAAAAACAACTTCCCTTATATGGAAACAACCTTTCCAGAGTGGATATTACCCCCCGTCCCCCTGCAGAGCGAGCAGCCTGAGACTTCTCACCAGTCACTCTCCCTCTCCAGACAAAGCCCAGTTTGCAACAGAAGCTTCAGATAGGAGAGCGCCAAAATGTACATTTTCTCAAGATCTTGGTATGTTCGCTTTTTTTACAGGTTAAACTGACGGCCCTTAATTTCCCTCTCCTTAAAGGGGAACTACGCCCAAATTTCAGAATTCATACGTGTTATTCCTCTGGTATGAGACGGCACAGGAATATTAGTGTAAGAAAAACTGTCTCCCAAATCCAAGAACGAGTGCTAGAAGGCGGCACGGTGGTGTAGTGGTTAACACTGTCGCCTCACAACTACTGTAGAAGGTCGTGGGTTTGATTCCCGCTTGGGGACCAGGTTTCCGCGTTGCCAGGTACCCAGGTGGGGTATCTCCCTGGCCTTTCTGTGTGGAGTTTGCATGTTCTCCCCGTGTTCATAAGGGTTCCCCCCCCCCCCCCACCCGATAAGAGAAACCCAATGGAAAAACATGCACAACAGATCGCTAGCGCTGCCCTTGGGACGAAGGATGACGGGATGCAGAGAACATTTAGTCAGCGACATGCATGTGTGTGTTCCTGTGGGTCGCCCATTGCATGTGTGTGTGTGTGTGTTAATCTGATGACAAATAAAGACTTAGGTATAACTCATCAGGTATACTGTCTGAAGCCTCTCCATAGACGATGAGTTGGGGAATGATTTGTAGGTGACACTTGAGAGCACAACAGGGGGATGTTCTGAGTTCATAATAAGAAAAATATCCTGCTACTATAGAATAAAGCTCATTTTGATATTAAAACCCTCAAACAAACATTCTGTGGGTCCACAAAATCAGTTTAATTGTCTATGGAGCAGCTCCAGACTATATACACGTTTTGATTCTTACTTTGATTCTTACTTCTTGGGAGAGAGAGAGTAATGTAGCTCACATTCACCAATATTGATGAACTTGGATTAATAACATATTGGAATTCCTCATTTGGGTGGTGTTCCCCTTTAACCCTTTCACTGTGACAATACATAAGGTTAACCACAAGGAAGCATACTAGGACCGCTACTGTTCCTAATTTATGCAAATGTCATGTCGTCAGCTTGTGACTGCAACTTGTTCTTGTTCGCGGACGACTCAGCCCTGCTGGTCTCTGACAAGAACAAGTTACAGGTTGAAAAAACCCTCAGCTCAGAACTCGGCAGAATCTGCACCTGGCTCGCTGATAACAAACTATCATTACACCTGGGTAAAACAGAGTCCATTCTCTTCGGATCAAATAACAAACTCAGCAAGACCGACGGCTTCTCAGTTACAGTGAGTGACAATATTGTCACAAGGAAAGACGAAATTACATACCTAGGTTCCATCCTAGAGGCAAATCTTTCCTGTGACAAAATGGCATCCAATGTAATCAAAAAAGTCAACCAACGAACTAGATTCTTGTACCGGATCTCCTCTCTGGTAAACAAGAATACCCTGAAGACTCTGGCAGGAGCACTCATTCAAGGGTACTATGACTATGCTTGCACCTCATGGTATCAAAGTACCTCAAAGGCGCTAAAAACAAGATTACAAACATCACAAAACAAACTGGTCAGACTACTACTTGACCTTACTCCTAGAACCCACCTCACCCCTGCCCACTTTGACTACCTAGGATGGCTTAGAGTAGAAGACAGAGTACAGCAACTTGCAATGGGCCTGGTCTACAAGATACACTACATGACTAAGATACCCATGTTGTACATGTCAAAATACTTCCCAAAGGTCAGTGAATACCACGACCACAACACCAGAGGGAGCTCCACAAATCATGTTAAACCCAGATTCGGCTCAAACAAGGGACTAAACACGTTTCGCAATTATGCCACATCAATGTGGAGCACCCTACCCAAAGCTGTAAAGGAATGTGAATCACTACCCACTTTCAAAAAACTCTCTCAAAGAACACCTACGGGAGACTGCAATTCGAAACTGGCCCCTGTAAATGTCCTAACCCAACCCCCTCCAATGTACAGTAAATGACCTAACCCAAGAATACACAAGACCCTCCTCTTGGAACCAAGTATGGTTTCGTCGATATTCCAATGTACAGTTTTGCTTGTACAGTTGTACAGTTTCCCCCACCCCGCCTAAAGTTTTCAATCAATCAACCCTTTCACTGCCACATGACAAAGGGTTAACCCTTTCACTACCACATCACAGAAGGTTAACCCTTTCACTACCACACTACAGACGGTTAACAGTCTGTAGTGTGGTAGTGAAAGGGTTAACCTTCTGTAGTGCGGTAGTGAAAGGTTAACCTTCTGTAGTGTGGTAGTGAAAGGGTTAACCTTCTGTAGTGTGGTAGTGAAAGGTTAACCTTCTGTAGTGGTAGTGAAAGGTTAACCTTCTGTAGTGTGGTAGTGAAAGGGTTAAACGAAGGAGTGAGGCATGTTCAGAGTTATGTCTTCCAGATGAGCCTCTTCAGTCTGGGTGAAAAAAACCTCTTGATATTCAGGAGTGAGACGTGCACTTACAGGAGGAGTAAGACGTGCACTTGTAACAGACGTCATCTGTTGCTACTTCACTGGTAGGGGGCAAATATTTGAGCGCTGCTGCACTGGAGAAGACATTCACTAGACTCTGACGTATTATGTGTGAACTGTGCAGGACAAACACCGGAGGGACCCCTCTTGGAGCGGAGGATGGCAAACCTTAAACACCACACTTTTAGGCATTTAATTTTCTGGCTGATTAACGTTAGATTAGATTCAAGTTTATTGTCGTCATATAATACAAAGAAAATAGGTTTTGCATCTAACCAGAGTAAAGTGTGATAGTAATACAATACACATACAATGTACAGGTGATTTAACTGGGTATAAAATATATAAATGACTGAGTAATAGTGCTAATCGGATGAGTTGTAATATTAATATGTACAGGTTGTTCCAACTGCAGGCTAAAGGACTCGTAGCCTACTATCATCAAGCCATCAGACTCATGAATACTATTTAGTCATTCTGATTTTATTGTGTGTGTATTTTAGGCTTGGGCGGTATGACGGTATTACGGTATACCAGGGTATTTCGAGATCCCGCCGGTATGATTCTCAATACCGTGACGTCACAGACTGCTATTACACTGACACTGAGTTGATTGTAGAGCACAGCACGCGCCAGCAGAGGGTTATGTGGCTATCGTTCTGGGAGCTAACGTTGATACCTGGATGGTGCGGGCTAACTAGCTACCGTTCTGGGAGCTAACGTTGATACCTGGATGGTGCGGGCTAACTAGCTACCGTTCTGGGAGCTAACGTTGATACCTGGATGGTGCAGGCTAACTAGCTACCGTTCTGGGAGCTAACGTTGATACCTGGATGGTGCTAACTAACTAGCTACCGTTCTGGGAGCTAACGTTGATACCTGGATGGTGCTAACTAACTAGCTACCGTTCCGGGAGCTAACGTTGATACCTGGATGGTGCGGGCTAACTAGCTACCGTTCCGGGAGCTAACGTTGATACCTGGATGGTGCGGGCTAACTAGCTACCGTTCTGGGAGCTAACGTTGATACCTGGATGGTGCGGGCTAACTAGCTACCGTTCTGGGAGCTAACGTTGATACCTGGATGATGCGGGCTAACTAGCTCCCGTTCCGGGAGCTAACGTTGATACCTGGATGGTGCTAACTAACTAGCTACCGTTCCGGGAGCTAACGTTGATACCTGGATGGTGCTAACTAACTAGCTACCGTTCCGGGAGCTAACGTTGATACCTACTAACTGGCTACCGTTCTGTGATTTGTTTACTTGCTAACACGGGTTGTTAAGGAATTTAGTTTCGAGGTTGAAGAAAGTGCACTTTTAGGTTGAAAGAACGGCCCTAATGTCAACATGTTTCAATATAAGCGTTATGTATGGTGATAACAAGTATATTGTTAGCTCCGTCTCTCCCCCCCCCCCCCCGCTAATGAAAATGAAAGTCATACGTCATATACCGTATACCGGGGCATTATGTCAGCAAGGTATGACGGTATGAGGAGGAGGACAGCTGGAAAATGTTTGCCCGAGATTTTAAAAACATAATGACTTAAAGCTGCGAGGAGGAGAGGGGGAGCCGCTGCTGGAGGCTACGTGAGCACATTATTACACAGCTCCGTGTTTCATGTGGCTCTGCGTTAAAGAGCAACGTTGGAAACTCAGGAGGGCAGCGGGCTGGAACAGCGAGCAGAAAATTGCTTCGTTTTGGCCCCCGGTGCTGTTTCACACACTGTGCCATGTTTCAGCTTCACAGTACCATGTCCCAGTTTCAGCTTCACACAGTACCATGTCCCAGTTTCAGCTTCGCACAGTACCATGTCCCAGTTTCAGCTCCACACAGTACCATGTTCCAGTTTCTCTCTCTACTCTTTCTGTGTCTCTATTTTTCTCTCTGTGTCTCTCTCTGTGTCTCTCTCTGTTTCTCTATCTGTCTCTCGTTCTCTCTCTCGGTCTGTCTGTCTGTCTGTCTGTCTGTCTGTCGCTCTCTCTCTCGTTCTCTGTGTCTCTATTTCTCTCTCTGTATATGTCTCTCTCTCTGTGTCTCTCTCTCTTTAACTCTCCCTGTCTCTCTCTCTCTCTTTACATTTAGTCATTTAGCTGACACTTTTATCCAAAGCTACTTACAAGTTCTGTATGACAAGTCATCAGGAAGGGCACAACTCTATCAGCTGAGTAACAATGTTCATCAATGTGGTGAGTGCTACAGTGTAGGTTAGTATATTATTAAGTGCATGACAGTAAGGTTAGTTAGGGTTAGATATATATATATATATATATATATATATTTTCCTTCATTTCAGATAATGATTGAAGAAGTGCGTCTTTAGTCGACGGCGAATGATTGGACGTGTTTCGGCTTCACCGAAAGGTGAAACGTTGTTACGAAAGCTGCTTTTATTTAACTCTTACTCATAGTATATTCAGATTCTTTATTGCTTATATCTCTTGTAACGTATAATACAACCAATAGGGCATGCATACAGACCCTCATCTGCACCTTTGTTTATCTCTCATATTTTTATATTCAGATTCAGATACAATTGTATTGTCTATATTTATGTCCGTCTACTATTACCCTGCCCATGCCTGTACCTCCCCTCCCCCATGCTGCTATGCCACATTTCCCAAAGGAGATCAATAAAGGAATATTGTAGTGCCGGAGGAAAGAGGAATAAACGGAGGTAACGTAATGCTTGTTTATTGTACAAAGCCACGTCAGTAAACAAGAACACAAGAGCACATGAATCGCTAGCACAGTAATGAATGAATAACAGCGAGTGCAACCGCAATAGATGTCCCCTCTGGCCGCGGCGCCAGATCATTCGTTCCCTCCCTCGAGTCTACACAACACAGTCAGAGGAGAACACGAACCAATACTGTAGTCACTACACCAGCCCCCCCAGTGTTCACCTCAATATATACGAAATCCTCAGGGTGAGGAGGGCGTACGGCCCGGCCCCTACGACTGTAGGTAAAGTCAGGAGGTGCGGGAGGGGGTGTGACAGCGTCCATCACATCCTCCTGCCGAGCAGGATGGGGGTCAGTGACCAGACGCTCACGAGCGGCGGGGGGTCTGAGGGGTCGCAGGGGGGAATGGCCCCGGCGTGGCAGGGAAGGTAGGACCGGGGGCATCCTCGACGTAGGGACCGGGGGCATCCTCGACGTAGGGACCCCATGCTGCGTAGTCGGGACCGGGACGAAAGTCCTGGCGCTGTCCAGCAGCGAGGCGCGCTGAGCAGCGGCAGACCAGGGCTCTGTCGACCTGGGAATAAAGTCACCGGGGACCCGTAGCGGCTGTCCAAAAACCAGCTCGGCCGACGACGACTGGAGGTCCTCCTTTGGCGCCGTCCTGAGCCCCAGCATGACCCACGGGAGCTTGTCCAGCCAGTCGCCGTCCGTGAGGCTGGCTCGAAGGGCGGCCTTCATGGAGCGATGAAAACACTCGCAGAGCCCATTTGCCTGCGGATGGTAGGCGGTCGTACGGTGGAGCTTGACCCCCAGACTCTCCGCCACCGGCGCCCACAGTTCCGAAGTGAACTGTGAGCCACGGTCAGAGGAGAGATCAGCCGGGGTGCTGTAGCGGGAGACCCACACCGCGATGAACGCCCGGGCCAGGTCGGGGGCCGTCGTTGAGGAGAGCGGGACTGCCTCCGGCCAGCGAGTCGTCCTGTCCACCATGGTGAAAAGGTAGTTGTATCCGTGCGAGGGGGGCAGCGGTCCTACCAGGTCCACGTTGACATGGTCGAACCTCCGCTCGGGCACGGAGAACTGTTCCAGGGGGGCCTTGATGTGCTGATGCACCTTGGCGCGCTGGCAGGCGGTGCACATGTCGACCCAGGCTCTCACATCCCTCTTGAGCCCTTGCCACACAAACTTCTCCGACACCAGTCGCGAGGATGGCTTCCTGCCAGGGTGAGACAAGCCGTGTATGGCCTCGAAGGCAGGCCGTCTCCAGTTGGCGGGGACTAACGGCCGCGTGTAACCCCCGCGTCACCGAACACTACCTCCTCCAGGCGCAGTCCAGTGTCCGACGACTTGAGTGCTTGGACGGCAGGATCGGTGGCCTGGTCCGCAGCCATGCTGACATAGTCCAAACCCAGCTGCACCGCACCGACCACCGCCCTGGAGAGACAATCTGCCACCTGGTTGGACTTCCCAGCAACGTGCTGGATGTCCGTGGTGAACTCGGACACGTAGGCGAGCTGGCGCTGCTGGCGGTCGGACCACGGCTCTGCCGCCTTGGACATGGCGTGCGTGAGCGGCTTATGGTCCACGTAGGCCGTAAACTCGCGTCCCTCCAGCAAGAAACGGAAGTGCCTGACAGCAAGCCACAGCCCGAGGAGCTCCCTGTCGAACGTGCTGTACCTCTGTTCCCTGGGCGACAGCTGGCGGCTGAAGAAGGCAAGCGACTGCCAGGTGTCCCCAACCCACTGCTCGTACACCGCTCCCACAGCAAAGTCAGAGGCGTCCGTGGTGAGAGCGGTGGGCGCAGAGGGCGAGGGGTGAGCCAACATGGCCGCACGGGCCAGGGCCTCCTTGGTGTCTTGAAAAGCCTTGACCCGCTCCGCCGTCCAGTCCACTGGCTGCTTCAGTGTCTTGCCCTTCTGGGCGTCGTACAGAGGCCGCAGGATGTGAGCGAAGTGGCAAAGGAAGCGATAATAAAAGGTCACCATCCCGATGAACCCCTTGAGCTCGCTGACTGTGCGGGGGCGCGGAAATGCGGCTACCGCTTCCACCTTCGAGGGGAGGGGGGTCACCCCCTCTGCAGAGACCCGGTGCCCGAGGAAGTCGATGGTGCCCCGCCCGAACTCACACTTCGCCGGGTTGATGATCAGCCCATGCTGGCTGAGCCGTGAGAACAGGGTTTGGAGGTGGGACAGGTGCTCCTCCTCTGTGGCGCTCGCTACGAGGATGTCGTCCAAGTAGACGAAGAGGAATGGCAGGTCCCGGAGCACCGAGTGCATGAGGCGTTGGAAGGTCTGCGCCGCGTTCTTCAGGCCGAACGGCATTCTCAGTAACTCGAAAAGCCCAAAGGGCGTGATGACGGCCGTCTTGGGGACGTCCTCGGGGTGCACCCCCGGCGCCCGTACCAGGTCCACTTTTGAGAAGAAGCGATTGCCTGCCAGGTTCGCCGCAAAGTCCTAGTCATGCGGGACTGGGTAGCGGTCAGGCTTGGACGCATCGTTGAGGTGGCGGTAGTCCCCACATGGGCGCCACCCACCGTCTGACTTAGGGACGATGTGCAGGGGAGACGCCCAGGGGCTGTTCGAGCGCCGAACGATGCCCACCTGCTCCATGTGCGCAAACTCCGCCCTGGCGACGGCCAGCTTCTCCGGGTTGAGGCGTCTGGCCCTGGCGTAGAGGGGAGGCCCACTGGTCTCAATGTGGTGCTCCACCCCGTGTTTCACCGTGGGAGCGGAAAAAGTGGGCTTGCCCAGGTCGGGGAACTCAGCGAATAGCCGAAGGTACTGGTCACTTTCGGCGAGTGTATTGGACCACCCGCCATAAACGGCCTCCCCCTGCGTACATGCAAAGGAAGCGAAAGTCTGTGAGTTGACCAGGCGCTTGTTTCCCACGTCCACTAGCAGGTTGTGGGCGCACAGAAAATCCACGCCAAGGAGGGGGAATGTGACAGCCGCAACGACAAAATCCCACGAAAAACATTGTCCTCCGAAGCACACGTCCACCGCCCTTGTGCCGTAAGAGCGGATGGGCGTGCCCTCCGCACCCGCCAACTGCGGACCGCGCTCCTCCCTTGCCACATCTGAAGAGTTGAGTTACGTGGAGCGCAGTCAGTGCTTATTTCCGCGTTGTAAAAATATTCTACAACCGGGCGCCAACTACGCATGGTCCGACCTGTGCTTAAATATATGCACAAAGTCAAGCACAAGTTCAAATAGATAAATCCCACACTTTGCTTAGAAATTATCGTACGCACGGCTTAAGCACATATCTGTGCATACGTCAAGTTGATAAATGAGGGCCCAGGCATCCCACCTCAAGTCACTACTTTTGTAAAACAGCAACACGTTTCCTTCAGGGCGGTTTGTAACTTTACTTTTACTTACTTAGTTATCCCCATTACGCCGGCTGGTGCATAGGGCAGCAACAAAGTTTCTCCACTTGCATCTGTCTTTGGCCATCTTCTCTATGCTCTATACCAGGGGTAGGCAACCCTAGGCACGCGTGCCTGCATAGGCACGCAGGGGAATTTTCATAGGCACAGGGGGCAGCATTTAAAAAAATATATATATATATATAATTTTTTTTTTTTTTTTTTTTTTTTTATATTACAGTGAAATATTTTGCACTGTTGTGGCATTTATCTTGTTGAAATCCTCCCACAGGTTCTTTTTACTACCACATATTTAATTGAGACCCTTTATTTGTTTATTATTTCAATTTAGCTGGAAATACATTGCTACATCATTCAGTAACATTTGCAGAGCCTTATAACAAAAACATTATTACGGTCACCATTGTGACCAGTGGGATTAATCAACAAATTTTATTATTTATTTTTCTATTTCATTGAACATTGCACATGTTAAAAGCCTTTTTTTTTTTCTTTTTTTTTAAATGTGAGTATTACCAAGTCAACTTGTGTTCTTAAAACAATGACAATAAACATAGTTTTATTAGGTTGAAATAATGTGGTTGTGTACTTATTTTTCTGTTAACTTATTATGGATTGAAAACTGAAAACCTTAATGCACAGTAACTGAACTCAATATTTTTAAGTTCTGATAACTTATTATTATTTATTTTTTTACAGTGTAGTCTTGCGATCAATCAAAACTTATTTACACGATATACCTCACATTCACCCTCCATTCACATCCTGTTCTCCTGGTGTTCTCCATTAGGCCTGTAGGTGGAGCTATGACAGCACACGTACAGTACACACACCGATGGTGTGTGATGTGTCCAAAAATGTATGGGCAAATGTGAGTGAAATGGTCGCACTGTATGCAGCTGTTTGTCTGCATTGCATCCCCCCCCCCCAACTCAGATTTAGGGTTGATACAACCATCATAATAATATTGTTAATAATAACAATAACAATAATGATGTAATAATGTAAAGATTATCATTAAAAAGACCTGATTATGAGAAGAAAAAAATTACGATGCATGGAATATTGTTGAGGCACACTAGTTACAACTATATTTCAAACAGGCACTCCATGTCAAAAAGGTTGCTGACCCCTGCTCTATACCCAGCTCTGGTGGTTTTGCTGGAGCTCCTTCTCTGTAGTCCTACGCCATGTCGTTTTAGGCCTCCCTTTCTTTCTTTTGCCTTCTGGGGTCCAGAAGGACTGGTTTGTAAAATACCTTTTAAAGGTATTCAGAGGAGGGAGAGTTTCTCGTGGTATTTTGCAATTCATTCTGTGCCCGCAGTGCATACAATAATTAATAATAATAATAATAATAATAATAATAATAATAATAATAATAATAATAATAATAATAATAATAATAATAATAATAATAATAATAATAATAATATTTATTGATGAAATGTCTCTCTGCACTTTTCCCATCCCGTTGTCCTTCCCCCCATGGGCAGCCGGGAGCAGATAGGGCATCAACGTGAGCCGTGCCTGGGGACCAATCCAAGTGCTCCTGTCCGTCTTCGTCAAGGACGCCACAGCGTTAGCAATCTGTTGTGCATGTTTTTCCATTGGGTTTATCTTATCGGGGCGGAAACCCCCGGAGAAGGCAGTCTCACCGAGCTCTGCGTCCTGAGGACTTTCTAAAGAATCTGAGTAGTGGATCTATCTAGTGCTATAGACCTTTTAGAATGTGGCAACAGTGGTGGAAGAAGTACACAGTTCCTTTACTTAAGTAAAAGTAGAAATACCCAGATAAATAAATAAAGTACTCTGGTAAAAGTAAAAGTCCTCCATTCAAATTCTAGTTAGGTAAAAGTAGAGAAGTATTTGTTATTGAATTTATCTAAAGTTACAGTACGCATTTTACATGACGTTTGTGTATTCCAGTGCTTGCGAGCATTCAAGCCTCGATCCGTTGACCTCTATAGGTTATGTTAAATGTATGTCGTCCAGTTATGCTGCTCTGATTATGTCCTCGATTACGACTCATATCACTGGACTGACTATCTTGTATTTTGTACTTGAGACTCATATCACTGGACTATCTTGTATTTTGTACTTTTTTATATTATATTTGTATTTATATTTTATATTGTATCTATAGTGTATATAGATACTGGACTGTATAGGACTGTGAAGCTCTGTATCCCCCCCTCCGTATCCCCCCCCCCATGCTGCTTTGACACCCGAATTCCCGAATCTTATCTTATTGTGAAAGTATATCTTCATACATTTTAATCATGTTTTCTATGTAAGATCTTAAAAGTATAAAGTTCCCTAAAATGAAAATACTCACATAAAGTACAAGCAGCTCGAAATTGTACTTAAGTAAAAATACTTAGTTACTTTAACATAAACATTCGAAATAAGCCCCATTGTATTTCCTCGTTGCAATATTTATCAAGCGGGCAGAAAAGTGGCAATTTTTTAACTAGAACTTGAGGACTGCACATGCATGAGCCGGTCTCTTTTGAAAGAGGACATTCTGAAGTTTCTGATTCCAGAAGAAAATTCACTTTTAGTGCTAATGTAATAGAGTAACATAGGTCTGAACTTGCGTTGTAGAAAAACTTGTTACTCAAGTTTTTCTGTAGTAAATGGCTGCTTTTTTTTATCCAAAGCGCTTTACAATTTGTTACTTACATATTACCCATTCACACACCTACGGCGGAGGCAACCATGCAAGGTGCCAACCTGCTCATCGGGAGCAATTAGGGGTTAAGTGTCTTGCTCAAGGACACATGAACACACTGCCCAGGAGGAGCGGGAATCGAACCGGGAACCTCCGGATTGCCAGACAACTGCTCTACCTCCTGAGCCACTGTCGCCCCTGTAGTAGTTAGTAGTCCAGAAGTAGTATTTCCCCAGAAGGTGGAATGGCTTACAAATCCAGACGGAGCCATAGCCTGAAGCCGTATGTAGTACATATCCAAATTTCATAAAGATCCATTCAGAAATGAGTGATTAGGAGTGATTTTGGTAAACTGTGTACAAAGAAAAACTCATAGACTTCAATTCATTCGGCTGTTTCAAGTTTCAAGTTCAAGTTCAAGTTTCTTTATTAGTTGTCATATAGAAATACAGGATACTTTTATATGAAATGCTTCTTTCCGTATTGCTCCTGAGAGTGCGCTATATAAAAGGATAAGTATAAAAAGTATAATATAAGTAAAGAATAGAAAGTCAAGTACGTAAACAAGTGTAAACAAAACAAAAATGTTCAATATACATATATACAACAATATACAATATACAGTGCAGAGTAGAGAAGGTAGCTGAGTTCCCATACAGTACAATGTGATGAGGTACAACTTAGCTTAGCTTGTGGTGCCACCTTGTGGTGGTGAGGTGCAATGAGGTAAAATATACAGATATACCAGTACCAATAAATATAAAGTGTGTTAAGTGTCTAAAGTGGGTCAAGTGGGTGCTACAGTGAGTTGTTTATTAAAGTGAGTGTGTACGTGTGGATGTGTGTGCTGTGAGTGTATTTGATGGTTTGTTACATAGTGTTATTTTCATTGATTGTCATTGAGCATCCTGATGGCCTGGGGATAGAAGCTCCTTCTGAGTCTCTCTGTGCTTGCCATGAGACTCGGGTATCGCTTGCCTGACTGCAGCAGTTCAAAGAGGCAGTTGTTTGGGTGGCTAGAGTCTTTGATTATTCTCTTAGCCTTACCCATGCAACGCTTGTTGTAAATGTCTTGGAGAGTGGGAAGCCCACCTCCAATTGTGCGTTCGGCTGAGCGGGCCACTCTCTGTAGTTTGCTGCGGTCTTGTGCGGTGCTATTCCCAAACCAGGAGGTGATATTGCCTGTCAGGATGCTTTCTATTGTGCATGAGTAGAAATTCTTAACACTTTCCATGCAGGAGCTCGGGTGCCCCAGAACCCTGTTGCGTGCCAGCGTCCACTTCAATGATAGAGCTCTCATATTTGCGAACGCATAAACTACATCTTAAATTATGGCTATGTGTATAATCTGGCCGTCGCTTATTAATGACTTGTTTGCAGTCAACATTGTCTAAACGGATTGTTTTTTAATCGGTTAATTTCCGTTTTATACCATTTTGAAAAACTCGTTTTTTGAACGTTTCAGGAAAATATAAAGATTCTGTGATAAACTGGAATATACTGGAATACACAACATTTTTTGTCATTTTTCGGCCTATTTATGAATCGTTGTCAAATCTATAGTATATGTGTACTCATGCACGCTATAGTAGCGGGCTGAAAAATCGATTATCTCATTTCCTGATCAGCACACACACACACACACACACACGCACACACACACACACACACACACAGGGCACACGTTGATATCTCTGTGAAAAAAGCTCTGATTATCCTAAGACTGGTAAAATAGATTCCTTACCTCCAAAAAGATTATTCCAATTCCTGATCCGATCGTCTCGGGTGCCTTGCCTGAGAAGTAAAATGAGGAAGCAGGATTCTTTTTTCCCCATGCGTTTCATTCAATCCATTCCAAAGGGGTGCAGTACCACAGGGAGAGACGATAGGGGGCAGTATTTTCCCAATGGAGCTCAGAGAGAGTTTGCAGCACTAACGTGAGACTAGATTGATGAAATATGAATTCAAATTGCTAATAAAAAAAAAACGAGATCTATCGTCGTTGGCACTGAACGGTCGACATGAACAAACAAGATATCTCGTCATTGGCACTCAAAGTGTTAAGGATCTTCTGAGTCACGTTGAAGCTCCTTAGGCGCCTAAGGAAGTAGAGGCATTGTCGTGCTTTCTTCACTACACTGTCAATGTGTGTGGTGTGGTCCATGTCAAGTCCTCGGATATGTGGACTCCGAGGTACTTAAAACTGTTCACTCTCTTGACCGGTGCCCCATCGATGCTGAGGGGGCTGTAGTCCCTGACCCCCGACCTCCTAAAGTCCACAATCATCTCTTTTGTTTAGCTGACGTTCAGGGAGAGGCTGTTCTCCTGGCACCATCCCGCCAGAACCTCTACCTCTTCCAGGTAGGCCCTCTCGTTGTTTGCAGAGATCAGGCCCACCACTACTGTGTCGTCAGCAAATTTGATGATTGTGTTGTTGTTCCGCTGTGCCCCACAGTCGTGTGTGTACAGTGAGTAGAGGAGGGGACTCAGAACACAGCCCTGGGGGGGCCCTATGTTGAGAGCAGTGGAGGTTATTCCATGACAACACGTGAGGCAGAACTTCACTCATAATTATTATTAATTTACATATGTGCCCCGACGCGGCCAAACCCGATTTGATTCGGGCAGAGAGAGGTGTCGGGAAGTGAACAAATGTCTTGCTCTTCAGAAAATCCAAAAAATCGAAATCTTGTTTTTTTTTACATATTTGAACTGTCATTAATGTGTTCCCTTATTTGCCCTTATTTGCAAACTGAAATACAACTTGTAAATGAGGTTATTATTGTTATATAGTTCGACAAGTGTTGTCTCTCATACCGTGGAAAAACTACACGCGAGGGCTATTCGCTGGGTGCGGCCTGTCCGCGTATTAAGTACAGGTACTTATCGAGGTGTTGAATCACACACAGACACAAGCTCTCCTTTCTTAGAGAGAGAATAACAATGTTAATACACTATCTTAATGTTATAAGTTATAAGCAACGTAACTTGTGACAAACGCAGTGTCTAAATAAAAAAGATAAAAAAAAAAAAACACGCGCGTGTCGGGACGCGGGTGTCATTAAATTAAACACCATTAAAACACATTTAGAATGTCACGAATTTTATGAGCGAACGAATTTCGTTAGAGTGCATTTATTGCAACCTAATGGCATAAGAAGTAAATTCATTTAATAAGGAAACGGAGTGATACCAATGCTTTTCATCGGAGCGAGAGAGGTTGTTGTTGTTTTCACTTATAGGGACCCTGATGTAAACTTTGCTGCTGAAGCCAAACGCGCGCTGGCAATTCAGCACGGATTTGATGACGCTAAATCTGAACATTGAACATTGACTTTAAGTTACACTGCTATCTTAACGTTAGCAAGCTAAGCATAGATCTGTCCCGAGCCTACTCACAAACGTTCCAATGCTGTCTTCGGGATGATTTTAATCCAAACGTCCATTCAGAAACTTTGTATTATAAAATAATAATCAAGACAACAACACAACTTGCCCTCAGGGACAATAATATTTCATCTATTTCCATCTATAATATCAGTGATTATGACCAGACGGAACACTCACACAGGAAAGGGCTAATTTAGATACAGTATGTATGTATTATTTACAGATAATTGAAGGTACCTCAAAACATGAAACCAAGCCGTCACACATCTTGAAGCAGCTTGAAGTGCATCCAACCAAACTAACACATCCAACTGTGTATTATTGGAATGATTGAGAGAAGTTGCCTCATGTGGAAGCAGCTTGAAGTGCATCCAACCAACTAACACATCCAACTGTGTATTATTGGAATGATTGATTGAACATTTTATTACCAGATGCAGAATGGGTACAATACAGTACGGCTCAATACACACAATTGTTAAGGGAATGCAGACCTACTTTCCATAGAACTTCATTCTTAGATGCTTCTATATAAAGTAGGTAAAACAAATTAAAAAGTTTTCTTTGCCCTATAGGAAAAAAAACGTTTTCTTCGCCCTATTTTTTTTATTTATTTCTTTTAGCCTAAACTTAACCAGTTGGAAACCAGGGGTACAGTAATAAAATTAGCAATCAACCAATCAATCAATTCAATAGACCATGCTCACTTAAAACAGCGCTGCTTCTCTCTCAGTCTGACTCCCCCGCTGTTGCAGACAGGAGTGTGTGTGTGTGTGTGTGTGTGTGTGTGTGTGTGTGTGTGTGTGTGTGTGTGTGTGTGTGTGTGTGTGTGTGTGTGTGTGTGTGTGTGTGTGTTCGTGCATGCATGTACTAGTCTGCATGAAATGTGCATCCCTATGGTCAGGTTTTCATTGCCATCAATTATTTTTTTGTATTTAATTTTTTTATTATTTTTTAAACAAACACATAAACAAACATGACAACACACGTTTAGATATACAAGCATTGTTAACAGTGCACATCAATTAAATCACCGTTTAGATAAATGTCTTATACAAGATATACCCCTAATTAGGGATGGGAATCGAAAACCGGTTCCCGTTGGGAACCGGTTCCTAATTGGCCGATGCCTGGAACCGTGTGGCTCCTGTGACTTTCGATTCCCTTAACGCTGCCAGGTTTTTCCTACAGTTGCGCGCGTTAGCATGTAGCCATGGCAGACTCTATTTGATTCCTTAAGGGCTCGAAATTGCCTGGCTTTTGGTCATATGCTCCCGAAATGCTCCCGCTGTTTGGCTACTTCTATGTGCAGTGAAAACTACTTGAATGCTTTAGAACATAGTCATTGATTTAGTTTAGGGTGTGCTAAAATTAGCCGCGGAGCTATCGCTAGCTAACGTGAGCTAACGCTATTTAATCAAGCTCACAAAGAGAGATAAACAGCTGACAGCGGATAGTACAGGTACAAATACAATAAAACAGCGGGTGGGGACTGTTGTGTAAACATTGTACTCTTTAGTTAACATATAATAAGAGCCGGATTGTTTATTTACTAAGTCTCTACTCTGAGTCCGTCAGACAGGAAGTACCATGGTGCAACATACAAATGTGTCCGTGTAGCAACACAAGCCAATACCTACAGGACAGGGGCCCGGGGAGGGAGCTCTGTGTGTCTGTGTGTGTGTGTGTGTGTGTGTGTGTGTGTGTGTGTGTGTGTGTGTGTGTGAGACAGAAGTCAGAGGAATAACGACTGTTATTCAATAGATTAAATTAGTTTAAGAATAAAAAAATAAATACATTTTAAGAGAATCTCAAATACATTATTTTATTTAAGTGTAGGCTATAGTTAATATTTTATTTTTTACAGTTTTTGTATTTTTCTGACATGGTAAATTGCTGCTTTTTTATATAGCGCTTTTATCCAAAGCGCTTTACAATTTGTTCCTTACATTTTACCCAATCACTCACACATTCACACAACGACGGCGCAGGCAACCATGCAAGGTGCCAACCTGCTCATCGGGAGCAGTTAGGGGTTAAGTGTCTTGCTCAAGGACACATCGACACGCTGCCCGGGAGGAGCGGGAATCGAACCGGGAACCTCCGGATTGCCAGACGACTGCTCTACCTCCCGAGCCACTGACATGGGGGCTCAACAATAAATGACAATCAGAAATGTCAAGTTGCATGTTGTTATTCTAACCAGCTTAGTTCTGTTGCATTTCCAATTTATTTATTTAAATTATAAATTGATCAGGTATCGATAAGAGAATCGATAAAGAATCGAATCGATAAGCAGAATCGATAATGGAATCGTATCGATAAAATCCTATCAATTCCCATCCCTACCCCTAATACCTGCTATCTATTCCCCTACACACATATGCTCTTGCTCGCACCCCCCACCCTGGACCCCCCAATGGATAATCCATCCATTATCATTCGCTCCTAACCAGACACTACCATTATATGCTATCTTTTATTCTCTCCACCACTTCTAACCACATTGTCAATTTGGATTCATTGAGACCCAAAATTCTTGCTGTAGATATTTCTAGATAAATCACATCGAGATATGTAAGAATCCAGACCTTTCGGCACATTTTTTCCGGTTGAAACCATCGTGATGCTATCAGTTTTTTAGCCACTGTAATACCAGATAAAACCAATGGGTCTCATTCCCGAAAAATTTCCAAAGATATATTCTGGAAGACTTATCTTGGAACCACTGAGACATAATCTATGACAAGTACACTCTGAGTCCTGAACGTGCTGGAGATATGTCTTAAGTGGCTGAAACGGTAGCAGAAATGATATGATCTGATATCTGCTTGGAGAATGGCATTCTGTCGTAAACTCCAAAGCGCGTTCCCGTTCAGCTCATTTGCATACAAAACACCGCCTCCATAGTTCCTTATAAGGCAACTGGTGACGCAGCTGTGTGAAATGGAATGGCGGAAGTGCTTTGCGAGCCGCGTGATTACGAAACCTAGCGTCAGTGCCAAGCAGAGAGCGTCTCCGAGAAATGCGGCTCGGTTTCGTAATCACGCTTGCGCCCATCAAAACTAGATTAGATTAATGTATTGGCATCATATACAGCTTGCGGTACACACCTGCCGCAGCGCGCGCGCACACACAGACACACACACGCACGCGCGCGCGCAGTACTGTATATGAATGAATGAATGACATATAATATATATAGCCTACGGGCCGGCGGGCGTAATGAATGAACGCAGTATGGCTTATTATTCAAGCCTATAGGCTACTGTTCATTCGTAGGCGCACACAAGACTTGTTATGGAATATTAATGCAGTCTATTTCCACCGATTAGCTTTAGTTCTTATTTATTTATCCACTGTCATTTCAGTGTTGGTGTATAGGCTATATAGTGTATTTCAATATAAGTTTAATTGATTAATGATATATTCGAAGGAATGCAGGTTTATAGCTATATCAACCCCCTCCAATGTACAGTAAATTACCAAGTATGGTTCTGTCAATATTCCAATGTACAGTTTTGCTTGTACAGTGTAAGTCTATCCCCCACCCATCCCTACCCAACCTCCTCCAACAGTTTCTACGTCAAATGTACTCTCTTTTCTGGACTCTTTTTGTATCACAAACAGTACTGTATTTGCAAATCTGGTATGTCATAAATGTATAGATGTAGCAGTACTGTCTATCTGTGTCATGTGTGTCATATATGTTATGATGAATTGAAAATGGGGGACCCTGATGTAAACAAGACGAAATTCTTTCTCTGGTCTGCATCCCCTTATGTAATTGAGCTGTACTGTACTGTACCCATTCTGCAATCTGTTGATAAAGTTTTCAATCAATCAATCAAAGGTCTGTCCCATTGTATACCAATCAATGGGATACATTGCATGTTGACCTGCATTCTTTCAAATGTATATAATTAATCATTAAAACAGATGTGTAACAAATAAGAAATACAAATTCCACAGAAGGCATTAAATTATTATTATTTTCAATAATTTCACAATAATTGCATAATTGTGTTTGAATATCTGAGTAATTATTTGTCCAAAATAGCTGGTTCAGATATGGTTAATCCAGCTGCCCTGTGATCAGATGAATCCATATTATTTATTTTTCCGACATCAAATTCGTAATTTCTTATCGTACAAATATTGTCATATTTATTTTAATTATGATTAAGTAATTAATTCCAAGGAGGCCTGTAGCGTTGACGTGAAGGAATCACTATGAGAACACAGTCTGTCAAGTTATAATAACATTTTAAATTAGTCAATCAATCATGAGATTTGATCGTGGGCTGAGAGCATATTTAAGTGTGCTCCTCAGCACTCTTAGATCTGCTCTCAAATAAGATCTCAGGAAAATTTGAAGACTCCCACTCCCAGCCCTAATATGTCTTAAATAGGCCGAAATCTGGCTAAGACGAAATATTTTGTCGTAACTTCGTTCGAGAATGAGACCCAATCTCTTTAGCTGTATAGGTACTGCATACTCAAAAACATCATTCAGCAGTAGTACAGAGGGGTGTACAGGTATATTCAGAATTAAGAGATTTGATAATTGCTGGGTCACTTCTTTCCAGAATATCTTAACTGGTGGGCAGTCCCAGTACATGTGCATAAATGTCCCCTCGTCCCCATTTGTACATAAGGAGCATTTGGAGTCTTGTTTAAGACCCATTCTGTTCAGTCTTATAGGAGTCAAGTATGTCCTATGATTAAGCATTACATCACGCGCAGGAGTGGTTTGTGAACAATAAACCATGCCTAGGGGTGGTCGTTAGGCCCGAGGCGCAGCCGAGGGTCGTTAGACCCCCCTAGGCATGGTTTATTGTTCACAAATCACGACTGCAAGTGGTGTAAAGCTTTTATACAACTGCCAGATTCATCCAACCTTATTTCTATACAATAAACACACATTAATCGAAGATTTATTGAAAAAACCATCCGCCAGAAAAAGTAGTTCCCACAACTACAAAAAAGACAAGTTGCCTCCATGTGGAAGCAGCTTGAAGTGCATCCAACCAAACTAACACATCCAACTGTGTATTATTGGAATGATTGAGAGAAGTTGCCTCATGTGGAAGCAGCTTGAAGTGCATCCAACCAACTAACACATCCAACTGTGTATTATTGGAATGATTGATTGAACATTTTATTACCAGATGCAGAATGGGTACAATACAGTACGGCTCAATACACACAATTGTTAAGGGAATGCAGACCTACTTTCCATAGAACTTCATTCTTAGATGCTTCTATATAAAGTAGGTAAAACAAATTAAAAAGTTTTCTTTGCCCTATAGGAAAAAAAACGTTTTCTTCGCCCTATTTTTTTTATTTATTTCTTTTAGCCTAAACTTAACCAGTTGGAAACCAGGGGTACAGTAATAAAATTAGCAATCAACCAATCAATCAATTCAATAGACCATGCTCACTTAAAACAGCGCTGCTTCTCTCTCAGTCTGACTCCCCCGCTGTTGCAGACAGGAGTGTGTGTGTGTGTGTGTGTGTGTGTGTGTGTGTGTGTGTGTGTGTGCGTGTGTGTGTGTGCGTGTGTGTGTGTGTGTGTGTGTGTGTGTGTGTGTGTGTGTGTGTGTGTGTGTGTGTGTGTGTGTGTGTGGGTACGCCAGCGTCGGACAGTGTGAGAGTGAACGCTGCAGTCAGTGGGAAGGAAGTAGAAATTTAAATCAATCAATTAATCAATCAATCAATCCGCGATTTTTCTTTTGCTCTAGATTGACTCAAGACCCATCAATTACATCATCCAACATTGTTTAAAGGACTAACACATTCCCCTTGACAGAATCGCTTCATATTTAGTCGTTATGGCGCTATCAACATTCTGGCGCTATCAACATTCTCCCGGAGTGAGCCGGTGGAGTGATATGTGATTCGGTTGTGGGCGGGTCCTGAGCCCAGGACCGTGGATTGTTGCCAATAAAGACGTGTAAATGGACTGTTTCAGCCAATCAGAATCGAGAAATTTGCATGCCGTTGTATAAATATAGTTAAGATTGATTTGTTGATGGTCCGGGTTCCTTGATGCAAGTCGAACATTTGCCCAGGCTTCTTGCCAATCAAAATCTTTTTCCAGGTCTGGTATATCCCTCCTCCAAACAGAGTCTAGGTGGAGGGTTTCATACGAGGCCGTTAGTAATTGATGATAAAAATCGGATACAAAACCTCTCGATGTCTCTCTTTCATAGAAAAATGTGTGGTATCTGTGGTGTGCAATTGGTACCCTTAATGGAACACCGTGAGCCTTCAAACATAACAATAATTGTGCGTAAAAATAATATGTGGAACCGGTGAGATACAATTTTATTTCTATTTCATCATAACTACAAATACCCTGTTTGTTGAAAACATCTCCTAATGTATGTATGCCTTGCTTTTCCCATCTAGGGAATCTTATAGGTTGTTTTCCAATCAGGAGTGCATTGTTATTGAATAAGGGAGTATGTTCAAGTTTCAAGTTTCTTTAATAGTTGTCGTACAGAAGTACAGAATACTTTCATACAAAATGCTTCTTACTGTTACGCTCCAGAGACAAGATAGTATTAAATAACATAGTATAGCATGTAATTTAGAAGTAGAAAAGTAGAAAATGAGGTCACAGTGTTCAGTATGGACATATGTACAATGTTCAATGCAGGATAGACGTAACTGAGTTACCATATAATATACAATACTATGCAGTGTACTAATGTACAGTACTATATAGTGCAAAGCAGAAATGGGATGAGGTACAATTTAGGTACAATTTACAGTAAGGTGTACGAGTTGTAGTGCAATCCTTCATCAATAAATATAAAGTGTGGGGAGTGGGTGCTACAGTGTGTTTGTTTAAAGTGAGTGTGTGCTATAAAGTGTGTGGGGTGGGTGCTACAGCTACAGTGTGTTTGTTTAAAGTGAGTGTGTGCGTGTGGATGCGTGTGCTATGTGCGTTTGATGGTTGTTGTTGTGTAGTGTTCATTGTTCGTTTAGCAGCCTGGTGGCCTGGGGATAGAAGCTTCTTCTGAGTCTTTCTGTGCTCGCCTTGAGACTCCGGTATCGCTTGCCTGACCGCAGCAGTTCAAAGAGGCAGTTGTTCGGGTGACTGGAGTCTTTAATGATTCTCTTAGCCTTGCCCCTGCAACGCTTGTTGTAAATGTTCTGGAGGGTGGGGAGCCCCCCTCCAATTGTGCGTTCGGCTGAACGTGTCACTCTTTGTAGTCTGCTTCGGTCTTGTGCAGTGCTATTCCCAAACCAGGAGGTGATGTTGCCAGTCAGGATGCTCTCTATTGTACATGAATAGAAGTTCTTAAGGATCTTCTGACTGACTTGGAACTTCCTGATTATGCCATTTATGTGGGTTAGAATATTTTTTGTGTGTTTCACACCATATCCGGATCGCATGAGTAATTATGGGGCCAAATTTCAGTTCGCATTGCTTAATTGATACTTTGGTGTATACTATGTCCTGCAGTCTCTGTGGTGCTACTATATTTACTTCTAAATTTCTCCAGGATACTGATGCTTGGGGTTCAAACCAGGTTGTCAGTGGTCTTAAAGTGTACGCCTTAAAATAGTGGAAAAAATTTGGAAATGCCATCCCTCCGTCGGCTTTGTTTCTCTGTGCGGTGGATCTTTTTATACGTGGTGGTTTGTTATTCCAAATAAATTTCGATGCGGAAGAGTGTACATTTTTCCAATAACCATCTGGAGGGGGTAACGGAAGCATTGAGCTGATGAAGTTGATTCTAGGTAAGACATCCATCTTAACTATTGAAACCCGTGCCTGTACTGAGTTTTTAAGTTTTGACCACCTGTCAAAGTCGTATTTTATTTTATTTTGGATTTCTATGTAATTGTGTTTCACCGTTTGGCTTATGGTAGGGAATACTTCAACTCCCAAACATCTAAAGTGTTTAACCATTGGTATTTCTTCTGGAAGACTTGTATTTTTTGCAGGGGCGTTCAGTGGAAGGAAAGCCGACTTTGGCCAGTTTATCTTAAATCCCGATAGGTCGCCAAAGTCATCAATCAACTTGAGAAGATGAGGCATTGCGGTGTTAGGGTTTTGCATGAACAGTATTACGTCGTCCGCATATAGACTAATTTTGTGTTGTGTGCCCTTGATTACGATTGGTTCTATGAGTTGGGATTGTCTTATATATTGTGCTAAAGGTTCTAGTGATAAATTGAATAGTCCGGGACTAAGAGGGCAACCCTGTCTAGAAGAACGTGATACCGGAAATATTCCGGAGGTGATTATACCTGTTGTAATCATGGCCGATGGGTCTTTGTATAATACTTTAATCATATCAATGAATCCTTTTCCTAACCCCATCCTTTCTAATACTGCCCATAGATACGACCATTCCAACCTATCAAAGGCTTTCATTGCATCCAGGGACAGCATCGCCTTAGGTGTGGTGTCGTCCTTTCTGGCATCTAGTACGTATAGTAATCGTCTTATGTTGTCAGTGATCAAGCGGTTTCTTATGAAGCCAGTTTGATCCGGATGAACTAAAGATGTCATATGCTTTTGAAGTCTGATGGCTAATACCTTAGAGAACAGTTTGATATCGGTTCCGAGGAGGCTTAAGGGTCTATAACTACTGCACTCGGTGGGGTCTTTGTCTTTTTTAAGGAGAACTGTTATGAGTGCAATATTTTCGTTCTTATTAAAGTTCCCCTCCTTGACTGAGTATAAAATCATATTAAGTAATAGGGGTCCAATTATGTCCCAGCATGAGAGGTACATTTCTGGTGGGATACCGTCTCTTCCAGGAGCCCTACCACTTTGCATTTCGGATATGGCCTTCCTGAGTTCCTCTAGTGTGATTGGTGTTTCTAACTGTTTAGCATCATCCTCTGAAAGTTTGGGGAGGTTAATTTGATTAAGATATGTGTCCATTTTGTTTTGATCGAAGGTCGTTTCTGATTTATACAAGTTGGAGTAGAATTCTTTGAATGTCGCGTTTATTTCTTTGGTGTCTGTTACAAGTCCTTGTTGTGCTCTAATGGAAGTTATATCTGCAAATTTTGCGTTAATTCTTAATCACGTAGCTAGTAGGTGACTTGGTTTGGAACCTTGAGAGTAATGCTGTTGTCTTGTGCTACGTATTTGTACTTAAGATTGTTGTTTATATATGGCGTTAATCTCTATTTTTAGTAAATTAACTTGAGATTCCAGTCGAACCGAGTCGTTATATTGTAAAGAAGTAAATAACGTAGAGTAAAGCGTTTCTAGTTCCGCCAGTTTTGAGCATCGATTCTTGCGTATTTTGGATGAAAAGCTATCAGTGAAATCCTTGATCATTCCCTTTACCGACATCCATAATATTCTAGGGTCCGGCACCGAGTTCACATTCTCTAGTAGAAATACTGAAAGAGCTTCTTTGAGTTGTGTAATGAATTCCTTGTTATTCAGCAGTGTCGTGTTAAAGCGCCATCTTGGGGCTCGGGATGATAGTACACCAAATGATCCTTTTAGGAGTAAATAACAGTGATCTGATAATGCATTGGGTACCATCTCCACTTCATAGTTATCAAATAGTCTCGGGTTGCGAAAACATAATCTATTCTGGAGAGTGTTTTATGTCTTGCTGATCGACAAGAGTACTTCCGGGTCGTGGGGTTGAGTGATCGCCATAGATCATTTACACCTGTATTCTTTGTCCAATCCTTTAACGCATTAGATGACTTTTTTTGTTCGTTGGAAAAGTTGGGATAAGACTTATCCAACCCAGGGTCCCAAATGGCATTAAAATCCGCACCAATTATAAATGAGTATTCTGGAAGGTTTAACATTTCCCTAGTGAGTGCAGTGTAGAAATTAGTTTCGTATAGATTTGGGGCATATACCGCTACCAACGCTATTTTCCTATTCTTGTGTATAATCTTAGCTATGGCCATCAATTCTTTTTAGTTCCTTTTCCCCACAAGCATTTCACTACCACACTACATACGGTTAACACTTTCACTACCACACTACATAAGGTTAACCTTTCACTACCACACTACAGAAGGCTAACCCTTTCACTACCACACTACAGAAGGTTAACCTTTCACTACCACACTACAGAAGGTTAACCTTTCACTACCACACTACAGAAGGTTAACTCTTTCACTACCACACTACAGAATGTTAACCTTTTCACTACCACACTACAGAAGGTTAACCTTTCACTACCACACTACAGAAGGTTAACCTTTCACTACCACACTACATACGGTTAACACTTTCACTACAGACTGTTAACACTTTCACTACCACACTACAGAAGGTTAACCTTTCACTACCACACTACAGAAGGCTAACCCTTTCACTACCACACTACAGAAGGTTAACCTTTCACTACCACACTACAGAAGGTTAACCTTTCACTACGATACTACAGAAGGTTAACCTTTCACTACCACACAAATTTTTTAATAAACTATCATGACTTTTCCTTTTTCCTCTGGGTGTTGTGTTTGCACAACAAAGGGCCTCAGACTGGAAAGCTGCCAGGTGTTAACTGTCCTAGAGAGAGGGGGGCCATTACAATGAATTCTGGGTAGTGTTGTAGTTGTTTCACTATTGTCACCGAATAGCCTGCTCGTCTCTTGAAGGCTATTATCTCTGAATACGTTTTGTGATATCACCATGGTTCATAGGAAGTAGCTTGAAAAGTATCCCACCAAAATGTTCAAGTGATGGCTTATTTTGAAGGTATGAATCTGTACTTTCATAATATGTAAAACTTGTAAAAAATATGTAAAAAAATAAATAAAATTTGAAGATCCCTCAACATGACCCTGAAGTCCATACCTGGGCACATATTATATATTAAATTATATTTTTAAAACATCCCCAAGGCTGCAACACCCCTATTCCTCCCAGGTGTCAGGCTCCTCATTCGCTTCCATTCATTTTGGGGACCATGTTTAAATATCATACTTCTGAAGTATAAACAAACTATACTGCTGTGACTATTTCAATAAAACAGACCATTCTGAGTCAATGGTACATGCTTGTACAACTGTACAAGCAAAACTGTACATTGGAATATCTAACATGTATTTACCACCTTCCTCTGCACAAGGCCACAGATGGGTTTTATGTAACACAAGGACAATTACGTGGGAAAGTAAACACACGCATTTCAGCCACACACACGTCATGACACATATAGTAATTTGTGCTTCATCAAGAAATTTGGTTAGCAGCCGCCACTGGTTGAGAGTGATGGAACCGTGTACTTTGCACAAGCCTCAAATACCGGCATGTAACTCGAGAACCGCTGAACGGATTTTGTCGGATTTTGCTATCGACAGGCAACAAATAAGCCTTCAATTCGATATATATATATATATATATATATATATATATATATATATATATATATATTGTATTACAAAATATGCACACCCGAGCCACTAGGGGTCGCCAAAGTGCCAGTTGCAAAAAGTCAGAAAAACTTCCCATATGTGGGACGTTGCATGCTAAGAGGGTATTAATACAGTTGCGGACAGGAAATACTTCTTAAAAGGTCTATAGTTGCTGGTATAATAATGAAGATAAAAGGCTGGATATATTTGTCCTGACAATAAATAGTAACATGTGTATTTTTCTCCACTGGTAGAGAGAGGACCATCCTAAATATGAATATAACCCTTTCACTACCACACTACCAAAATGGTTAACCCTTTCACTGCGACAATACAGAATGTTAACCCTTTCACTGCCACATGACAATGGGTTAACCCTTTCACAACCACACTACAGAAGGTTAACCCGTTCACTACCACACTACAGACGGTTAACCGTTTGTAGTGTGGTAGTGAAAGGTTAACCTTCTTTATTACATGGCGTTTTCACATTCGCCGAAATGCTTGATTGTGATTGGTCAATAGCGCTCGTCAGAGGTCCGTTATTACTCGATAACTGACCTCTGCCGAGCAATAATGACCGCTGTGCGCAGCTGTAGCAATCAAGCCCACTGACACACACTGCATCAGTGCAGCCAATCAGACACACCTGCCGGCTGCTGGCGAAGCTGCCGGCGATGACAGCGGAGCGACAGAAAAGAACTGCGTCTGCATTTGATCTCGTCTCGTCGATGGTGTAAAATGAATTAGGTATATTGTTAATAAGTTAGCCATGTAATAAGCGGGATAATGTATAGCTATACTCGGTCATTGTCGCAAAATAATTGACCTTCACTACGTTTAAAAAACACCTCAGCGAGACGCCTCGGTGTTCTAAACTCTGTGTCGGTCAATTATTTTGCGACAATGACCTCGTAGCTATACATTATCCCTTACGTAGTGTGGTAGTGAAAGGTTAACCTGTAGTGTGGTAGTGAAAGGTTAACCTTCTGTAGTGTGGTCGTGAAAAGTTAACCTTCTGTAGTGTGGTCGTGAAAGGGTTATGGTGTAATGGTGAGTGTGTGAGCTGCAGCGTGACAAGCAGAGTCCAGCTTTTTAAGTAGGAATGAAGTTGCATGCATGTAAAAATCACATCACCATAATCCAATACAGACAGAAATGAGCTTTGCATAATTTTCTTTCCAACTTCAAATGGAAAGCATTTTTAAAAACAGGACAGAAAAAAGCACAATTTAGTCCTAAGCTTTTTCCACTGATTAGCAATATGCACATTAAAACCAACTTTCCATCAAGCCACATGTTTAGGTATTTGTAAGAAGCGACTCGTACTGAGCCCTGTACAGTACCTGCTAATGTCAAGATAGGGGGATCAGCTGTGTTAGAGCGGAAACGAGTGAAGGCGATATATTTGGTCTTTTATTTGGACCCGTTTTAATTTTAACAGTGAAAGCTGCAGTAATTGAAAAGCATCCTACAAAAGCTCTATGGCTTGATTCAAAGAGGGTGCCACCATATAAATGATTGTGTCATCAGTCTACAATTGTATCTTAGCTGGATTCAGTCCATGTCAGCAATGGGTTCTGCATTAATATCTGCACAACTTCCTTTTAAAAGCTGCGTTTCCTGTCGTTTGGTACCAACGGTACACACACAACACACAACACACAACGTAACACACAACACACAACAAACATAACACAAAACACACAACACATCACACATAACACAAAACACACAACGTAACACACAACACACAACAAACATAACACAAAACACACAACACATCACAAAACACAACACACAACAGACAACATAACACAAAACACAACACACAATGCAACACACAGCGCAACACACAACACAACACACAACAACACAACACAAAAAAACACATAACACAAAAGACAACACACAACACAACACACAACAGCAGCCGCGATGAAACAAATCTCACGTCAAGTCAAGTCAAGTACATTTTATTTATATAGCACATTTCCAAGTAGCGGCAGCTGGCACCAAAGTGCTTCACAGGCATGTTGATAAAAGACAAAATATAACGATGCAAGATATAAAATTTAAAACACAGTAAAACAATGAATGTAATAAAAGCAGGTAGGACACAGTAAAGCAAAGAAGATAAAAAGTCATGTACCACGAGGATATGTACCACGTCATATATTGTTATGATGAATTGAAAATGGGGGACCCTGATGTAAACAAGACGAAAGTCTTTCTCTGGTCTGCATCCCCTTAACAATTGTATGTATTGAGCTGTACTGTACCCATTCTGCAATCTGTTAATACAATTTTCAATCAATCAATCAAAGCTCTTAAAAAGCAATGTACGACAGCTCGAATTGTGCTGTAAGTGGCATTTTTCTTGTTAAGATAAGATTTCTTGTTGAATAGCTCTACATTCCAACAGTCACCACTGATGTAGTGTCTGGTCAGTAACATGGGTCTCCCAGTCCCTCAGATCTAGTCTGCAGTAAACACAACATACATTTCCTGGTATCGCGTTCTCACTTTATCCAATCAGGAGAGAGAATCCTAGATATGTTTACATATTTCAATAAATCTTGCCAAGCCAAATGTACTTACTACACTGGTAGGTTATTTTATTTGTTTCAAGAACACATTTGCTTAAAACTAGTTTTTATTTCTTATTTTTGTCCGACCATTTTTGCAGTGTGGAGTTCTCTCTCCTGATTGGATAAAGTGGGAAGGGATACCAGAACATGTATTCTCTATTTACTGCAGAGCAGGAGGGATTGGAAGACCCCATGTTACACTCTATATCCGTGATGGCTGTCGAAGTGTAGAGCTATTGTTTTAGCATGTAGACCACTTATTCTAACAGCACCTTTATTAAAGACAGACATGAGTACTTTAATAGTTGGAGGCAGTAGCTGCTCCTGCAGATGTCTATCTGGGTTTCCATCGCGTTCAGAGAAGAGGGAAATGTTTCCCTTCCTTTTTAGGAGGATGAGGAGGAGTGACTGTGGCGGGTCCAGACCGCTCTTCCTCCCCACGGAGAGAGGTGCGAGTCCAGACACAGGAGGGCTCCTTATACGGACCGTTAGCACAGACGCATCTCCTAAAAGACCCAGGGCTGAACTCACACAGGTTTTTATCTGAACGTTACCAGCCCCTAAAGCTATAAAAAAATATGTCGTATATATAAAACAATCTTGTTTTATTACCCATGTTGTTTATTTTTAAGATGGTAGGCCTTCTGTTGGACATAATGCACTCAATAAACTGATGTGGCGGGTTGATGCATTTTGTTTTAGTCGAGTTGCTTTGGCAATGCGTATAAATAATATATATAAGCAGGGCCGTTTCTAGCTTTTTGGGGGCCCTATGCTAAATTTAGTTTGGCGGCCCCTATTTTGTAAAACTATGGTGGGGGGATTCCAAACCCTCTGAAGGAAGCACGCAATAGGTTAAGTGTGGTGCACGCAATAGGTTGAGTGTGGTGACGATCGAAAGGCAGCAAATTCAACTTTCCAATAATGTATTGAATGATTGGGAGAAACACAGCATCGGAGTCAGCAGACGAGGGCAAAGTGTGCGACATGCGCACGTCCTCTTGAGCATATAGGTGCTTTCACTCAACGTATGAGAGTGCTTGGCTACCAAGAGAGACTGGTCATTTTAATAAAATAAAAAAAGGGCTAAAATGCCAGCTTATGGGGCCCCCTGGTGGCTTTGGGGGCCCTATGCAACCGCATAGTCTGCATATGGCAAGAAACGCCCCTGTATATAAGTAGTATAACAAGATGTGTACTATTCACATATTCCCTCATAACGGAATTAAACTACACATTTTCCTATCATGCACTTTACTAAGTAATCTACCGTGCCTATACTACCTACTATGCTAATATGTCTATACTACTCTGCACTCAAGACTGTAGCACTCAAGTTCAACACTGTTTGACGAACAATCTTACTGACCGTTAGCTGCCAGAGTTGTACCCGTCCTGCTGACTTGTTGTACAGAACTTTGGATAAAAGCGTCAGCTAAACGGCGCTAAATGTAAATGCAGTCTAGCAGTGTAATTACATTTCTTCTCTAATAGTGGATCGCATTACTTTTGCATAGATGAAAAGAGAAACGCTGCGTTTGCCAGATGTGTTGTCATTCTCGTTCCCTCTTCTCTGCCCCGAGACAGTGAGGAAGTCATGTTATTATGGTCTGTTACAGTAGAACCTCTTCTAACGGTGCCCTAATAGGCCATTTTCACGGTGGCCATTTTGACATGTCATCACAGGGTAAACACGGGCGTAATTAATAAGGTGAATTACGGTCCCCTTCCATTTAGTTCCATTTTGCCGCACCAGTGAGACGGCATGTGCAGTAATAGGGTCCTGCATGCCTTGGCTCAAGGGAACAGGGGCCATCATTTATTTATTTATCATTTATTTATCCAACCTTTATTTAACCAGGCAGGTCAATTAATAACAAATGAATAACCTGGCGAGAGGACAAAGGGACCTCTGGAAGGGTAACAAGGAAAGAGGACAAAGAAATTAAATAGAAAACAGATAGGCGATAGCGATACATACATCACAGAAAAAAAGGAAATAATTAAAACACACAACAAACAGGGGCGGTCAGGTGGCGTAGCGGAGATTGCGTTCGTCACCAACCCCGGAGCGGCTGGATTCGCCTGAGGAAAAAGGAGGGGGAAAAAGATTAAAAAAATAAAAACACACAACAAACAAACAACCAAATAACATTACAAGGTATTAATACATGACGCAGGCTTACCTGGTGAAATAAAGGTTAAATAAAATAGACAGATTACAGTTAAAAGGCTGGGTGACAGTTGCAGTTGTGTGTAATAGAGTCCTTAAAAGTAGTGAGGGTGATCAATTTGTCCATTTTCAAACCTTTGCATCTTGTTCCAACTGCTAGGAGCAGCTAATTGGAAGGCGGCTGACCAGAGGAAGTGTTAACACAGGAACATCTAGCAAGATATGGTGAGCAGCTCTGGTGTTATAGAGATATGGTGAGCAGCTCTGGTGTTATAGAGATATGGTGAGCAGCTCTGGTGTTATAGAGATATGGTGAGCAGCTCTGGTGTTATAGAGATATGGTGAGCAGCTCTGGTGTTATAGAGATATGGTGAGCAGCTCTGGTGTTATAGAGATATGGTGAGCAGCTCTGGTGTTATAGAGATATGGTGAGCAGCTCTGGTGTTATAGAGATATGGTGAGCAGCTCTGGTGTTATAGAGATATGGTGAGCAGCTCTGGTGTTATAGAGATATGGTGAGCAGCTCTGGTGTTATAGAGATATGGTGAGCAGCTCTGGTGTTATAGAGATATGGTGAGCAGCTCTGGTGTTATAGAGATATGGTGAGCAGCTCTGGTGTTATAGAGATATGGTGAGCAGCTCTGGTGTTATAGAGATATGGTGAGCAGCTCTGGTGTTATAGAGATATGGTGAGCAGCTCTGGTGTTATAGAGATATGGTGAGCAGCTCTGGTGTTATAGAGATATGGTGAGCAGCTCTGGTGTTATAGAGATATGGTGAGCAGGTCTGGTGTTATAGAGATATGGTGAGCAGCTCTGGTGTTATAGAGATATGGTGAGTAGCTCTGGTGTTATAGAGATATGGTGAGCAGCTCTGGTGTTATAGAGATATGGTGAGCAGCTCTGGTGTTAGAGAGATATATGGTGAGCAGCTCTGGTGTTATAGAGATATGGTGAGCAGCTCTGGTGTTATAGAGATATGGTGAGCAGCTCTGGTGTTATAGAGATTTGGCGAGCAGCTCTGGTGTTATAGAGATATGGTGAGCAGCTCTGGTGTTATAGAGATATGGTGAGCAGCTCTGGTGTTATAGAGATATGGTGAGCAGCTCTGGTGTTATAGAGATATGGTGAGCAGCTCTGGTGTTATAGAGATATGGTAAGCAGCTCTGGTGTTATAGAGATATGGTGAGCAGCTCTGGTGTTATAGAGATATGGTGAGCAGCTCTGGTGTTATAGAGATATGGTGAGCAGCTCTGGTGTTATAGAGATATGGTGAGCAGCTCTGGTGTTATAGAGATATGATGAGCAGCTCTGGTGTTATAGAGATATGGTGAGCAGCTCTGGTGTTATAGAGATATGGTAAGCAGCTCTGGTGTTATAGAGATATGGTGAGCAGCTCTGGTGTTATAGAGATATGGTGAGCAGCTCTGGTGTTATAGAGATATGGTGAGCAGCTCTGGTGTTATAGAGATATGGTGAGCAGCTCTGGTGTTATAGAGATATGGTGAGCAGCTCTGGTGTTATAGAGATATGGTGAGCAGCTCTGGTGTTATAGAGATATGGTGAGCAGCTCTGGTGTTATAGAGATATGGTGAGCAGCTCTGGTGTTATAGAGATATGGTGAGCAGCTCTGGTGTTATAGAGATATGGTGAGCAACTCTGGTGTTATAGAGATATGGTGAGCAGGTCTGGTGTTATAGAGATATGGTGAGCAGCTCTGGTGTTATAGAGATATGGTGAGTAGCTCTGGTGTTATAGAGATATGGTGAGCAGCTCTGGTGTTATAGAGATATGGTGAGCAGCTCTGGTGTTAGAGAGATATGGTGAGCAGCTCTGGTGTTATAGAGATATGGTGAGCAGCTCTGGTGTTATAGAGATAGATATGGTGAGCAGCTCTGGTGTTATAGAGATATGGTGAGCAGCTCTGGTGTTATAGAGATAGATATGGCGAGCAGCTCTGGTGTTATAGAGATATGGTGAGCAGCTCTGGACTGTTATAGAGATATGGTGAGCAGCTCTGGTGTTATAGAGATATGGTGAGCAGCTCTGGTGTTATAGAGATTTGGCGAGCAGCTCTGGTGTTATAGAGATATGGTGAGCAGCTCTGGTGTTATAGAGATATGGTGAGCAGCTCTGGTGTTATAGAGATATGGTGAGCAGCTCTGGTGTTATAGAGATATGGTGAGCAGCTCTGGTGTTATAGAGATATGATGAGCAGCTCTGGTGTTATAGAGATATGGTGAGAAGCTCTGGTGTTATAGAGATATGGTGAGTAGCTCTGGTGTTATAGAGATATGGTGAGTAGCTCTGGTGTTATAGAGATATGGCGAGCAGCTCTGGTGTTATAGAGATAGATATGGTGAGCAGCTCTGGTGTTATAGAGATAGATATGGTGAGCAGCTCTGGTGTTATAGAGATAGATATGGTGAGCAGCTCTGGTGTTATAGAGATAGATATGGTGAGCAGCTCTGGTGTTATAGAGATAGATATGGTGAGCAGCTCTGGTGTTATGGTGTTATAGAGATATGATGAGCAGCTCTGGTGTTATAGAGATATGGTGAGCAGCTCTGGTGTTATAGAGATAGATATGGCGAGCAGCTCTGGTGTTATAGAGGTATATATGGCGAGCAGCTCTGGTGTTATAGAGATATGGTGAGCAGCTCTGGTGTTATAGAGATATGGTGAGCAGCTCTGGTGTTATAGAGGTATGGTGAACAGCTCTGGTGTTATAGAGATATGGTGAGCAGCTCTGGTGTTATAGAGATATGGTGAGCAGCTCTGGTGTTATCTGACATGGTGAGCAGCTCTGGTGTTATAGAGATATGGTGAGCAGCTCTGTTGTTATAGAGATATGGTGAGCAGCTCTGGTATAGAGATATGACGAGTAGCTCTGGTGTTATAGAGATATGGTGAGCAGCTCTGGTGTTATAGAGATATGGCGAGTAGCTCTAGTGTTATAGAGATATGGTGAGCAGCTCTGGTGTTATAGAGATATGGTGAGCAGCTCTGGTATAGAGATATGGCGAGCAGCTCTGGTGTTATAGAGATATGGCGAGTAGCTCTGGTGTTATAGAGATATGGTGAGCAGCTCTGGTGTTATAGAGATATGGCGAGCAGCTCTCGTGTTATAGAGATATGGTGAGCAGCTCTGGTGTTATAGAGATATGGCGAGCAGCTCTGGTATTATAGAGATATGGCGAGTAGCTCTGATGTTATAGAGATATGGTGAGTAGCTCTGGTGTTATAGAGATATGGTGAGCAGCTCTGGTGTTATAGAGATATGGTGAGACCAGCTCTGGTGTTATAGAGATATGGCGAGTAGCTCTGGTGTTATAGAGATATGGTGAGCAGCTCTGGTGTTATAGAGATATGGTAAGCAGCTCTGGTGTTATAGAGATATGGTGAGCAGCTCTGGTGTTATAGAGATATGGTGAGCAGCTCTGGTGTTATAGAGATATGGTGAGCAGCTCTGGTGTTATAGAGATATGGTGAGCAGCTCTGGTGTTATAGAGATATGGTGAGCAGCTCTGGTGTTATAGAGATATGGTGAGTAGCTCTGGTGTTATAGAGATATGGTGAGCAGCTCTGGTGTTATAGAGATATGGTTAGCAGCTCTGGTGTTATAGAGATATGGTGAGCAGCTCTGGTGTTATAGAGATATGGTGAGCAACTCTGGTGTTATGGTGTTATAGAGATATGGTGAGCAGCTCTGGTGTTATAGAGATATGGTGAGCAGCTCTGGTGTTAGAGATATGGCGAGTAGCTCTGGTGTTATAGAGATATGGTGAGTAGCTCTGGTATAGAGATATGGTGAGCAGCTCTGGTGTTATAGAGATATGGTGAGCAGCTCTGGTGTTATAGAGATATGGCGAGTAGCTCTGGTGTTATAGAGATATGGTGAGCAGCTCTGGTGTTATAGAGATATGGTGAGCAGCTCTGGTGTTATAGAGATAGATATGGCGAGCAGCTCTGGTGTTATAGAGGTATATATGGCGAGCAGCTCTGGTGTTATATAGATTATGGTGAGCAGCTCTGGTGTTATAGAGATATGGTGAGTAGCTCTGATGTTATAGAGATATGGTGAGCAGCTCTGGTGTTATAGAGGTATGGTGAACAGCTCTGGTGTTATAGAGATATGGTGAGCAGCTCTGGTGTTATAGAGATATGGTGAGCAGCTCTGGTGTTATCTGACATGGTGAGCAGCTCTGGTGTTATAGAGATATGGTGAGCAGCTCTGTTGTTATAGAGATATGGTGAGCAGCTCTGGTATATAGATATGGCGAGTAGCTCTGGTGTTATAGAGATATGGTGAGCAGCTCTGGTGTTATAGAGATATGGCGAGTAGCTCTAGTGTTATAGAGATATGGTGAGCAGCTCTGGTGTTATAGAGATATGGTGAGCAGCTCTGGTATAGAGATATGGCGAGTAGCTCTGGTGTTATAGAGATATGGTGAGCAGCTCTGGTGTTATAGAGATATGGTGAGCAGCTCTGGTGTTATAGAGATATGGCGAGTAGCTCTGGTGTTATAGAGATATGGTGAGCAGCTCTGGTGTTATAGAGATATGGCGAGCAGCTCTCGTGTTATAGAGATATGGTGAGCAGCTCTGGTGTTATAGAGATATGGCGAGCAGCTCTGGTGTTATAGAGATATGGCGAGTAGCTCTGATGTTATAGAGATATGGTGAGTAGCTCTGGTGTTATAGAGATATGGTAAGCAGCTCTGGTGTTATAGAGATATGGTGAGCACCTCTGGTGTTATAGAGATATGGTGAGCAGCTCTGGTGTTATAGAGATATGGTGAGCAGCTCTGGTGTTATAGAGATATGGTGAGCAGCTCTGGTGTTATAGAGATATGGTGAGCAGCTCTGGTGTTATAGAGATATGGTGAGTAGCTCTGGTGTTATAGAGATATGGTGAGCAGCTCTGGTGTTATAGAGATATGGTTAGCAGCTCTGGTGTTATAGAGATATGGTGAGCAGCTCTGGTGTTATAGAGATATGGTGAGCAGCTCTGGTGTTAGAGATATGGCGAGTAGCTCTGGTGTTATAGAGATATGGTGAGTAGCTCTGGTATTATAGAGATATGGTGAGCAGCTCTGGTGTTATAGAGATATGGTGAGCAGCTCTGGTGTTATAGAGATATGGCGAGTGGCTCTGGTGTTATAGAGATATGGTGAGCAGCTCTGGTGTTATAGAGATATGGTGAGCAGCTCTGGTGTTAGAGATATGGCGAGTAGCTCTGGTGTTATAGAGATAGATATGGTGAGCAGCTCTGGTGTTATAGAGATATGGTGAGCAGCTCTGGTGTTATAGAGATATGGTGAGCAGCTCTGGTGTTATAGAGATATGGTGAGCAGCTCTGGTGTTATAGAGATAGATATGGTGAGCAGCTCTGGTGTTATAGAGATATGGTGAGCAGCTCTGGTGTTATAGAGATATGGTGAGCAGCTCTGGTGTTATAGAGATATGGTGAGCATCTCTGGTGTTATAGAGATATGGCGAGCAGCTCTGGTGTTATAGAGATATGGTGAGCAGCTCTGGTGTTATAGAGATATGGTGAGCAGCTCTGGTGTTATAGAGATAGATATGGTGAGCAGCTCTGGTGTTATAGAGATATGGTGAGCAGCTCTGGTGTTATAGAGATATGGTGAGCAGCTCTGGTGTTATAGAGATATGGTGAGCAACTATGGTGTTATAGAGATATGGTGAGCAGGTCTGGTGTTATAGAGATATGGTGAGCAGCTCTGGTGTTATAGAGATATGGTGAGTTGCTCTGGTGTTATAGAGATATGGTGAGCAGCTCTGGTGTTATAGAGATATGGTGAGCAGCTCTGGTGTTAGAGAGATATGGTGAGCAGCTCTGGTGTTATAGAGATATGGTGAGCAGCTCTGGTGTTATAGAGATAGATATGGTGAGCAGCTCTGGTGTTATAGAGATAGATATGGTGAGCAGCTCTGGTGTTATAGAGATATGGTGAGCAGCTCTGGTGTTATAGAGATAGATATGGCGAGCAGCTCTGGTGTTATAGAGATATGGTGAGCAGCTCTGGACTGTTATAGAGATATGGTGAGCAGCTCTGGTGTTATAGAGATATGGTGAGCAGCTCTGGTGTTATAGAGATTTGGCGAGCAGCTCTGGTGTTATAGAGATATGGTGAGCAGCTCTGGTGTTATAGAGATATGGTGAGCAGCTCTGGTGTTATAGAGATATGGTGAGCAGCTCTGGTGTTATAGAGATATGGTGAGCAGCTCTGGTGTTATAGAGATATGATGAGCAGCTCTGGTGTTATAGAGATATGGTGAGAAGCTCTGGTGTTATAGAGATATGGTGAGTAGCTCTGGTGTTATAGAGATATGGTGAGTAGCTCTGGTGTTATAGAGATATGGCGAGCAGCTCTGGTGTTATAGAGATAGATATGGTGAGCAGCTCTGGTGTTATAGAGATAGATATGGTGAGCAGCTCTGGTTTTATAGAGATAGATATGATGAGCAGCTCTGGTGTTATAGAGATAGATATGGTGAGCAGCTCTGGTGTTATAGAGATAGATATGGTGAGCAGCTCTGGTGTTATGGTGTTATAGAGATATGGTGAGCAGCTCTGGTGTTATAGAGATAGATATGGCGAGCAGCTCTGGTGTTATAGAGGTATATATGGCGAGCAGCTCTGGTGTTATATAGATTATGGTGAGCAGCTCTGGTGTTATAGAGATATGGTGAGCAGCTCTGGTGTTATAGAGATATGGTGAGCAGCTCTGGTGTTATAGAGGTATGGTGAACAGCTCTGGTGTTATAGAGATATGGTGAGCAGCTCTGGTGTTATAGAGATATGGTGAGCAGCTCTGGTGTTATCTGACATGGTGAGCAGCTCTGGTGTTATAGAGATATGGTGAGCAGCTCTGTTGTTATAGAGATATGGTGAGCAGCTCTGGTATAGAGATATGGCGAGTAGCTCTGGTGTTATAGAGATATGGTGAGTAGCTCTGGTGTTATAGAGATATGGTGAGCAGCTCTGGTGTTATAGAGATATGGTGAGCAGCTCTGGTGTTATAGAGATATGGCGAGTAGCTCTGGTGTTATAGAGATATGGTGAGCAGCTCTGGTGTTATAGAGATATGGTGAGCAGCTCTGGTGTTAGAGATATGGCGAGTAGCTCTGGTGTTATAGAGATAGATATGGTGAGCAGCTCTGGTGTTATAGAGATATGGTGAGCAGCTCTGGTGTTATAGAGATATGGTGAGCAGCTCTGGTGTTATAGAGATATGGTGAGCAGCTCTGGTGTTATAGAGATAGATATGGTGAGCAGCTCTGGTGTTATAGAGATATGGTGAGCAGCTCTGGTGTTATAGAGATATGGTGAGCAGCTCTGGTGTTATAGAGATATGGTGAGCAGCTCTGGTGTTATAGAGATATGGCGAGCAGCTCTGGTGTTATAGAGATATGGTGAGCAGCTCTGGTGTTATAGAGATATGGTGAGCAGCTCTGGTGTTATAGAGATAGATATGGTGAGCAGCTCTGGTGTTATAGAGATATGGTGAGCAGCTCTGGTGTTATAGAGATATGTTGAGCAGCTCTGGTGTTATAGAGATATGGTGAGCAGCTCTGGTGTTACAGAGATATGGTGAGCAGCTCTGGTGTCATAGAGATAGATATGGTGCGCAGCTCTGGTGTTATAGAGATATGGTGAGCAGCTCTGGTGTTATAGAGATATGGTGAGCAGCTCTGGTGTTACAGAGATATGGTGAGCAGCTCTGGTGTTATAGAGATATGGTGAGCAGCTCTGGTGTTATAGAGATATGGTGAGCAGCTCTGGTGTTAGAGAGATATGGTGAGCAGCTCTGGTGTTAGAGAGATATGGTGAGCAGCTCTGGTGTTATAGAGATATGGTGAGCAGCTCTGGTGTTAGAGAGATATGGTGAGCAGCTCTGGTGTTAGAGAGATATGGTGAGCAGCTCTGGTGTTATAGAGATATGGTGAGCAGCTCCAACTGGAACTACAATGTTCTCTGAAAGCCACCTTTATTTTTTCACTGCCATGAATGTGATGAATATTGATGAATTTAAAATGGAGGACCCTTATGTAAACAAGACGAAAGTATTTTTCTGGTCTGCATCCTCTTAGCAGTTGTTTGTATTGAGACGTACTGTATTGTAGGGCTGGGCGATATGGAAAGAAATCATATTGCGATAACGATATGATAATGTTATCATATTTCTCGATATCGATAATTATCGAAATTGTTATAAGTATTAAAAAAATAAAAAAAAATATATATATTTTTTTTAAACAACAGATGTATGTTTATTTTGCAGCAATTCTTTGTCGTTGCCGCCATCTTTAGTGTTACATCCTCTCACACTCAAGGCTGCAGCTGGTTTAAAAGCGAAAGTAAACCGGCTTCTCTGCTGGCTGTGGCTCCAGGGGAGTTGAACCGTTCTGGCTCTGCTAGTTTATTTTCGATCTTTTGGCGCTTTTTTGGTGGACAAACCACCGCACATGTGCACCGTGACTCGTGACTGGAGTCTAGTTCTGCTAGCACACATAGCCTACTGTGTACAGACGGTTTCAAACTGTATTTTAAATTAGAAAGCAAACAAAATAAATGGACAAGAGAAAAATAAATCTCAATTTGGTCAGTATTGTCATTTGGACAAGCAAAGCCATTACTTTAAGTTGCAGGCAAGAAAGACAAGTATGTCCACTGTCTCTGGTTTTAAAACTGCCCCGTTGCAGGTAAAAAAAAAATATATATATATATATATATATATATAAAAAATATATATAAAAAAAAAACGATTTTTCGGTTTTATTTTTAATTTCGATATTCGATATCGATTATTAAAATATATCGCGATATTTATCGTTATCGTTATATCGCCCAGCCCTACTGTATTGTACCCATTCTGCAATCTGTTAAAGTTTTCAATCAATCAATCAATCAATCAATCAACAATCAATCAATCAATCAATCAATCAATCAATCAATCAATCAATCAATCAAGCCAACTCTCCTGTCTTGAGTGAAGCCCTCTTGACCAACCCGCCTCTCCTCTCTCCTGTACAAGAGATTCTGTTCTGTTCTATCTTTTAGTGCAGACAATTGGCATGGGAATAGATAGATACAGTAGATATAGATAGATATTTGTATGTGTCCACCTTTGTGGACATTTGTCTAAATCAAAGTTTTACATGTTTCTGTTTACTATTCATGAACCTGTTTACTATATTATTAAAGAACCAGTACAATGATGTTAATTCAGAAAAAGCGTATTGTGGAATTTTCACATCAGGAGTGTCATTTTTCAGCTTCAGGTTTATCATGCGATTAGTTATAACCGCTTTAGTCAACTACAGTTATAACATTGCGGATCATTTTACATCGACATACTTTCTGTAAAAAAATGCAATAAGATTGAAAAACAAGATTTTCATTGTACTGAACCTTTAAGATTGTGTATGTTAGATGTTACATAATTCAGTTTTACAAGTTTTCATTGAACCCATATATGGTTATTTTGTGTTGGTTGATGTCTGACTCTCTGACAGCTAGTGAGGAGGAGTATGCGCTCGAGTGATATCTTTTTGCAGTCGCCTATTCTGTCTTCATAGGTGGTGTACTTGGTTCACTCACTGTTTCCATTGTTGTCTTGTATTGTTCCAAGTTCAACTCCATTGTGTTGAATTCCATCCATGGTCGATTTTTCTTTAAAATTGAATGTGATGGCTTCTTGTTGGTCAACCAGGTAGTGTCTTCAGTACGCACATTCCAAAAAGAAATCCAAAACGAGATCCAAGGTATTATGAATTCAAGTATAGGTTTATTTGAAGCATCTGAAGAATTTAAAGAAAACGTCAAAAGAAATATTCCAATACTAAAAAAAATAACTGAGTTCTCACACTGATGTGGTTTAAAGAAAAATGTATAACCTGGCACATTAACCCAACATTTTGACCATGCCTAGGCCTGCTCTTCCTGCTCATTAAGCCACCTGAGATCCAAAAGTCCCCGCCCCCCACCCTCAATGTGCACTACCAACCTTTGGATGCTAGGTGGGGTAAGATAAGATAAGATGATCCTTTATTAGGGATGTTCGATGTTGGCTTTTTTACCGATAACAATATACCGATATTGTCCAACTCTTAATTTCCGATACCGATATCAACCGATATCAACCGATACCGATATATGCAGGGTCCCCCCCCAAAAAACGTAATAATTTCAGGTAATTAACATTACATATCTCTTGTTGTGGAATTAATAATAATAATAATAATAATGGATTGGATTTTATATAGCGCTTTTCTCTGACTCAGAGCGCTTCACAGAGTCCATTATTCGTTCATACACAGTCATACCGGTGGTGGTAAGCTACAATTGCAGCCAGAGCTGCCCTGAGGCAGACTCACGGAAGCGTGGCGAATAATCATCGCCTACGGCCCCTCCGACCACTACCAACATTCATTCACATGCATACACATTCATACGAGGCAAGTAGGTTAAGTGTCTTGCCCAAGGACACAACGGCAATGGGATGTACATGGGCTTGAGCGGGATTTGAACCACCAACCCTTTGATCATTGGACGCCCCGCTCTACCCCTGAGCCATAGCCGCCCCACAACTCATTGTACTTTTTTTTAGAAGACAAAAGGCACGTCACCAACACAGAAAGATGTTTACTGACAAAGTATTTCACCCTGTGTAGATGAAACCTGTAGACGAAAGTAATGTAAATCTCTAGTGCTTCCCAATCCTCTCCTCGAAGCACCCCAGCCGTTCCATGTATTTGTTAAATTCCACCACCAGCACACCTGATTCAAGTTAACAAGCCCTTTATTAGTTGAACCAGGTGTGCTGGTGGTGGAATCTAACAAATACCGTAATTTTCGCACTATAAGCCGCACTGGACTATAAGCCGCAGGTGTTTTAATGTTTAATTACCATATGTAATTAGCATTGGGACACAATACTGTCGGACAAATAACAAGAATGAACTCATTTACAAGTTGTATTAAGTTTAGCAAATAAGGGAACAGATAAATAACATTTCAATGCAGTAAAAAAAAGCAATATTTCGATTTTTACATTTTCAGGTTTGTCACGTCGAGTCACATATAAGCCGCACCGTTATATAAGCCGCAGGGTCGGAAAATGGGGAAAAAAGGCGCGGCTTATAGTCTGAAAATTACGGTACATGGAACGGCTGGGGTGCCTCGAGGAGAGGTTTGGTCTTTCTAGCATCTAGTTGAACTTCAGTAGCTTCCCGCCTCATGTGTAAATTTGCCTAAAACATTATATTTTCATTGGCTTCCTATTGTGATTCTGGGTGAGGTAGAATATAATGCATCATATCTTCAAAAAACTCAGAATTAGCTGTTTCATTCGGTATATAATTTTTTTTTAATTTTCGGGTTGAAAAGTAAGCAGAAAATGTCTCTTGTGTGCACGCAGGCTCTCGCCATTTGCTCGCACCCCACAGTTTGAGAATCACTGGTTTAACCAATGTGTGTTTGTGTGTGTTTGAGAGAGAGAGAGAGATAATTTCACAGTTACACATTTAAGTCAGAGAGAGTGAATCTGTGCGTCAGAGAGGCATGTTTTAGTTTATGTCCAAGGCCCCCTTCACATTATCCTCTAAATGTGCATGGGGGGGGGGGGGGGGGTATATTTGATCTTGAAACAGGCCCCCTGAACCTTAAGGTTTGTGTTATCATTTTGTATTACATACATTACACATCTTTTTCTTAGTAACTTTTTAATCAAGCTATTATTTATTTTCACAGTAGTTTTTACTGTAGTTCAACTCTTTCATGGTTTGAAGTAACTGGTAGTTTGTAAAACTATGATTTCAGAGTAGCTTCCTCAACCTTATCTGAACCTCATTCTACTGACAGACTTCTGAGGGGATGCGTGAGAATACACTGCCCTCTAGTGGGAAAGCTCCTCAACTGCAAGGATGTGTCTTTTCAAGTCCACCTTGACGTTGCCATAATATTCAAAGAGAAACCCCAGGGACAGGGTTATGATCAACATTTGTGTCACATCTGAATAATGAAGAATAAGTGAAACTGTGCAAAAAAATACAAATAATAATAGAATAAAATAGAATAGATAATAGATAGACATGGTAAAGGGTACTAAGATAAAATACTATACAATGCTAAGCTTACGAATGAAAGGTAATGAGTCCTATATACAGTACACTACTATACAATATGCTATATCTACAGTTATGCTATATGTATGTGTGTGTGTGTGTGTGTGTGTGTGTGTGTGTGTGTGTGTGTGTGTGTGTGTGTGTGTGTGTGTGTGTGTGTGTGTGTGTGTGTGTGTGTGTGTGTGTGTGTGTGTGTGTGTGTGTGTGTGTGTGTGTGTGTGTGTGTGTGTGAACTGCCACTTACCAATGCCCGTGGGCATCTCATGTCGGCACAACGCCAACGTCAACACTGGACTGAGCTTAAACTGCAAGGGAAGCTTGCTTGTCTCCCTGCCACTGACCACTCTGTCTCGCACGCAGTTTAAAAATGTTTTAGCTATTGATGAGAGCATCATAATTTTCACTTTAAAAGCTAGGCTACAGGTTTTACCATCGAAGCTCAACCTTTCCATCTGGTTCCCTGGCAGCCATAGCCCACACTGCATACACCATGGTCACGAACAGACAACAGAAACCATTTCTCACATACTCAATGGCTGTCATGCATACAAAGGGCTCTACATTTGTAGGCATGATAGGATCGTGGATCTGATTGCAGACAGTGTCAGTTCCACACTCGGGTCACCTGCAACATATAAGCTGTAAAAGCACACCAGCTTGAAGCCATATATGTTCAATCTGTGTAGGGACAATTCACTGTTCTCTGATATTTCAGCAAACACCCCCGATGTTGTTGTTGTTAATGAGAATAACAGAGAGGTTCTTATCCTAGAACTTGGCTGCACGTTTGCCTACAGTCTAGACTAGGAAGCCTTTACAACCAAAATGTTAAAGTATCAACTATTAGACCATACCATATCACAACTCGGCTACAACTGTAAACTTTTAGTCTTCATATTTGGAAGCCTGGGTCATGTTCATAAGTTGGGTGTTAGAGGCCTTCAGATGGCCGGTCTTCCGAAGAGAAGAGCCAAACAATTAGCAAGATATTGCTCAGTGTCAGCAATTATTGGCAGCCGCGCAATTTGGAGAAGACGCTGCTATCTGTACCCATGAGCTGTGTGTTGATTGTCAGGTTCATCATCCATGTGTGTGTGTAACTTTGGTTGCCATTGTCATTTGGGCACGAATGTATCAGAATAACCCACAATGTACTGATAATATTTGTGTCCTTTAAACATTGTCTTTATGTGGACATAAATAAAGATTCTAAATGTGTGTGTGTGTGTGTGTGTGTGTGTGTGTGTGTGTGTGTGTGTGTGTGTGTGTGTGTGTGTGTGTGTGTGTGTGTGTGTGTGACTGTGTGTGTGTGTGTGTGTGTGTGTGTGTGACTGTGTGTGTGACTGTGTGTGTGTGTGTGTGTGTGTGTGTGTGTGTGTGTGTGTGTGTGTGTGACTGTGTGTGTGTGTGTGTGTGTGTGTGTGTGTGTGTGTGTGTGTGTGTGTGTGTGTGTGTGTGTGTGTGTGTGTGTGTGTGTGTGTGTGTGTGTAGTGTGCTTGTGTGTGGAGAGATCAATGTTTAGTGTTCTGATGGCCTGGGGGGAGAAGCTGAGCCTGTTCTTGCTGCATGTATGCGGAGGCGCTTGCCTGACCGCAGCAGCTTGAACAGGCTATTGTTGGGGTGGTGAGGGTCCTTCATTATTCTGCGGGCTCTGGATTTGCACCTCCTGTTGTATAAGTCCTGCAGGGGTGGTAGTGCAATACCCGTAGTACGCTCTTCTGAGCGCACCACTCTCTGTAGAGCCTTCCTGTCCTGGGCAGTCCAGTTGCCAAACCAGGCAGTGATGTTCCCAGTCAGGATGCTCTCTACAGCCCCAGAGTAGAAGGACTGGAGTATCTTCCCTGATACTCTGAACTTCCTTAATTGTCTCAGGTGATAGAGGCGCTGCTTTGCCTTTTTTACCACAGTGTCTGTGTGTGTTGACCATGTCAGGTCCTCTGTGATGTGGACTCCCAGGTTCTTGAAACTGCTCACCCTGTCCACGATAGCCCCATTAATCCACAGTGGCGTGTGTGTCCCCTGGTGCTGTATTCTCCTAAAATCCACGATAAATTCCTTGGTCTTACCAATGAAGGTTTGAAATGGAAATTAAATCAGTATAATGCTTTTCATGGGGGTTAGACAATAATATTGTTGTTAATAATAATAATCGGTTTTGATCCTGTATGCCATCGTATTCAGCATTCCAATCGTACCCACTGGCCATCAAGTAGAAAAGACCAACTTTAGTACTTTATAGTGTTTAACCTGCAACACATGAAGACTAATAACAAAAAACACATTGTGTTCATTACTCTGTAAGTAAAGAAAGGGAATAAACACTGAGCGTCTTGTCTCCTACAAACAACACTGGACACGCTATCGCCATTTTTAGCATTTATACGATCTGTATAAAGAGCGTCGAGCCAGGCACTGGAACGCGTTACTTACAGTCAGCCTCTCGGACAGCTGTTTGCTGCGCTGCTTAATAAATAGTCAGCGAAGGTCCCTGGGGGGTGGGGTGCTCTCTGTAATTACCCAGCATCTATAAATGCCTGAATGTTATGCTCGGCGGGAGAGCTGTACATGTTTTTTTTTGTGGTGGTTTGCTGGTCGCCAGGGTAACAACAAGCCTATTAATATGACCAATGGACAAGGGGACTGCTTTATTCTGGACGGTGGTGTCATCATCGTGATATAAATCCACCGTGTGGAGTGTCTGGTCTACTATCATTGCAGCTAGGGGGGCAAAAGCGGCATGCCCTCTGTCAGTCATTCATCTGCAAGTTACTTCTATTTTCTTTTCTTCAAAACTTTATTTAAACTCGAAAGGCAACTGAGGTCTCTCTCATTTACAGTCACGTCGAGTGTACATACAGAAATAAGCAAAATCACACAGCATATAAAATCATAACAAAGAGACAACAAGACGAGGCAAACAGCAAAGATAACAAATCAATTAAAACATGTACAACTTGATTGACAAAGGTTGGAGATCAAGGTTTTAAACTCCACAACAGAGGGGAGAATCTCAAGCTTTACTGTTGGAGTTCATTCAACAGAGATGTATAGAGAATATGAGCGTATTAAGTCACCCAATGTCTGTACCATCTGTCATTACTAAATTACAAGTCTGAGTTCTATTCAGATGTGTGACCTCATCCGTCGGGCAATAATGATATGCATTTGTTGCACATTGTGAAAACGGTCCACGTTGTTGAGAATCTATAACTCAACAATGTCAAGCTTATTGAGTAATTTTTCATGCCGTTTAGTTTCTTTTACACTCTTGGCAACAGGTCTTCATATATTTCCTGTGTGTGCAGACAGCAAAGGGCTGAAGCAATACTGTATGAGTGGCCTTTTGTGCAGAAATTTATGGCATGTTTCTCCTTATTAAATCCTCTTATTAATGAGCCATTTTATGGACCTCGGGAGCCAATTACAAGAGAGGGAAACCATAGTCCATTACTTGAGCCGTATAAAAAGAGTTGCCCTTTAAACACGCCTGTTCAGACCAGGCCCGCAGCGAGCATTTGCTAATATGCAGTTGCACATTGACAATAAAACCTAGCGTCACTACTTGTTATTGTTAACGCCTTATACATTCTCCAATGTCACCGAATACGTTATAGTCAGAACTGTCGCCATGGTCCGACTTGAGTGTTTGTAACACAATGTCAGTCGGATCATCCGACTGACATTGTGTTACAAACTTGACGCAAATTGGCATTCCATTCAACCCAAATGTGAATTCTGACACGTAGGAATACTTTACCTGAAACTTTGAAGATGCTTTTGAAGCAGTTTCATTTTTTTTTTTTTTTATAATAATAATAATACTTTATTTGTATAGGACCTTTCATACAATAATTGCAGCCCAAAGTGCTTCAAAGCAGTAAAACTAGACATAGAAATAGACTCACAATAGACATAGGCATAAAATGAGCATAGCATTGACAGAATAAAAGCAATGCAATCAAGTGCAGACATAGAATTCAGTAAAAGTACACATAGAATGAGCATAGACTATAATTAAATAGCTCTCATTTACAGTATGATAGTGGGGATGTAATGAAGTGGCAGAATGTATTAAAAGGCTAAGGCGAAGAGATACATTTTTAGCTTCCTTTTGAACGTATTTAGTGATCTAGCCTCCCTAAAGTCCATAGATACGGTGTTCCATAGCTTTGGTGTGTAATAATTAGCAATGGCTGCATGCATGATTTTCTTTTGGCGGTTGCTGGGGAACCTTCAGTAGTAGATGATCATAATGTTTTTGATGGCACATAGTTGACAAGAGAATTGGCAACGTAGCCTAGCCTTGTTCCATTTAGTGCTCTGTATGTCTGTCTTGGCTCATGCAGCCATGTAGGACGTGGAGACCCTGTGGGATGCCTTTTCTTTTTATTCTTTTACTCTTATTCTCTGTGTACGGAGCGCTAACGCAGCACAAAACATAAACACATTGGTCTACCTCTCTGACCTGCTGGAAACTTATGTTCCTTCAAGGTCCCTCAGGTCCTCTGATCAGCTCCTCCTGGCTGTTCCTAAGTCCAGGCTGAAGCTTAAGGGGGGGGACTGTGCTTTCTCAGTTGCAGCCCCAAAGCTCTGGAACGAGCTGCCTCTGCATGTTAGACAGACCCCCACTCTGCAGGTGTTTAAATCATGCCTCGAAACACATTTATTTCCTTTGGCTTTTGGTTTTGACACAGCTTAAGAGACCTGCCTTTTTATGTGAAAATATTGTATTATGCTTTATTGTGTGCTTTTTATAAATAAAGTGGATTGGATTGGATTGAAGTTACAGTGTGGTACCTACCTTTGGATGGCTGGGATTGGAGGGTTAAGGTCTATTGTGTATGGATGTATGGATGTATGGATGTATAAATATTGTATGTATGTATGTATGTATGTATGTATGTATGTATGTATGTATGTATGTATGTATGTATGTATGTATGTATGTATGTATGTATGTATGTATGTATGTATGTATGTATGTATGTATGTATGTATGTATGTATTCCAATATTTAGTTTCTTCTCATAAAAGTAATTTGCCTAAAGATCGACGTCACAAAAACGTTCATAATGACCCCCTTTTTGGGACGTTATTTGAACGTCCAGGCCCAACGTCCAATAGACACACCCAAGGGGATCAATAAAGGCATATCTTATCTTATCAAAATCTGATCATGCCACCGAAATTCTACAATATTTGTCTTCCTTTCTCCCACAATGCCTCTCTCCATTGTTTAGGTTGAATGACCCTCCCCCTGTGCACACAATTACCAGCTTTACACCTGTCATATCAAATTCGCAGTGCTCTACTTATCAGTCTACTTAGGCCTAACAAAAATAATAGTTGGTTTCAGGTTGGTTGTCAGTTTGGCCATGGGTAGGTAGGGAATTTATTTTTATTTTTTTTTTATTTTATTCTTTCCCACGGCGACTATGGATAGGGAATTTCTTTATTTAATTAACCCTTTCACTGCCACACGACAGAAGGTTAGCCCTTTACTATCACACAACCGACGGCGATGCTCCATCATTAGCATCATTAGCTCCGCGGATGCGGAGCTAATGATGCTAATGATGGAGCATCGCCGTCGGTTGTGTGATAGTAAAGGGCTAACCTTCTGTATTGTCACAGTGAAAGGGTTAACCGGCTGTCGTGTGGCAGTGAAAGGGTTAAAATGTTCACAACAACATGGATGCATGTACTCTGCCAGCATGTTTAATATCCATAATACTAAATGTTTGACTAAGATTTCTATGAAACTTTATTCTATAAAAAAAAAAAAAAAAAAAAAAAAAAATGATTTTTTTTTTTTTTAATATATAATTTTTTTTTTAAACTCATAAAATATATTGGGTCGCACCTAAATCGGCAGGGTCGGTCGGCAACCTGAAACCAACCATTATTTTTGTTAGGCCTTATGCCTTGGAAGTCCCGTTTTTATCAGGTCAGGCCACTCAAGCAGCACCCGGGTCGCTAATCAACAAACACCGTGGACGTGCCGAGCAAATGAACATGATCACTTGTTGCATTGTCAAGAACTAAACGCTGTTTATGTTCACGTCACACTGCGAACATTACGTTTCTCTCTCCTAATGTTATTATGATCATGTATTTTCAGTTGTTTGGTTCGATTGTGAGCCTAGAATTATTCACAACTCTTTATACTTTATACTTGAACTGTCGGGGCAGTAGAAGAAACAGTGTACACTGTTTTTTTTTTTATCCACTTTTTCTCTTTATTTTCAATTTTTCTCCCATCCCAATTTCGTATCGCCAATTCTCCCCTACAATTCTCCCCTTCCCTGTCTTGAACGTTGCTAGACTATGCCTCCCACTGGTCGGCTGTAGTGAGGATAGAAACCTTGCATCACGTGTCCCCTCCGGTACACGAGGAGGCAGCCTGTCGCATCTTTTCACCAGACAGCGCGGACTCTCAGTGGCGAGGAGTAACACGTGGGAGGCTCACGCTGCCCCCGATACTTCCTGTCTCTGCTGAACAGGCGTCACCCAAACGACCTGTAGGAGTCGCTGTCCACAACGTCCAATCCCCACCCATCGACTTTCCACCTGCTGCCAATTGAGATAGTATGACGACTGGCCCAAGCCGCAGGCAACGCTGACTCGGGGAGTCGAGACCGGAGTCTCTTGCATTGGTGACGAGCACAATCTCCGCTACGCCACCCAGCCGCCACAACAGTGTACATTGTTAACGTGTCAGTTTGGGAAATGTATTTGTTGTGGGCCTGTTTCATATTGTGCTGGGCCTGTTTCATATTGTGCTGGGCCTGTGGGCCTGTTGCATATTGTGGTGGGCCTGTTTCATATTGTGCTGGGCCTGTGGGCCTGTTTCATATTGTGGGCCTGTTTCATATTGTGCTGGGCCTGTTTCATATTGTGCTGGGCCTGTGGGCCTGTTGCATATTGTGGTGGGCCTGTTTCATATTGTGCTGGGCCTGTGGGCCTGTTTCATATTGTGGGCCTGTTTCATATTGTGCTGGGCCTGTTTCATATTGTGGTGGGCCTGTTTCATATTGTGGTGGGCCTATGGGCCTGTTTCATATTGCGGTGGGCCTGTTTCATATTGTGGTGGGCCTATGGGCCTGTTGCATATTGTGGTTGGCCTATGGGCCTGTTTCATATCGTGGGCCTGTTTCATATCGTGCTGAGCCTGTTTCATATTGTGCTGGGCCTGTTTCATTTTGTGCTGGGCCTGTTTCATATTGCGGTGGGCCTGTTTCATATTGTGGTGGGCCTATGGGCCTGTTGCATATTGTGGTGGGCCTGTTTCATATCGTGGGCCTGTTTCATATTGTGCTGGGCCTGTTTCATATTGTGGTGGGCCTGTTTCATATTGTGGTGGGCCTGTTTCATATTGTGGTGGACCTGTGGGCCTGTTTCATATCGTGGTGGGCCTGTTTCATATTGTGGTGGACCTGTGGGCCTGTTTCATATCGTGGTGGGCCTGTTTCATATTGTGGTGGGCCTGTTTCATATCGTGGTGGGCCTGTTTCATATTGTGGGCCTGTTTCATATCGTGGTGGGCCTGTTTCTTATTGTGGTGGGCCTGCTTCATATTGTGGTGGGCCTGTTTCATATTATGGTGGGCCCGTTTCATATCGTGTGGGCCTGTTTCATATTGTGGGCCTGTTTCATATTGTGGGCCTGTTTCATGTTGTGGTGGGCCTGTTTCATATTGTGGTGGGCCTGTTTCATATTGTGGTGGGCCTGTTTCATATTGTGGTGGGCCCGTTTCATATCGTGGTGGGTCTGTTTCATATTGTGGTGGGCCTGTTTCATAATGTGGTGGGCCTGTTTCATATTGTGGTGGGCCCGTTTCATATCGTGGCGGGCCTGTTTAATTTTGTGCTGGGCCTGTTTCATCTTGTGCTGGGCCTGTTTCATATTGCGGTGGGCCTGTTTCATATTGTGGTGGGCCTATGGGCCTGTTGCATATTGTGGTGGGCCTGTTTCATATCGTGGGCCTGTTTCATATTGTGCTGGGCCTGTTTCATATTGTGGTTGGCCTGTTTCATATTGTGATGGGCTTGTTTCATATTGTGGTGGGCCTGTGGGCCTGTTTCATATCGTGGTGGGCCTGTTTCATATTGTGGTGGGCCTGTTTCATATCGTGGTGGGCCTGTTTCATATTGTGGGCCTGTTTCATATTGTGGTGGGCCTGTTTCATATCATGGTGGGCCCGTTTCATATCATGTGGGCCTGTTTCATATTGTGGGCCTGTTTCATATTGTGGGCCTGTTTCATGTTGTGGTGGGCCTGTTTCATATTGTGGGCCTGTTTCATATCGTGGTGGGCATGGATCATATTGTGGTGGGCCTGTTTCATAATGTGGTGGGCCTGTTTCATATTGTGGTGGGCCTGTTTCATATCGTGGTGGGCCCGTTTCATATCATGGTGGGCCTGTTTCATATTGTGGTGGGCCTGTTTCATATTGTGGTGGGCCCGTTTCATATCGTGGCGGGCCTGTTTCATATTGTGGGCCTGTTTCATAATGTGGTGGGCCTGTTTCATATTGTGGTGGGCCTGTTTCATATTGTGGTGGGCCTGTTTCATATTGAGGTGGGCCTGTTTCATATTGTGGGCCTGTTTCATATTGTGGTTGGCCTGTTTCATATTGTGGTGGGCTTGTTTCATATTGTGGTGGGCCTGTGGGCCTGTTTCATATCGTGGTGGGCCTGTTTCATATTGTAATGGGCCTGTTTCATATCGTGGTGGGCCTGTTTCATATTGTGGGCCTGTTTCATATTGTGGTGGGCCTGTTTCATATCATGGTGGGCCCGTTTCATATCGTGTGGGCCTGTTTCATATTGTGGGCCTGTTTCATATTGTGGGCCTGTTTCATGTTGTGGTCGGCCTGTTTCATATTGTGGTGGGCCTGTTTCATATTGTGGTGGGCCTGTTTCATATCGTGGTGGGCCTGTTTCATATTGTGGTGGGCCCGTTTCATATCCTGGTGGGCCTGTTTCATATTGTGGTGGGCCTGTTTCATAATGTAGTGGGCCTGTTTCATATTGTGGTGGGCCCGTTTCATATCGTGGCGGGCCTGTTTCATATTGTGGGCCTGTTTCATATCGTGGTGGGCCTGTTTCATATCATGGTGGGCCTGTTTCATATTGTGGTGGGCCCGTTTCATATCGTGGTGGGCCTGTTTCATATTGTGGTGGGCCTGTTTCATATTGTGGTGGGCCTATTTCATATTGTGGTGGGCCTGTTTCATATTGTGGTGGGCCCGTTTCATATTGTGGCAGGCCTGTTTCATATTGTGGGCCTGTTTCATAATGTGGTGGGCCTGTTTCATATCGTGGTGGGCCTGTTTCATATTGTGGTGGGCCTGTTTCATATTGAGGTGGGCCTGTTTCATATTGTGGGCCTGTTTCATATTGTGGTGGGCCTGTTTCATATTTTGGTGGGCCTGTTTCATATCGTGGTGGGCCTGTTTCATATTGTGGTGGGCCTGTTTCATACCGTGGTTGGCCTGTTTCATATCGTGGTGGGCCTGTTTCATATTGTGGTGGACCTGTTTCATACCGTGGTTGGCCTGTTTCATATTGTGGTGGGCCTGTTTCATATCGCGGTGGGCCTGTTTCATATCATGGTGGGCCTGTTTCATATTGTGGTGGGCCCGTTTCATATCGTGGTGGGCCTGTTTCATATTGTGGTGGGCCTGTTTCATATTGTGGTGGGCCTATTTCATATTGTGGTGGGCCTGTTTCATATTGTGGTGGGCCCGTTTCATATTGTGGCGGGCCTGTTTCATATTGTGGGCCTGTTTCATAATGTGGTGGGCCTGTTTCATATCGTGGTGGGCCTGTTTCATATTGTGGTGGGCCTGTTTCATATTGAGGTGGGCCTGTTTCATATTGTGGGCCTGTTTCATATTGTGGTGGGCCTGTTTCATATTTTGGTGGGCCTGTTTCATATCGTGGTGGGCCTGTTTCATATTGTGGTGGGCCTGTTTCATACCGTGGTTGGCCTGTTTCATATCGTGGTGGGCCTGTTTCATATTGTGGTGGACCTGTTTCATACCGTGGTTGGCCTGTTTCATATTGTGGTGGGCCTGTTTCATATCGCGGTGGGCCTGTTTCATATTGTGGTGGGCCTGGTTCATATTGTGGTGGGCCTGTTTCATATTGTGGTGGGCCTGTTTCATATCGCGGTGGGCCTGTTTCATATTGTGGTCGGCCTGTTTCATATTGTGGTGGGCCTGTTTCATATTGTGGTCGGCCTGTTTCATATAGTGGGCCTGTTTCATATTGTTGTGGGCCTGTTTCATATCGCGGTGGGCCTGTTTCATATTGTGGTGGGCCTGTTTCATATCGTGGTGGGACTGTTTCATATTGTGGTGGGCCTGTTTCATAGTGTGGTGGGCCTGTTTCATATTGTGGTGGGCCTGTTTCATATTGTGGTGGGCCCGTTTCATATCGTGGCAGGCCTGTTTCATATTGTGGGCTTGTTTCATATCGTGGTGGGCCTGTTTCATATTGTGGTGGGCCTGTTTCATACCATGGTGGGCCTGTTTCATATTGTGGTGGGACTGTTTCATATTGTGGTGGGCCTGTTTCATATTGTGGTGGGCCTGTTTCATATTGTGGTGGGCCTGTTTCATATTGCGGTGGGCCTGTTTCATATCGTGGTGGGCCTGTTTCATATTGTGGTGGGCCTGTTTCATAACGTGGTGGGCCTGTTTCATATTGTGGTGGGCCTGTTTCATATGGTGGTGGGCCTGTTTCATATTGTGGTGGGCCTGTTTCATATTGTGGTGGGCCTGTTTCATATTGTGGTGGGCCTGTTTCATATGGTGGTGGGCCTGTTTCATATTGTGGTGGACCTGTTTCATATTGTGGTGGGCCTGTTTCATATTGTGGTGGGCCTGTTTCATATCGTGGCGGGCCTGTTTCATATTGTGGGCCTGTTTCATATCGTGGTGGGCCTGTTTCATATTGTGGTGGGCCCGTTTCATATCGTGGTGGGCCTGTTTCATATTGTGGTGGGCCTGTTTCATAATGTGGTGGGCCTGTTTCATATTGTGGTGGGCCCGTTTCATATCGTGGCGGGCCTGTTTCATATTGTGGGCCTGTTTCATATCGTGGTGGGCCTGTTTCATATTGTGGTGGGCCCGTTTCATATCGTGGTGGGCCTGTTTCATATTGTGGTGGGCCTGTTTCATATTGTGGTGGGCCTGTTTCATATTGTGGTGGGCCCGTTTCATATCGTGGCGGGCCTGTTTCATATTGTGGGCCTGTTTCAAAATGTGGTGGGCCTGTTTCATATTGTGGTGGGCCTGTTTCATATTGTGGTGGGCCTGTTTCATATTGAGGTGGGCCTGTTTCATATTGTGGGCCTGTTTCATATTGTGGTGGGCCTGTTTCATATTTTGGTGGGCCTGTTTCATATTTTGGTGGGCCTGTTTCATATTATGGGCCTGTTTCATAATGTGGTGGGCCTGTTTCATATTGTGGTGGGCTTGTTTCATATTGTGGTGGGCCTGTTTCATATTGTGGTGGGCCTGTTTCATAATGTGGTGGGCCTGTTTCTATATTGTGGTGGGCCTGTTTCATATTGTGTGGGCCTGTTTCATATTGTGGACCTGTTTCATATTGTGGTGGGCCTGTCTCATATTGTGGTGGGCCTGTTTCATATTGTGGTGGGCCTGTTTCATATCACAGTGGGCCTGTTTCATATTGTGGTGGGCTTGTTTCATATTGTGGTGGGCCTGTTTCATATTGTGGTGGGCCTGTTTCATATTGTGGTGGGCCTGTTTCATATCGCGGTGGGCCTGTTTCATATTGTGGTCAACCTGTTTCATATTGTGGTGGGCCTGTTTCATATTGTGGTCGGCCTGTTTCATATTATGGGCCTGTTTCATATTGTGGTGGGCCTGTTTCATATTGTGGTGGGCCTGTTTCATATCGCGGTGGGCCTGTTTTATATTGTGGTGGGCCTGTTTCATATCGTGGTGGGCCTGTTTCATATTGTGGTGGGCCTGGTTCATATTGTGGTGGGCCTGTTTCATATTGTGGTGGGCCTGTTTCATATCGCGGTGGGCCTGTTTCATATTGTGGTCGGCCTGTTTCATATTGTGGTGGGCCTGTTTCATATAGTGGGCCTGTTTCATATTGTTGTGGGCCTGTTTCATATCGCGGTGGGCCTGTTTCATATTGTGGTGGGCCTGTTTCATATCGTGGTGGGACTGTTTCATATTGTGGTGGGCCTGTTTCATAGTGTGGTGGGCCTGTTTCATATTGTGGTGGGCCTGTTTCATATTGTGGTGGGCCCGCTTCATATCGTGGCGGGCCTGTTTCATATTGTGGGCCTGTTTCATATCGTGGTGGGCCTGTTTCATATTGTGGTGGGCCTGTTTCATACCGTGGTGGGCCTGTTTCATATTGTGGTGGGACTGTTTCATATTGTGGTGGGCCTGTTTCATATTGTGGTGGGCCTGTTTCATATTGTGGTGGGCCTGTTTCATATGGTGGTGGGCCTGTTTCATATTGTGGTGGACCTGTTTCATATTGTGGTGGGCCTGTTTCATATTGTGGTGGGCCTGTTTCATATCGTGGCGGGCCTGTTTCATATTGTGGGCCTGTTTCATATCGTGGTGAGCCTGTTTCATATTGTGGTGGGCCCGTTTCATATCGTGGTGGGCCTGTTTCATATTGTGGTGGGCCTGTTTCATAATGTGGTGGGCCTGTTTCATATTGTGGTGGGCCCGTTTCATATCGTGGCGGGCCTGTTTCATATTGTGGGCCTGTTTCATATCGTGGTGGGCCTGTTTCATATTGTGGTGGGCCCGTTTCATATCGTGGTGGGCCTGTTTCATATTGTGGTGGGCCTGTTTCATATTGTGGTGGGCCTGTTTCATATTGTGGTGGGCCCGTTTCATATCGTGGCGGGCCTGTTTCATATTGTGGTGGGCCTGTTTCATATTGAGGTGGGCCTGTTTCATATCGTGGTGGGCCTGTTTCATATTGTGGTGGGCCTGTTTCATATTGAGGTGGGCCTGTTTCATATTGTGGGCCTGTTTCATATTGTGGTGGGCCTGTTTCATATTTTGGTGGGCCTGTTTCATATTTTGGTGGGCCTGTTTCATATTATGGGCCTGTTTCATAATGTGGTGGGCCTGTTTCATATTGTGGTGGGCTTGTTTCATATTGTGGTGGGCCTGTTTCATATTGTGGTGGGCCTGTTTCATAATGTGGTGGGCCTGTTTCTATATTGTGGTGGGCCTGTTTCATATTGTGTGGGCCTGTTTCATATTGTGGACCTGTTTCATATTGTGGTGGGCCTGTCTCATATTGTGGTGGGCCTGTTTCATATTGTGGTGGGCCTGTTTCATATCACAGTGGGCCTGTTTCATATTGTGGTGGGCTTGTTTCATATTGTGGTGGGCCTGTTTCATATTGTGGTGGGCCTGTTTCATATTGTGGTGGGCCTGTTTCATATCGCGGTGGGCCTGTTTCATATTGTGGTCAACCTGTTTCATATTGTGGTGGGCCTGTTTCATATTGTGGTCGGCCTGTTTCATATTATGGGCCTGTTTCATATTGTGGTGGGCCTGTTTCATATTGTGGTGGGCCTGTTTCATATCGCGGTGGGCCTGTTTTATATTGTGGTGGGCCTGTTTCATATCGTGGTGGGCCTGTTTCATATTGTGGTGGGCCTGTGTCATATTGTGGTGGGCCTGTTTCATATTGTGGGCCTGTTTCATATCGTGGGCCTGTTTCATATTGTGGTGGGCCTGTTTCATATCGTGGTGGGCCTGTTTCATAGTGTGGGCCTGTTTCATATCGTGGTGGGCCTGTATCATATTGTTGTGGGCCTTTTTCATATTGTGGTTGGCCTGTTTCATATTGTGGGCCTGTTCCATATTGTGGTGGGCCTGTTTCATATTGTGGTAAGCCTGTTTCATATTGTGGCGGGCCTGTTTCATAGTGTGGGCCTGTTTCATAATGTGGTGGGCCTGTTTCATATCATGGCAGGCCTGTTTCATATTGTGGTGGGCATGTTTCATATTGCGGTGGGCCTGTTTTATATTGTGGTGGGCCTGTTTCATATTGTGGGCCTGTTTCATAATGTGGTGGGCCTGTTTCATATTGCGGTGGGCCTGTTTCATATTGTGGTGGGCCGTTTCATATTATGGGCCTGTTTCATATTGTGGTGGGCCTGTTTCATCTTGTGGTGGGCCTGTTTCATATCGTGGTGGGCCTGTTTCATATTGTGGTCAGCCTGTTTCATATTGTGGTGGGCCTGTTTCATATTGTGGTGGGCCTGTTTCATAGTTTCATATTGTGGTGGGCCGTTTCATATTATGGGCCTGTTTCATTTTGTGGTGGGCCTGTTTCATATCATGGTGGGCCTGTTTCATATTGTGGTGGGCCTGTTTCATATCGTGGCGGGCCTGTTTCATATTGTGGTCGGCCTGTTTCATATCGTGGTGGGCCTGTTTCATATTGTGGTGGGCTTGTTTCATATCGCGGTGGGCCTGTTTCATATTGTGGTGGGCCTGTTTCATATTGTGGTGGGCCTGTTTCATATTGTGGTCGGCCTGTTTCATATTGTGGGCCTATTTCATATTGTGGTGGTCCTGTTTCATACCGTGGTTGGCCTGTTTCATATTGTGGTGGGCCCGTTTCATATCGTGGCGGGCCTGTTTCATATTGTGGGCCTGTTTCATATCGTGGTGGGCCTGTTTCATAATGTGGTGGGCCTGTTTCATATCATGGCGGGCCTGTTTCATATTGTGGTGGGCATGTTTCATATTGCGGTGGGCCTGTTTTATATTGTGGTGGGCCTGTTTCATATTGTGGGCCTGTTTCATAATGTGGTGGGCCTGTTTCATATTGCGGTGGGCCTGTTTCATATTGTGGTGGGCCGTTTCATATTATGGGCCTGTTTCATATTGTGGTGGGCCTGTTTCATATCGTGGTGGGCCTGTTTCATATCGTGGTGGGCCTGTTTCATATTGTGGTCGGCCTGTTTCATATTGTGGTGGGCCTGTTTCATATTGTGGTCGGCCTGTTTCATATTGTGGTGGGCCTGTTTCATATTGTGGGCCCGTTTCATATCGTGGTGGGCCTGTTTTATATTGTGGTGGGCCTGTTTCATATCGTGGTGGGCCTGTTTCATATTGCTGTCGGCCTGTTTCATATCGTGGTGGGCTTGTTTCATATTGTGGTGGGCTTGTTTCATATCGCGGTGGGCCTGTTTCATATTGTGGTGGGCCTGTTTCATATTGTGGTGGGCCTGTTTCATATTGTGGTCGGCCTGTTTCATATTGTGGGCCTGTTTCATATTGTGGTGGGCCTGTTTCATATTGTGGTCGGCCTGTTTCATATTGTGGGCCTGTTTCATATTGTGGTCGGCCTGTTTCATATTGTGGTCGGCCTGTTTCATATTGTGGGCCTGTTTCATATTATGGGCCTGTTTCATATTGTGGTGGGCCTGTTTCATATCATGGTGGGCCTGTTTCATATCGTGGTGGGCCTGTTTCATATTGTGGTCGGCCTGTTTCATATTGTGGTGGGCCTGTTTCATATTGTGGTCGGCCTGTTTCATATTGTGGTGGGCCTGTTTCATATTGTGGACCTGTTTCATATTGTGGTGGGCCTGTTTCATATTGTGGTGGGCCTGTTTCATATTGTGGTGGGCCTGTTTCATATCACGGTGGGCCTGTGTCATATTGTGGTGGGCTTGTTTCATATTGTGGTGGGCCTGTTTCATATTGTGGTGGGCCTGTTTCATATTGTGGTGGGCCTGTTTCATATCGCGGTGGGCCTGTTTCATATTGTGGTCGGCCTGTTTCATATTGTGGTGGGCCTGTTTCATAATGTGGTTGGCCTGTTTCATATTGTGGGCCTGTTTCATATTGTGGTGGGCCTGTTTCATATTGTGGTGGGCCTGTTTCATATCGCGGTGGGCCTGTTTCATATTGTGGTGGGCCTGTTTCATATCGTGGTGGGCCTGTTTCATATTGTGGTGGCCTGTTTCATAGTGTGGTGGGCCTGTGTCATATTGTGGTGGGCCTGTTTCATATTGTGGGCCTGTTTCATATCGTGGGCCTTTTTCATATTGTGGTGGGCCTGTTTCATATTGTGGTGGGCCTGTTTCATATCGTGGTGGGCCTGTTTCATATTGTGGTGGGCCTGTTTCATATTGTGGTGGGCCTGTTTCATATTGTGGGCCTGTTTCATATCGTGGTGGGCCTGTATCATATTGTGGTGGGCCTGTTTCATATTGTGGTTGGCCGTTTCATATTGTGGGCCTGTTTCATATTGTGGTGGGCCTGTTTCATATTGTGGTAAGCCTGTTTCATATCGTGGCGGGCCTGTTTCATAGTGTGGGCCTGTTTCATAATGTGGTGGGCCTGTTTCATATCATGGCGGGCCTGTTTCATATTGTGGTGGGCATGTTTCATATTGCGGTGGGCCTGTTTTAGATTGTGGTGGGCCTGTTTCATATTGTGGGCCTGTTTCATAATGTGGTGGGCCTGTTTCATATTGCGGTGGGCCTGTTTCATATTGTGGTGGGCCGTTTCATATTATGGGCCTGTTTCATATTGTGGTGGGCCTGTTTCATATCATGGTGGGCCTGTTTCATATTGTGGTCGGCCTGTTTCATATTGTGGTGGGCCTGTTTCATATTGTGGTGGGCCTGTTTCATATTGTGGTGGGCCGTTTCATATTATGGGCCTGTTTCATATTGTGGTGGGCCTGTTTCATATCGTGGTGGGCCTGTTTCATATCGTGGTGGGCCTGTTTCATATTGTGGTCGGCCTGTTTCATATTGTGGTGGGCCTGTTTCATATTGTGGTCGGCCTGTTTCATATTGTGGTGGGCCTGTTTCATATTGTGGGCCCGTTTCATATCGTGGTGGGCCTGTTTCATATTGTGGTGGGCCTGTTTCATATCGTGGCGGGCCTGTTTCATATTGTGGTCGGCCTGTTTCATATCGTGGTGGGCCTGTTTCATATTGTGGTCGGCTAGTTTCATATCACGGTGGGCCTGTTTCATATTGTGGTGGGCCTGTTTCATATTGTGGTCGGCCTGTTTCATATTGTGGGCCTATTTCATATTGTGGTGGGCCTGTTTCATACCCGTGGTTGGCCTGTTTCATATTGTGGTGGGCCCGTTTCATATCGTGGCGGGCCTGTTTCATATTGTGGGCCTGTTTCATATCGTGGTGGGCCTGTTTCATAATGTGGTGGGCCTGTTTCATATCATGGCGGGCCTGTTTCATATTGTGGTGGGCATGTTTCATATTGCGGTGGGCCTGTTTTATATTGTGGTGGGCCTGTTTCATATTGTGGGCCTGTTTCATAATGTGGTGGGCCTGTTTCATTTTGCGGTGGGCCTGTTTCATATTGTGGTGGGCCGTTTCATATTATGGGCCTGTTTCATATTGTGGTGGGCCTGTTTCATATCGTAGTGGGCCTGTTTCATATTGTGGTCGGCCTGTTTCATATTGTGGTGGGCCTGTTTCATATTGTGGTCGGCCTGTTTCATATTGTGGTGGGCCTGTTTCATATTGTGGGCTCGTTTCATATCGTGGTGGGCCTGTTTCATATTGTGGTGGGCCTGTTTCATATCGTGGTGGGGCTGTTTCATATTGTGGTCGGCCTGTTTCATATCGTGGTGGGCTTGTTTCATATTGTGGTGGGCTTGTTTCATATCGCGGTGGGCCTGTTTCATATTGTGGTGGGCCTGTTTCATATTGTGGTGGGCCTGTTTCATATTGTGGTCGGCCTGTTTCATATTGTGGGCCTGTTTCATATTGTGGTGGGCCTGTTTCATACCGTGGTTGGCCTGTTTCATATCGTGGTGGGCCTGTTTCATATTGTGGTGGACCTGTTTCATACCGTGGTTGGCCTGTTTCATATTGTGGTGGGCCTGTTTCATATCGCGGTGGGCCTGTTTCATATTGTGGTGGGCCTGTTTCATATTGTGGTGGGCCTGTTTCATATTGTGGTGGGCCTGTTTCATATCGCGGTGGGCCTGTTTCATATTGTGGTCGGCCTGTTTCATATTGTGGTCGGCCTGTTTCATATTGTGGTCGGCCTGTTTCATATTGTTGTGGGCCTGTTTCATATCGCGGTGGGCCTGTTTCATATTGTGGTGTTCCTGTTTCATAGTGTGGTGGGCCTGTTTCATATTGTGGTGGGCCTGTTTCATATTGTGGTGGGCCCGTTTCATATCGTGGCGGGCCTGTTTCATATTGTGGGCCTGTTTCATATCGTGGTGGGCCTGTTTCATATTGTGGTGGGCCTGTTTCATACCATGGTGGGCCTGTTTCATATTGTGGTGGGACTGTTTCATATTGTGGTGCGCCTGTTTCATATTGTGGTAGGCCTGTTTCATAGTGTGGGCCTGTTTCATATTGTGGTGGGCATGTTTCATATTGCGGTGGGCCTGTTTTATATTGTGGTGGGCCTGTTTCATATTGTGGGCCTGTTTCATAATGTGGTGGGCCTGTTTCATATTGCGGTGGGCCTGTTTCATATTGTGGTGGGCCGTTTCATATTATGGGCCTGTTTCATATTGTGGTGGGCCTGTTTCATATCATGGTGGGCCTGTTTCATATCGTGGTGGGCCTGTTTCATATTGTGGTCGGCCTGTTTCATATTGTGGTGGGCCTGTTTCATATTGTGGTCGGCCTGTTTCATATCGTGGTGGGCCTGTTTCATATTGTGGTCGGCCTGTTTCATATCGTGGTGGGCCTGTTTCATATTGTGGTGGGCTTGTTTCATATCGCGGTGGGCCTGTTTCATATTGTGGTGGGCCTGTTTCATATTGTGGTGGGCCTGTTTCATATTGTGGTCGGCCTGTTTCATATTGTGGGCCTGTTTCATATTGTGGTGGGCCTGTTTCATACCGTGGTTGGCCTGTTTCATATCGTGGTGGGCCTGTTTCATATTGTGGTGGGCCTGTTTCATATTGTGGTGGGCCTGTTTCATATCGCGGTGGGCCTGTTTCATATTGTGGTGGGCCTGTTTCATATTGTGGTGGGCCTGTTTCATATCGTGGTGGGCCTGTTTCATATTGTGGTGGGCCTGTTTCATACCATGGTGGGCCTGTTTCATATTGTGGTGGGACTGTTTCATATTGTGGTGCGCCTGTTTCATATTGTGGTGGGCCTGTTTCATAGTGTGGGCCTGTTTCATATTGTGGTGGGCATGTTTCATATTGCGGTGGGCCTGTTTTATATTGTGGTGGGCCTGTTTCATATTGTGGGCCTGTTTCATAATGTGGTGGGCCTGTTTCATATTGCGGTGGGCCTGTTTCATATTGTGGTGGGCCGTTTCATATTATGGGCCTGTTTCATATTGTGGTGGGCCTGTTTCATATCATGGTGGGCCTGTTTCATATCGTGGTGGGCCTGTTTCATATTGTGGTCGGCCTGTTTCATATTGTGGTGGGCCTGTTTCATATTGTGGTCGGCCTGTTTCATATCGTGGTGGGCCTGTTTCATATTGTGGTCGGCCTGTTTCATATCGTGGTGGGCCTGTTTCATATTGTGGTGGGCTTGTTTCATATCGCGGTGGGCCTGTTTCATATTGTGGTGGGCCTGTTTCATATTGTGGTGGGCCTGTTTCATATTGTGGTCGGCCTGTTTCATATTGTGGGCCTGTTTCATATTGTGGTGGGCCTGTTTCATACCGTGGTTGGCCTGTTTCATATCGTGGTGGGCCTGTTTCATATTGTGGTGGGCCTGTTTCATATTGTGGTGGGCCTGTTTCATATCGCGGTGGGCCTGTTTCATATTGTGGTGGGCCTGTTTCATATTGTGGTGGGCCTGTTTCATATCGCGGTGGGCCTGCTTCATATTGTGGTCGGCCTGTTTCATATTGTGGTCGGCCTGTTTCATATCGCGGTGGGCCTGTTTCATATTGTGGTGGGCCTGTTTCATATTGTTGTGGGCCTGTTTCATATCGCGGTGGGCCTGTTTCATATTGTGGTGTTCCTGTTTCATAGTGTGGTGGGCCTGTTTCATATTGTGGTGGGCCTGTTTCATATTGTGGTGGGCCTGTTTCATATCGTGGCGGGCCTGTTTCATATTGTGGGCCTGTTTCATATCGTGGTGGGCCTGTTTCATATTGTGGTGGGCCTGTTTCATACCGTGGTGGGCCTGTTTCATATTGTGGTGGGACTGTTTCATATTGTGGTGGGCCTGTTTCATATTGTGGTGGGCCGTTTCATATTATGGGCCTGTTTCATATTGTGGTGGGCCTGTTTCATATCATGGTGGGCCTGTTTCATATTGTGGTGGGCCTGTTTCATATTGTGGTCGGCCTGTTTCATATTGTGGTGGGACTGTTTCATATTGTGGGCCCGTTTCATATTGTGGTGGGCCTGTTTCATATTGTGGTGGTCCTGTTTCATATTGTGGTGGGCCTGTTTCATATTGTGGTGGGCCTGTTTCATATTGTGGTCGGCCTGTTTCATATTGTGGGCCTGTTTCATATTGTGGTGGGCCTGTTTCATACCGTGGTTGGCCTGTTTCATATCGTGGTGGGCCTGTTTCATATTGTGGTGGACCTGTTTCATACCGTGGTTGGCCTGTTTCATATTGTGGTGGGCCTGTTTCATATCACGGTGGGCCTGTTTCATATTGTGGTGGGCCTGTTTCATATTGTGGTGGGCCTGTTTCATATTGTGGTGGGCCTGTTTCATATCGCGGTGGGCCTGTTTCATATTGTGGTCGGCCTGTTTCATATTGTGGTCGGCCTGTTTCATATTGTGGTCGGCCTGTTTCATATTGTGGGCCTGTTTCATATTGTTGTGGGCCTGTTTCATAACGCGGTGGGCCTGTTTCATATTGTGGTGTTCCTGTTTCATAGTGTGGTGGGCCTGTTTCATATTGTGATGGGCCTGTTTCATATTGTGGTGGGCCTGTTTCATATCGTGGCGGGCCTGTTTCATATTGTGGGCCTGTTTCATATCGTGGTGGGCCTGTTTCATATTGTGGTGGGCCTGTTTCATACCGTGGTGGGCCTGTTTCATATTGTGGTGGGACTGTTTCATATTGTGGTGGGCCTGTTTCATATTGTGGTGGGCCTGTTTCATATCGCGGTGGGCCTGTTTCATATCATGGTGGGCCTGTTTCATATTGTGGTGGGCCTGTTTCATAACGTGGTGGGCCTGTTTCATATTGTGGTGGGCCTGTTTCATATGGTGGTGGGCCTGTTTCATATTGTGGTGGGCCTGTTTCATATTGTGGTGGGCCTGTTTCATATGGTGGTGGGCCTGTTTCATATTGTGGTGGGCCTGTTTCATATTGTGGTGGGCCTGTTTCATATTGTGGTGGGCCCGTTTCATATCGTGGCGGGCCTGTTTCATATTGTGGGCCTGTTTCATATCGTGGTGGGCCTGTTTCATATCGTGGTGGGCCTGTTTCATATTGTGGTGGGCCTGTTTCATATTGTGGGCCTGTTTCATATCGCGGTGGGCCTGTTTCATATCGTGGTGGGCCTGTTTCATATTGTGGTGGGCCTGTTTCATATTCTGGTGGGCCTGTTTCATAACGTGGTGGGTCTGTTTCATATTGTGGTGGGCCTGTTTCATATTGTGCTGGGCCTGTTTCATATTGTGGTGGGCCTGTATCATATCGTGGTGGGCCTGTTTCATATTGTGGTGGGCCTGTTTCATATTGTGGTGGGCCTGTTTCATATCGTGGTGGGCCTGTTTCATATCGTGGTGGGCCTGTTTCATATTGTGGTGGGCCTGTTTCATATCGCGGTGGGCCTGTTTCATATCGTGGTGGGCCTGTTTCATATTGTGGTGGGCCTGTTTCATATTGTGGTCAGCCTGTTCCATATTGTGGGCCTGATTCATATCGTGGTGGGCCTGTTTCATACCGTGGTTGGCCTGTTTCATATTGTGGTGGGCCTGTTTCATATCGCGGTGGGCCTGTTTCATATTGTGGTGGGCCTGTTTCATATCATGGTGGGCCTGTTTCATATTGTGGTGGGCCTGTTTCATATTGTGGTCGGCCTGTTTCATATTGTGGTGGGCCTGTTTCATATTGTGTTGGGCCTGTTTCATATTGTGGTGGGCCTGTTTCATATTGTGGTCGGCCTGTTTCATATTGTGGTGGGCCTGTTTCATATTGTGGTGGACCTGTTTCATATCGCGGTGGGCCTGTTTCATATTGTGGTGGGCCTGTTTCATATCGTGGTGGGCCTGTTTCATATTGTGGTGGGCCTGTTTCATAGTGTGGTGGGCCTGTGTCATATTGTGGTGGGCCCGTTTCATATTGTGGGCCTGTTTCATATCGTGGGCCTGTTTCATATTGCGGTGGGCCTGTTTTATATTGTGGTGGGCCTGTTTCATATTGTGGGCCTGTTTCATAATGTGGTGGGCCTGTTTCATATTGCGGTGGGCCTGTTTCATATTGTGGTGGGCCGTTTCATATTATGGGCCTGTTTCATATTGTGGTGGGCCTGTTTCATATTGTGGTGGGCCTGTTTCATATTGTGGGCCTGTTTCATATTGTGGTGGGCCCGTTTCATATTATGGGCCTGTTTCATATTGTGGTTGGCCTGTTTCATATCGTGGTGGGCCTGTTTCATATCATGGTGGGCCTGTTTCATATTGTGGAGGCCTGTTTCATATCGCGGTGGGCCTGTTTCATATTGTGGTGGGCCTGTTTCATATCATGGTGGGCCTGTTTCATATTGTGGTGGGCCTGTTTCATATTGTGGTCGGCCTGTTTCATATTGTGGTGGGCCTGTTTCATATTGTGGTCGGCCTGTTTCATATCGTAGTGGGCCTGTTTCATATTGTGGTGGGCCTGTTTCATATTGTGGTCAGCCTGTTTCATATCGTGGTGGGCCTGTTTCATATTGTGGTGGGCCTGTTTCATATTGTGGTGGGCCTGTTTCATATCGTGGGCCTGTTTCATATCGTGGTGGGCCTGTTTCATATCGTGGTGGGCCTGTTTCATATTGTGGGCCCGTTTCATAACTTGGTGGGCCTGTTTCATAACTATGTGGGCCTGTTTCATATCGTGGTGGGCCTGTTTCATATTGTGGGTCCGTTTCATATCGCGGTGGGTCTGTTTCATATTGTGGTGGGCCTGTTTCATATTGTGGTGGGCCTGTTTCATATCGCGGTGGGCCTGTTTCATATTGTGGTCGGCCTGTTTCATATTGTGGTCGGCCTGTTTCATATCGCGGTGGGCCTGTTTCATATTGTGGTGGGCCTGTTTCATATTGTTGTGGGCCTGTTTCATATCGCGGTGGGCCTGTTTCATATTGTGGTGGGCCTGTTTCATATTGTGGTGGGCCTGTTTCATATTGTGGCGGGCCTGTTTCATATTGTGGGCCTGTTTCATATCGTGGTGGGCCTGTTTCATATTGTAGTGGGCCTGTTTCATACCGTGGTGGGCCTGTTTCATATTGTGGTGGGACTGTTTCATATTGTGGTGGGCCTGTTTCATATTGTGGTGGGCCGTTTCATATTATGGGCCTGTTTCATATTGTGGTGGGCCTGTTTCATATCGTGGTGGGCCTGTTTCATATCGTGGTAGGCCTGTTTCATATTGTGGTCGGCCTGTTTCATATTGTGGTGGGCCTGTTTCATATTGCGGTGGGCCTGTTTCATATTGTGGTGGGCCTGTTTCATATCGTGGTGGGCCTGTTTCATATTGTGGTGGGCCTGTTTCATAGTGTGGTGGGCCTGTGTCATATTGTGGTGGGCCCGTTTCATATTGTGGGCCTGTTTCATATCGTGGGCCTGTTTCATATTGCGGTGGGCCTGTTTTATATTGTGGTGGGCCTGTTTCATATTGTGGGCCTGTTTCATAATGTGGTGGGCCTGTTTCATATTGCAGTGGGCCTGTTTCATATTGTGGTGGGCCGTTTCATATTATGGGCCTGTTTTATATTGTGGTGGGCCTGTTTCATATTGTGGTGGGCCTGTTTCATATTGTGGGCCTGTTTCATATTGTGGTGGGCCCGTTTCATATTATGGGCCTGTTTCATATTGTGGTTGGCCTGTTTCATATCGTGGTGGGCCTGTTTCATATCATGGTGGGCCTGTTTCATATTGTGGAGGCCTGTTTCATATCGCGGTGGGCCTGTTTCATATTGTGGTGGGCCTGTTTCATATCATGGTGGGCCTGTTTCATATTGTGGTGGGCCTGTTTCATATTGTGGTCGGCCTGTTTCATATTGTGGTGGGCCTGTTTCATATTGTGGTCGGCCTGTTTCATATCGTGGTGGGCCTGTTTCATATTGTGGTGGGCCTGTTTCATATTGTGGTCAGCCTGTTTCATATCGTGGTGGGCCTGTTTCATATTGTGGTGGGCCTGTTTCATATTGTGGTGGGCCTGTTTCATATCGTGGGCCTGTTTCATATCGTGGTGGGCCTGTTTCATATCGTGGTGGGCCTGTTTCATATTGTGGGCCCGTTTCATAACTTGGTGGGCCTGTTTCATAACTATGTGGGCCTGTTTCATATCGTGGTGGGCCTGTTTCATATCGTGGTGGGCCTGTTTCATATTGTGGGTCCGTTTCATATCGCGGTGGGTCTGTTTCATATTGTGGTGGGCCTGTTTCATATTGTGGTGGGCCTGTTTCATATCGCGGTGGGCCTGTTTCATATTGTGGTCGGCCTGTTTCATATTGTGGTCGGCCTGTTTCATATCGCGGTGGGCCTGTTTCATATTGTGGTGGGCCTGTTTCATATTGTTGTGGGCCTGTTTCATATCGCGGTGGGCCTGTTTCATATTGTGGTGTTCCTGTTTCATAGTGTGGTGGGCCTGTTTCATATTGTGGTGGGCCTGTTTCATATTGTGGTGGGCCTGTTTCATATCGTGGCGGGCCTGTTTCATATTGTGGGCCTGTTTCATATCGTGGTGGGCCTGTTTCATATTGTGGTGGGCCTGTTTCATACCGTGGTGGGCCTGTTTCATATTGTGGTGGGACTGTTTCATATTGTGGTGGGCCTGTTTCATATTGTGGTGGGCCGTTTCATATTATGGGCCTGTTTCATATTGTGGTGGGCCTGTTTCATATCGTGGTGGGCCTGTTTCATATCGTGGTAGGCCTGTTTCATATTGTGGTCGGCCTGTTTCATATTGTGGTGGGCCTGTTTCATATTGTGGTCGGCCTGTTTCATATTGTGGTGGGACTGTTTCATATTGTGGGCCCGTTTCATATTGTGGTGGGCCTGTTTCATATTGTGGTGGTCCTGTTTCATATTGTGGTGGGCCTGTTTCATATTGTGGTGGGCCTGTTTCATATTGTGGTCGGCCTGTTTCATATTGTGGGCCTGTTTCATATTGTGGTGGGCCTGTTTCATACCGTGGTTGGCCTGTTCTGTATCGTATCGCTCTCGCTCGGCATCGCTCTCTGCATTATCTCGCATACGTGCACGCGCACTGAATAAAGACCACAATGTACCTTTAATCCCAATATTCGTCTGACCACACCCCTATCAGCTTACCCATATAAGCAGGGGTGGGGCCACCCACTCGCCTCCTTCTCGCTTTCACCACAAGGAAGAAGTGCCTCGGTAGATCCCCACACTTGACACCATGATGGAAGAAAGGTTTAGGAGCAGCTTTGGGAAACAAGGATACGTTGACATCATATCTTTATTTTCTCTCTCACTATTTTCGAGAAAATACGGCGATATTGTCTTCGTACTGGAGGGTCTGGAAGATGATGATCATTCTAAAAACCCTCCACCGGTTTTCGTATTGGGAGCACGCCGCTGCATGCTTCTCAACTGCAGTTCCTTGCTGTGATTGTTGGGGTGAAACCTGTCAGGCCACAGCTGAACTGTCGGACATGCCGCTGTTGTGAGAAGCGGTGCGTTCCAGGTTGGGTGAGTAGTGTTTTGCTGGCAGGCTCCACTTGTCTGTTAGTGCTATGGGGGCTACTTGACAATGTTTATGGAAACCGGCCCCAGGCTAGGGTCCTTTGTTCAGCCACCTAGGCGACAGAAGGCCTTGGTCTGAAGACCATTATAGTTTTAACTAGTGGGCCGTGACCATTAACACTGGTGATCCCTGTGTGTTCTGGACGAGTGGACTTCTCTCTGTCACCGTGTTAAGGCCCCATCTTTCATATCCAAATGAGAGTATTCCTTCACGAGGGGATATGTGCATGGATGTGCGATAGCGGCAGATCCATGTTCAAATCAGCTACACAGGCCAGTTTGGTATTGTGCTGATTCCGTCGGGTGTTGGTAAAATCACCGTTGTAAAGCAGTGTTGACATCTTGTTTCTCTGTTCTCTTAAACAGTGAGGAGAGGTTCAGAACGGCGGCCTGTCTGGGTGAGTGTTATGTCATTGTTTACATGTTCATAGCTTACGGTTAGCCAGTCAGCTGTTAACTGCTGCGTTAGCCTGCTGGATCGCTGCATGGCCTGCTTAGGGCCTACTATTAGCCAGTCAGCTGTTAGCTGCGGGGCTAGCATGTCGTGGTCGCTAGGTAACGTTAGCTTGCTGCTATAGGCCATGACTGGCGCGGGGTAGCTTAGCTTCTCGCGCGCCGCCGTGAGCTCGCTTCTGATCGCGTGCGTCGTTAGCTCGGCGTCTCGCAAGCAGAAGCAGTAGCACCCGAACGGTTGGAGCGGCCGTTAGCTTGATGCTATTCTGTTGAACGTGCTTTGATTTTAACATGTTTTACACTCTTGACCGCGACGTCATCCTTGACAGGGGATGTTTCGTCGACCCTGCCCTGAGCCTGGACGGCAAGGTTGCATCAACGGGGGACTGTAGTACGGGTTGGGGCGGTGACGCTACCCAGTTCGGACAACACAGGAGCGGCTGTGTTCCTACGGTGTCTGTGACTGCACTTCGCTGATCTGCGTTCCGGGTAGGAACGGGGTTGACCAGACCTCATAACACGTCTTCTGGTTTTACTTTGCTAAATGTATTGTGAATAACGGTGTTTTTTCCCAAAACGTGTGTTGTTGCAATGCATTTAGGATACGTTGCGGGTTATGTGTGAGCTGTTTTTTGTCACTGGCAGTTAGCTTCTCCGTGCAAATCGGAATGTAATGATCTGGTTGTTGTGTGAGAAACATCATGGTGTTTATATGTACCGTGTACTCACAGCTAAGGTAACTAACCTATGAAGCTATGCTTGGTGACAAGTGAGTAAAAGAATGTTCTTTCTCAGACTGTAATGACAATGAACAGTGTGTTCACACATTAACAGGTTTTCCTGTTTTAACTGGCCGTATTGAGGGTAAAATAGGAGGATTGTGTTTCCCCCCCGGTTCCCTGGGGACTTTTTCATCCTCCTATCAGACATGTTGTGCATTAATTGTGTCTTTTGTGTGGTAGGGATACGATGTAACTCTTAGCTTGATTGCTGAGGTTGTGCTAAATCTGCTGGAGAAACTTATTTCCTAAAGGGAAATTGGTTTGGTTGCTGTCATGTGTGCTTAGCAAGGCCTGTGGTCGATACTAATCAAGAATGATGTATTCTCTCATTGTGAAAAAAACGGCGTTCCTCTGTTGAGTGTTTTTGCCATTTTTTGTAGGTGATGATGGGTTGTGTGTGTCATGTGACCTACAACTGGGTTGTACTGGCCACAGAAGCACATGTGTATGTTGGACCGGGGTTCTTAGAGCCCTCTCTATTCTGTGTTTTTCCTTAGTAAAAATCAGATAGCAGGTTAGCTCATGCGCTGTGTGGAGCTGTGAAACGCGTCATAGAGCTGACTATGACTGTGTCATATTCTCTTTTTGTCGTTACATCGTATCATGGGTGTGGGGTCGTAAAGGGGTGAACTGGTAACCTTTCCTCTCCCCATTGTTCTGTCGGTCAGGGGTACACCCCCTGTCCTTCAAGGTTCCCGTCACGTGGCGGTTCGGCACGTTACGGGGGGGGGGGGGGGGGGGGGGGGGGGAGGGAGTTCCTGGTCCCACGGCCTGGTATATTGGGCGTGTGCACCGCAGGAATTCCCCCGCCATAGAGTACGTCACCGTGCGCGTCTCTGTTGGTAGGACTTCCGTGTGCTGTTCAGGTCCATGTGATGGATCTGTTTTCAGGGGGGGTGGTCAGGGCTCCTCCTCACCAAGCGCCTATTCAGGCCTTCTGTGAGTTCGGACTCCTTCTTCCATGTGAGGAAGCCTCCATCAGAGTACAGAGCCTTCCTCCTCAGATTGTCAAAGTGAGTGGACCCTCTAGAAGGGTCCTTTTCTATTGTATGTATATTCGATTCAATTCGTTTATTGAGTGTGTATGGGTTCAGTGCCTCTTCCCCGGAGGCCCTAAAACCAGTTTTTTACATGGCTCAAGGTGCAATATATTCTTTTCAATCTGTACAGCTCGCGTGGGAAGTCTCTCTGGGGATCCCTGTCTCTTTCCTATGGGAGGGTGGTGGGATGTAAAAATGTGAACATTTTTTACCCCGGCTGTGTAGACTGGGATACATACTGTTGATGCTTCCTTCTTTCTATTCCAGAAGTGTTGGAGTTAGGGAGTGTCACACCCCTCTTGTCGTTCCCCTGGGCGCCTTGGGGATTCAATGACAGGTCTAAATAGCCTGTTCATTGATGGGGGTGTGTCCCGACGCACGTATAGTGCTAGCTCGCTGTAAACAGGCGATTGACTGGCACGCCTTGGTTGCTTGTGGTTGAAACAGCGTTTTTATAAAGCAACTGAGATGGGGGTTTTTCCTCTTCCGACGACCACATCCCATGACCTGGGTGGGTTGTCGATGGATTCTCGTTCATGTCTGGGGGATGATGACGGGATGGATCTGAACATATGTGGTGGGGTCTCACGCCCTTGGGGTGGGCCACCAGGCGCGGTTCGTCCGAACGTCTGGGTGGCGCCTTCTTTTCATGTTAAGATCAACACGCATATCTGCCCTTCTCCTGGAGTAGGCATGTCGGCGTGGTTAGGGCACGGGACTGGTTCTGGTCACGCTGGTCCAGATCAGTTGAACCCGTTGTCCGCCGGGGATGCAGATCTGCTGTTCTGGTACCCTGAGGGACTTGGGCTTTTTTCAGGGGGAAAAAGGCCAGGTCGGTCTGGGTGTCACAGGGTTAAGCGCTATGGAGACCCTGGTTGGGTACGTTTTTACTCAGCACTGTCGTAATGGCTTACAGCCATGCCATTCTGTACACGCTCGATCTCGTCGGATCTCGGCCGCTACACAGGTTGGTCCTGGTTAGTACTTGGTTGGGAGACCGCCTGGGAATCCCAAGTACGGTGTGCTTAGGGGCTGGTTCTCCATTCTTTTTCGCTCCTCTCTCACGCATGGCGGAGAGGGGCCTGTGGGGGTGGTTTTTGACCTCCTCTGGTGACCCTGTGCTTCCCGTACCGCCAGGCCCGGTCCGAAGTAATGTTTCGTCGACCCGTAGGCCTGGGTTAACCCTTTTTTGAAAACTGAAACACTTGTACTGCGGTATAGCCGGTGTATACCCGCAGGTGTGTTTTGGAGTTTTTTCTTGAGGGGTTATAGGAACAACCACCGCATTGGGTAACACCGAGGTGGTTGATTCCCTGGTGTGTTGGAGCAGTGTCAACTCCCGGGTTCACCGTTTGAGGGTGCCCCTGCACGTTCATGACGTCTGCCAATCGTGTCAGCCTTCTCTGCCTCGACCCCTCTGGGTGGGGGTTTTTAAATGGAGGCTTGGTCATGCAACACCGCCAGCTTACGCTCCTTCCGCCGGGGCGGCTGTGTTCAGCTGTCCCCTCTGGCGCCTGTCTCGTCCGCAGTCTCCAGGCTAGGGTTAACAGCCTGTTGCCTGGTTTTTCCCCGGTGCGCTGCCTGCTTCCGTTGGTTAACCTTTTTTGTGTGCTTACGGCCATGCTGACTGCCTGTTCTGCAGGGTCAGTGTGCCAGGCGGTGTACTATTGGGGGGACAGGGCCCGCTCGGCTTACGGCCATACCAACCTGAACACGCCCGATCTCGTCCGATCTCGGAAGCTAAGCAGGTTCTGGCCTGGTTAGTACTTGGATGGGATTCCGCCTGGGAATACCAGGTGCAGTAACTGAGGGGCCTTTGTCCGAATACGCTGGCGATGTGGGGGGCGGGGCACTACGTGCCCACCTGGTGGGGTCTTGATGCTGGCATCATGGACTTCTCCGGGCCCCCATTCTAGGGAGTCCAGTCCTTTTGGTGGGTCTGGGTCTTCCTTCGTGCTCCGCTGCTACGGCCTTGCCACGGGGTTGGGTTTGCCCTTGACCCCGTGATTCTGGGGGCAGTAACGAGGTTGTTCCTCCGTTCGTTCCCGGGTGGCATGCGGGTTGTGCGTGTGTGTAGTCGTGGGGTCAAGCCACGGTCTGCTCACCCTGTGCGTTGAGTTGCTTGAGTGCCTCTTCGCACGGTCGGGTCCGTCGCCCTCCCGTGAAGCCCCTAATAGGGGGGGTGCCCGCCATTAGGGTGGGTCGGGGGGGCTCGGCCCTCCCTGTTCTGATGGTTTGTGGGGGGCTGTCAGCGGGGTGTATTTGTCGGCCGTTGGCTCTCGCTCGGCCTCCCTTGTGCAGAGAGCGATGCCGAGCGAGAGCGATACGATACAGAACGTTAGGTTATGACTATAACCAAGTTCTGTTAGTATAGCGACGCTCGGCATCCGACGCCGCTGCAGCCTTTGACCTCGCCTTGTGGCGAAAGCTTGGGAAGGAGGCGAGTGGGTGGCCCCACCCCTGCTTATATGGGTAAGCTGATAGGGGTGTGGTCAGATGAATATTGGGATTAAAGGTACATTGTGGTCTTTATTCAGTGCGCGTGCACGTATGCGAGATAGTGCAGAGAGCGATGCCGAGCGTCGCTATACTAACAGAACTTGGTTATAGTCATAACCTAACGTTTCATATCGTGGTGGGCCTGTTTCATATTGTGGTGGACCTGTTTCATACCGTGGTTGGCCTGTTTCATATTGTGGTGGGCCTGTTTCATATCACGGTGGGCCTGTTTCATATTGTGGTGGGCCTGTTTCATATTGTGGTGGGCCTGTTTCATATCGCAGTGGGCCTGTTTCATATTGTGGTCGGCCTGTTTCATATTGTGGTCGGCCTGTTTCATATTGTGGTCGGCCTGTTTCATATTGTGGGCCTGTTTCATATTGTTGTGGGCCTGTTTCATATCGCGGTGGGCCTGTTTCATATTGTGGTGTTCCTGTTTCATAGTGTGGTGGGCCTGTTTCATATTGTGATGGGCCTGTTTCATATTGTGGTGGGCCTGTTTCATATCGTGGCGGGCCTGTTTCATATTGTGGGCCTGTTTCATATCGTGGTGGGCCTGTTTCATATTGTGGTGGGCCTGTTTCATACCGTGGTGGGCCTGTTTCATATTGTGGTGGGACTGTTTCATATTGTGGTGGGCCTGTTTCATATTGTGGTGGGCCTGTTTCATATCGCGGTGGGCCTGTTTCATATCATGGTGGGCCTGTTTCATATTGTGGTGGGCCTGTTTCATAACGTGGTGGGCCTGTTTCATATTGTGGTGGGCCTGTTTCATATGGTGGTGGGCCTGTTTCATATTGTGGTGGGCCTGTTTCATATTGTGGTGGGCCTGTTTCATATGGTGGTGGGCCTGTTTCATATTGTGGTGGGCCTGTTTCATATTGTGGTGGGCCTGTTTCATATTGTGGTGGGCCCGTTTCATATCGTGGCGGGCCTGTTTCATATTGTGGGCCTGTTTCATATCGTGGTGGGCCTGTTTCATATCGTGGTGGGCCTGTTTCATATTGTGGTGGGCCTGTTTCATATTGTGGGCCTGTTTCATATCGCGGTGGGCCTGTTTCATATCGTGGTGGGCCTGTTTCATATTGTGATGGGCCTGTTTCATATTGTGGTGGGCCTGTTTCATAACGTGGTGGGTCTGTTTCATATTGTGGTGGGCCTGTTTCATATTGTGCTGGGCCTGTTTCATATTGTGGTGGGCCTGTATCATATCGTGGTGGGCCTGTTTCATATTGTGGTGGGCCTGTTTCATATTGTGGTGGGCCTGTTTCATATCGCGGTGGGCCTGTTTCATATCGTGGTGGGCCTGTTTCATATTGTGGGCCCGTTTCATATTGTGGTGAGCCTGTTTCATATTGTGGTGGTCCTGTTTCATATTGTGGTGGGCCTGTTTCATATTGTGGTGGGCCTGTTTCATATTGTGGTCGGCCTGTTTCATATTGTGGGCCTGTTTCATATTGTGGTGGGCCTGTTTCATACCGTGGTTGGCCTGTTTCATATCGTGGTGGGCCTGTTTCATATTGTGGTGGACCTGTTTCATACCGTGGTTGGCCTGTTTCATATTGTGGTGGGCCTGTTTCATATCACGGTGGGCCTGTTTCATATTGTGGTGGACCTGTTTCATATTGTGGTGGGCCTGTTTCATATTGTGGTGGGCCTGTTTCATATCGCGGTGGGCCTGTTTCATATTGTGGTCGGCCTGTTTCATATTGTGGTCGGCCTGTTTCAAATTGTGGTCGGCCTGTTTCATATTGTGGGCCTGTTTCATATTGTTGTGGGCCTGTTTCATATCGCGGTGGGCCTGTTTCATATTGTGGTGTTCCTGTTTCATAGTGTGGTGGGCCTGTTTCATATTGTGATGGGCCTGTTTCATATTGTGGTGGGCCTGTTTCATATTGTGGCGGGCCTGTTTCATATTGTGGGCCTGTTTCATATCGTGGTGGGCCTGTTTCATATTGTGGTGGGCCTGTTTCATACCGTGGTGGGCCTGTTTCATATTGTGGTGGGACTGTTTCATATTGTGGTGGGCCTGTTTCATATTGTGGTGGGCCTGTTTCATATCGCGGTGGGCCTGTTTCATATCATGGTGGGCCTGTTTCATATTGTGGTGGGCCTGTTTCATAACGTGGTGGGCCTGTTTCATATGGTGGTGGGCCTGTTTCATATTGTGGTGGGCCTGTTTCATATTGTGGTGGGCCTGTTTCATATGGTGGTGGGCCTGTTTCATATTGTGGTGGGCCTGTTTCATATTGTGGTGGGCCTGTTTCATATTGTGGTGGGCCCGTTTCATATCGTGGCGGGCCTGTTTCATATTGTGGGCCTGTTTCATATCGTGGTGGGCCTGTTTCATATCGTGGTGGGCCTGTTTCATATTGTGGTGGGCCTGTTTCATATTGTGGGCCTGTTTCATATCGCGGTGGGCCTGTTTCATATCGTGGTGGGCCTGTTTCATATTGTGGTGGGCCTGTTTCATATTCTGGTGGGCCTGTTTCATAACGTGGTGGGTCTGTTTCATATTGTGGTGGGCCTGTTTCATATTGTGCTGGGCCTGTTTCATATTGTGGTGGGCCTGTATCATATCGTGGTGGGCCTGTTTCATATTGTGGGTCTGTTTCATATTGTGGTGGGCCTGTTTCATATCGTGGTGGGCCTGTTTCATATCGTGGTGGGCCTGTTTCATATTGTGGTGGGCCTGTTTCATATCGCGGTGGGCCTGTTTCATATCGTGGTGGGCCTGTTTCATACCGTGGTTGGCCTGTTTCATATTGTGGTGGGCCTGTTTCATATCGCGGTGGGCCTGTTTCATATTGTGGTGGGCCTGTTTCATATCATGGTGGGCCTGTTTCATATTGTGGTGGGCCTGTTTCATATTGTGGTCGGCCTGTTTCATATTGTGGTGGGCCTGTTTCATATTGTGTTGGGCCTGTTTCATATTGTGGTGGGCCTGTTTCATATTGTGGTGGGCCTGTTTCATATTGTGGTGGGCCTGTTTCATATCGTGGGCCTGTTTCATATCGTGGTCGGCCTGTTTCATATCGTGGTGGGCCTGTTTCATATTGTGGTCGGCCTGTTTCATATCGTGGTGGGCCTGTTTCATATTGTGGTCGGCCTGTTTCATATTGTGGTCGGCCACCACAAATAAACAAACCTGTTGCCTGGGAAACACTACTTTGGTGTCGACATGGTGACATGTGACACGGTGCTGATAGGGGGTTGGCCGACATGGTGACATGTGACACGGTGCTGATAGGGGGTTGGCCGTACTTCAGCCGTAACCTATTACAGGGTCTTTGAAGTGCTTAACATGCTTGATTTAAAATAAAAGTCTAGGTCTGGAATTCCTTGAAAACAGCAACAAATATTAACAAGGTGCTTAAAAAGTCATTGAAATTCAAATCAACCATTCACATTTCATCCATGATAAAACATTTCTGAATCAAGAAATATTTATCTAAAGTGTAACTAATTGTCGGAAATTGGTTTTAAGCCATAAATATTGGATCAGATTTTTTTTCTATAAAAAAACTGCATTTAAAAGTTAATTGTATCCTTCTAAATGATATTTTAAAATTATAAATAGTGCTGGGAAAAGTCCTTGAATTTCATTTTGCAATGTCTGTGGTAACCCTGCTATTCTGTCTTGATGAAGGCTGGCGGTCGTAGCGGAGGCATGAGGAGAAGGTCAGGGGTCACTCTCACACACTCTGGGGACATCCCCTAACCCCCCCGCCCCCGCCCCCGCCCCCCCCCCGCCGCCACACGACTCTAAATCCTCCGTGTTGGAGCTCTGAGGTGAGGTAGCACATTTCCACATTGTCAGATCACGTGTCGTGAAAAGCACCACCTGTCGCTGGACGACGCCATAATGCTGATGATGACACTGGTGTACTGACCTCACCACCAGAGAGGGGGGGCTGTCCGGGCCTGGAAAGGGATTCTGACTTGATATGGCAGACTATTCTATCTGAAGGTGTTCGTTAAGATGCCGTTAAGATTGCAATGAACAGATGTTTTGAAGGATCACAGTGTGGCATGGAAAATACCATAGGGGCGTGGTCTATTGTCTTCATGCAGGTTAGATATAATAGGGAAATTATCTATTGTCTTCCCGCAGGTTAAATATAATAGGGAAATGATCTATTGTCTTCATGCAAGGTAAAATATCATAGGGGCGTGATCTATTGTCTTCATGCAGGGTAAAATACCATAGGGGCATGATCTATTGTCATCAGGGTAACTTTATATGCAACATATATAACATAAATGCAAACATTGCAATGAAGCGTTTGATATTTCTGGTCAACAGTAACTGTATATTGAAGCCCTCTGCTTAAGCTCGAAGCTAATGCTATGGCTTAACACACACACCCCTATGATACCCAGCTGGTTAATAATGCTCTATATAATAATAATAATCTTAGGGGAACACCTACACCACTTAAAATAAACTGACCTAGTTGTCGAAGTAGGCTACACAGAGAAATCAAAATACAGGAATGGACCTAAAAAGATACATAGGCTTGGTCTCCCCAGTCTCCCCACTGTACCTTTGATGCAGTACGTGGAGTACTACTATCTGCAGCGGACAACAGTACATGGTACTAAAAGCGAGTAGAGTTGAGCTGGTACTGTCGAGCGGTGGAAAAGCATCACTAGTTAAACATCAGCTACCTAAGTTACAACTAGCTACCCCCATGGTAAAAGTAGCACCAGGAGCTACCTAAGTTACAACTAGCTACCCCCATGGTAAAAGTAGCACCAGGAACTACCTAAGTTACAACTAGCTACCCCCATGGTAAAAGTAGCACCAGGAGCTACCTAAGTTACAACTAGCTACCCCCATGGTAAAAGTAGCACCAGGAGCTACCTAAGTTACAACTAGCTACCCCCCATGGTAAAAGTAGCACCAGGAGCTACCTAAGTTACAACTAGCTACCCCCATGGTAAAAGTAGCACCAGGAACTACCTAAGTTACAACTAGCTACCCCCATGGTAAAAGTAGCACCAGGAGCTACATAAGTTACAACTAGCTACCCCCATGGTAAAAGTAGAACCAGGCGCTACCTAAGTTACAACTAGCTACCCCCATGGTAAAAGTAGAACCAGGAGCTATTACAACTAGCCAGGGGTGTACAGTACTTGAGTAATTGTACTTTGTTACAATACTTAAGTACTGTTTTGGGGGATTTGTACTTTACTCGAGTATTATTAGGTTTGTATACTTGTACTTTTACTCAATTACATTTCAGAGAAAAAATACATACTTTTTACTCCTTACATTTAAAATACAGACCTACAAAGTACAAAGTACAAATCTTGCAGGTCCAACTATTTTAATTAGTATTTGTTTTTCTGGCCGAACTAACGTTAACGTTATTAATCCTGCGGCCGCTCTTTATTTAAAAACAGCCAATCAAATCCCCATCAATGGAAAATTAACCTGCCCACACCCATGCTGATTGGTCCTTGTGCAAGACTAGAAAGAGGGGGTTCTTTGATTAAACACATCAGAAGAAGCTACAACTAGCTACCCCCATGGTAAAAGTAGAACCAGGAGCTACCTAAGTTACAACTAGCTACCCCCATGGTAAAAGTAGCATCAGGAGCTACCTAAGTTACAACTAGCTACCCCCATGGTAAAAGTAGCATCAGGAGCTACCTAAGTTACTACTAGCTACCCCCATGGTAAAAGTAGAACCAGGAGACCTATGTTACAACTAGCTACCCCCATGGTAAAAGTAGCATCAGGAGCTACCTAAGTTACAACTAGCTACCCCATGGTAAAAGTAGAACCAGGAGACCTATGTTACAACTAGCTACCCCCATGGTAAAAGTAGCATCAGGAGCTACCTAAGTTACAACTAGCTACCCCCATGGTAAAAGTAGAACCAGTAGCTACCTAAGTTACAACTAGCTACCCCCATGGTAAAAGTAGCATCAGGAGCTACCTAAGTTACAACTAGCTACCCCCATGGTAAAAGTAGAACCAGGAGACCTATGTTACAACTAGCTACCCCCATGGTAAAAGTAGCATCAGGAGCTACCTAAGTTACAACTAGCTACCCCATGGTAAAAGTAGAACCAGGAGACCTATGTTACAACTAGCTACCCCCATGGTAAAAGTAGCACCATGGTACAAGTAGCACCAGGAGCTACCTAAGTTACAACTAGCTCCCCGCATGGTAAAAGTAGCACCAGGAGCTACCTAAGTTACAACTAGCTACCCCCATGGTAAAAGTAGCACCAGGAGCTACCTAGGTTACAACTAGCTACCCCCATGGTAAAAGTAGCATCAGGAGCTACCTAAGTTACTACTAGCTACCCCCATGGTAAAAGTAGCACCAGGAACTACCTGTAGCTACCCCCATCATTGTAGATTAGCAAAAGAAAAGGAACAGTGCTCATCCCCTGCTTGGGTACCACTGGGGTGACAAAGCCTATGCACTTTTTTAGGTCCATTCATGTAGGCTACTGTACTAGGGGTGCACCGATGTATCGGTCGGGTATCGGTATCGGCCGATAAGTGCCTTGTTGACTGCAATCGGCCTGTCGGCCGATAAGCTCGAATGTGCCGATGGCAGTAGCCGATAAATATCCATCAATTTGTGTAGCGTCAAAAGACAAAAAAAAGTTCACTCGCGACCTGCACAATGCCGTCCCCAGTCCCCCCCCACACACACACACACAAGCTACTGCATCAAAGTTACTACTTATGACAAGGCATTCGTTTTGTGGCATTAACGTTATATTGTTAGTGTTACACGTTCAATAACATCAGCATATTATTTACCCGAACATAGCAAGCATACTCGTTCATACTAGCTCAGTTCCTTCTGTTGCTCATAGAGCCCTGAGTTTTACCCAGTCTGCAATCTGTTAATAAAGTTTTCAATCAGACATGTATAGAAAGGCTTTGTTTTATTATAACATTTGTTGCAGTAAAATCATTATGCCTCATTTAGTCATCCTGCGGAGCTAAAAGCTAAACGTCGGCCGCACCGCCATTTGTTGTTGTTGTAGAATACGTCAAAATCAATGGCGGACAAAAGCGGAAGTAAAAAATGTATACGCGCTTGCCGATTGGTGGTAACAGCAGAGGCGGGTGCAAGCGGTGTGTGACGTAATTGGCAGAATCGACTGTCAATCAAAATGTCATTGGTTGAGAGCTATGGTTGAGACAATAGTATCCAGCTGCAGCCCGGTACTGGTAGAACTAGTATCTAGCTGCAGCCCGACAGACCATACTGGGAGAGAGATAGTGCTATTTCTTGATGTTTCCTTTTTTTAAGTAAGTAAAAAGGCCTATGTTCATATCGGTGAGCACAATTTGTAACACAAATATACAGTAGTTTCATAAAAAAATAAAATATTACAAAAAAATAAAATATTACAAAAAAATATATATATATATATTTTAAAAAGAAATTGCCACAAATATCGGTATCGGTATCGGCCGATTGTGTTAGTTGAACAATCGGTATCGGTGGCAAATTTTCATATCAGTGCATCCCTATACTGTACATTCCTGTATGGTGGTTTGTTGAATCAATCAATCAATCAATCAATCAATCAATCAATCAATGAAAGGATGACTACACAGCCCGATAGTTGTTATGCCCCATTTTATTATGCTTAGATAATTGTATTGTATTATACTGTATTGTATTGTTTTGTATTCTACTCTACTCCCTAGTTGGAGGAGGACAGCCGCGCCTTCATCGCTGGTGTCCGTGACGGTGACGAGGTGGTGTCTCTCAACGGAGAGCCCTGTGCTGATCTCACTCTCCCACAAGCCACTGCTCTCCTCCACACCTGCACTGACAGCCTGCAGCTGCTGGTCAAAAGGTATCAGTCAGTAGTGGACAGACAGACAGACAGACAGACAGACAGACAGACAGACAGACAGACAGACAGACAGACAGACAGACTCATCAGTCAGTAGTAGGTAAACAGACACATCAATAGTACCCTGTGTTATTAAAGCAGCCATATGAAGACAACTCATTCATCTTTATATAGTACCTGTGTTACAGTGGAGGCTGCTGACAATTTTTAGGTGAAGCACAAATTATTATATTATATTATATATTAAATTATATTTTTAAAACATCCCCCACTGTGTGTCAGTGGTCAGTGGACACAGATGAAAACATATTAACATTAGGTGACAGCGGACCTGACCAGATGAAAACATATTAGGTGACAGCGCACCTGACCAGATGAAATCATATTAGGTGACAGCGCACCTGACCAGATGAAATCATATTAGGTGACAGCGCACCTGACCAGATCAAAACATATTAGGTGACAGCGCACCTGATCAGATCAAAACATATTAGGTGACAGCGCACCTGACCAGATCAAAACATATTAGGTGACAGCGCACCTGATCAGATCAAAACATATTAGGTGACAGCGCACCTGACCAGATCAAAACATATATATTAGGTGAAGGTGACAAGGAAGCCACAGACTCATACCCCCCCCCCGACACTCAACTAACCGCCTCGAACAGTCCTTCATACCAGTGGCCATCAGGCTCCACAACAGTGGGCAGGGACTGCTGCCAGACATCGACCTAGAACTAATAGGAACCCAAGTAGGACAATAACACTACCTTATGCATACTGCACCTTATGTGGATACTGTGATACTGTGAATAATGAATCATGTATATTTCAGTTAGTTAGATAGTAAATTATAACACTACCGTATGCATACTACACCTTATGTGACACTGTGAAAATATATTTCAGTTAGTTAGATAGTAAATTATATTGACCTATTTGTTTACACTGCTTGTGTTGTTTTCACTACCTGTACCCCCCCCCCTTCCCCCATGCTGCTATGATGCCTGAATTTCCCCAAGGGGATGAATAAAGGAATATCTTATCTTAAAAGGAAAGATGAAATTACCTACCTGGGTTCCATCCTATAGAGGCAAATCTTTCCTGTGACAAAATGGGATCCAATGTAATAAAACTAAGTCAACCAACAAACTAGATTCCTGTACCGGATCTCCTCTCTGGTAAACAAGAATACCTTGGAGACTCTAACAGGAGCACTCATTCAAGGGTACTACGACTATGCTTGCACCTCATGGTACCAAAGCACCCCAAAGGCACTAAAAACAAGATTACAAACATCACAAAACAAACTGGTCAGACTACTGCTTGACCTTACTCCTAAAACCCACCTCACCCCTGCCCACTTTGACAACCTAGGATGGCTTAGAGTAGACGACAGAGTACAGCAACTTGCAATGGGCCTGGTCTACAAGATACACTACACCACTAAGATACCCATGTGCATGTCGAAATACTTCCCAAAGGTCAGTGAATACCACGACCACAACACCAGTAGTTCCACAAATCATGTTCAACCCAGATAAAATAATTAAAAAAGTAAAAAAATAAATAAAAAAATTCAAACTTTTTTTTTAATAAAAGAAAAATCGTCATAACTTAGAAATGAGATTGCATAGGTCTATGAATCGATATCGCGATTCTGTTTCGATTAATTGCCCAGCCCTACAGTGTGTACAGTAAGTTAGCTTGGTGATCATCATTGTGATGTACAGTAGGCTAAGCTGGCTAGCTACTGTTAGCATACAAGCTTTTACAAACACTGTAGCCTACTTACTTTTTCATCCACAACTTTTTTTCTGATCCAGATGCATAAGTCCACTTCTTCATGTTGCTCAGTTGCTGGTTTATACTTCGGTCCTAATGTTGGCGCAAAGTTTAATTTAGCCTGTGTTGTTATAGCTGTACAGTTTACTAAACTACTAGCTTGCTATGTTTCACACAGTCAAAACGGGTCCAGCTGCAGGTTCGGAGGTTAGGTTTAGCTCGGGCCAATCTCAAGTTTCTTTATTAGTTGTCATACAGAAGTACAGAATACTTTTATACAAAATGCTTCTTTCTGTTACATTTTGTATAAAGGTATTCTGTACTTCTGTATGACAACTAATAAAGAAACTTGAGAAACTTGAGATTGGCCTGAGCTAAACCTAACCTCCGAACCTGCAGCTGGACCCGTTTTGACTGTGCGATGCAGCAATCTCTGATTGGATTTTAAAGGCTGCCAATCATTCATCCTCTGTGTATTATTGGATTGTCAAGGCTGTCAATCATTCAATCCCCCATTCAATGGCAAGAGTTTAACTGCACAGACCGTGCTTAGATGAAGTTAATAGCCTATTTTGATTGGCTATTATTTATTATTTATTTAAATTGGGTCAACCTGTGCAGATATTCTGCACGAATATTACTGCAGTCATCACTGCAGTGCAGGCCTGCTCAGAGCTGTCAATTTTGAAGAAAAAAAATATGCACTGGCATTTTTTTACAGAGGAAAACATTTCTAATAAAAATAATAATAATAATAATAATAATAATAATAATAATAATAATAATAATAATAATAATAATAATAATAATAATAATAATAATAATAATAATAATAATAATAATAATAATAATAATAATAATAATAATAATAATAATAATAATAATAATAATAATAATTAAAAAAATATATATATGTAAATTAATTATGAATTTGAATTTCACGTGTTGTCATAGAGAAACCTCCACTGCTGTGTTATGAAGCAGCCATATGAAGACAACTCATCCATCTTTATATAATAGTACCTGTGTTATGAAGCAGCCATATGAAGACAACTCATCCATCTTTATATAATAGTACCTGTGTTATGAAGCAGCCATATGAAGACAACTCATCCATCTTTATATAATAGTACCTGTGTTATGAAGCAGCCATATGAAGACAACTCATCTATCTATACTAGTACCTGCGTGACCCGTGCTGCAGCGTACAGTATATCTGTGGTGAGTTCCACCTGAGCCGCGTGGCACCGGGTCGGCTCGCAGTAGGATTACAGAGAGACACAATACAGTATTTGCATTTAGATAGCATGTCGCTTTATGGCTCTCCATCCTACAAAGATGGGTGGAGCGTGACGGGGTAGATAGTACTCGCATGCATGTGTGTGTGTGTGTGTGTATATGTGTGTGTACACATGCGTTCGTGTGTGTGTGTGCCTCATTGACCTTTGAGTTGCTTAGCCAGGGTCAAACCAGCTGTTCCCGATCTGTGTGTCTGATGCAGCTGTTCAGCACTGACTCCTCAACACAAGATAAAAGATACAAGATACAAGATACTTTAATGCCACACAACTATGGTTGGTGGTAATCGTTTGCGGTACAGCAGTTATTTAAGCACTGGGACATCAACATGGAACATCAAAGACGCCTCCCACCTCCCAATCCCCACAATAAATACATAAAACATACAGGATAGTCACATATAACAAGTGTCAGTTAGTGTCAGTTCAATTCAGTTCATGTTCACTTGCCCGTCTGTGCAAGGGGGGGGGGGGGGGGGGCTGCAGGTCAGCTCAACATGCAGTGCAGCTGTTCAGCTCTGACTCAACACCAGTGTTAATTTCGTCAGCTATTTTTTATTTTAGTTTTAGTCAAATGCTCTTTTTTCGTTTTCATCATAGTCACCTTAATTTATTTTTCGTTTTAGTCCATTTTAGTCAACTCTGCCCTGTCAAGGCTAACCGCAGTAACTCGAAAAAAGTCTAAATTGAGTTATGAGTGAAATTGAACTTGTCAATAAATGTTTTATCTTGTGACCAAGTTTCAGATGTTAATGTCGCTCAGTTGTGGAGATATGGGGTTTTAAAAACTGCAGTAACTATAAAATCACACTCAAAACCCAGGCAGACCGCAGTAACTTCCAAACAGTGAAACTGAGAAAAATGGCTTTAAAGTGTTTTGACTTGCCATCCCAAATGTGTTATAGGTAGATAGATGATAGTACCCAGATTTAACATGTATTAATGAAGTAATCTTTAGGCATACAAAAATATGACGTAATTATTTTAATTAACCCCGAAAAAGCAGATACTGCACTCTGCTGCACGATTTCCTTAAATAAGTATACAGGCAAAGTGCAGTAACTTCAAATACAATGTTGTTTTCCCTCCAGCTTTCATAACTTAACATAGCCATTTTGAAAATGAAATTTAACACCTGAATATATTGGAATGATGATGATCCAAATAAAATGGCTAGGTTAAGTTATGAAAGCTGGAGGGAAAACAACATTGTATTTGAAGTTACTGCACTTTGCCTGTACATTACCTGTATAATTATTTAAGGAAATCGTGCAGCAGAGTGCAGTATCGTAAGGTTATGTATATAACCAAGTTCTATGAATTATGGTGACGCTCAGCGTCAGTCTGCACTTCGTGTTCACTTCGTGCACGAGCACTGAATAAAAAATTCCACAATGTACCTTTACATCCCAACATTCGTCTGGCCACACCCCTATCCGCTTACCTTCATAAGCAGGTGTGTGGTCACCTACTCGCCTCCTTCCCAAACTTTCACCACAAAGTGAGATCAAGGGCCGCAGTGGCGTCCTGACGCTGAGCATCACCATAATTCATAGAACTTGGTTATATACATAACCTTACGTTCTATTTCATTATGGCTCCGCTCAGCATCAGTCTGCACAAGAGGAGCTGAGCGGAAGCCAGAAGCTCGACAAATGTACCCCGCTGAGGCCCCCCACAACCATCAGACCGGGGAGGACCGAGCCCCCCGACCCTCCCTAATGGAGGGATACGCTCCCTATTGGAGGACGGGAGGGAGACTGATCCGACCGTGAGAAGAGGAACTCAAGCAACTCAACGCACAGGGTGAGCAGACCGTGGCTTGACCCCACGACTACGCACACGCACAACCCGCATGCCACCAGGGAACGAACGGAAGGAACAACCCTCGTTACTGCCCCCAAAATCACGGGGTCAAGAGCAAACTCAACCCCGTGGCAAGGCCGTAGCGGCGGAAGGGGCGTATGCTGGCACTGTTGTGCACCATGACCTCCATCAAAAAAAACCCACCCAGAGGGGTCGAGGCAGAGAAGGCTGACACGATTGGCAGACGTCATGAACGTGCAGGGGCACACTCAACCGGGTAACCCGGGAGTTGACTCTGCTCCAACACACCAGGGAATCAACCACCCTCTTGGTACCACATACGGTGGTTGTTCCTATAACCCCTCAAGAAAAAAGGGTTATCCCAGGCCTACGGTTTCAACAAAACATTACTTCGGACCGGGCCCGGCGGCTCGGGAAGCACACAGGGTTACCAGAGGAGGTCCAGAAGACCACCCCAACAGCCCCCTCTTCGCCATGCGTGAGAGAGGAGCGAAAGAAAGGAGAACCAGCCCCTTATAATAGTGCCAGGTACAACGTGTACCCAACAAGGGTCTCCATAACGCCTAACCTCGTGACACCCGGGCCGACCCGGCATTTTTCCCCCCGAAAAAAGCACAAATCCCTCAGGGTACCAGAACAGTAGATCCGCATCCCCGGCGGACAACGGGTTAACTGACCTGGACCAGCACGACCAGAACCAGTCCCGTGCCCTAACCACGCCGACATGCCCACTCCAGGAGAGGGGGCAGGTATGCGTGTTGATCTAAAACATGAAAAGAGGGCGCCACCCAGACGGTCCTATTTATACCGCGCTCAGTGACCCACCCCAAGGGCGTGAGACCCCTCTACTTATGTTCTGATCTATTCCGTTAACATCCCCCAGATATGAACGAGAATCCGTCGAGACCCAGTAACAGGCTCTCGGAAGAGGAAAAAATCCCCCATCCCAGTTGCCCTATAAAAACGCTGTTTTATTAACAAGCAACCAAGGCGTACTAGCCTCCCGCATGATTCTTAAAGGGGATGTAAAGGCCATATGAGTGTTTTGTTTATTAATATTATTATTATTGTGCTTAGGATAGTGTCTTATTTATATTTGAACACTAGAGGGCTCTCCGCCTCCATTATAGCCACTCTTCTATAAATAGCCTAGCTAATCAATGGAATCGTGTGCACCTGCCGAGGATTTACTCTCAAACCTGCTTTCACTGTTGGAACTGCTTATCTGTAACAAACAATTGACAACATCATCATACATCTTTCCTTTGGACAATAAAACCCTGCAAACTACATCGGCTGCAACTTGGACATTCAACTCATTCAACATCCACAACGTTGATTGCTGAGTATAGGAAATATCTAAGTGGGTGCATCGTGACACTTGTCGATTCATTGGGGAGCAACAAGCGGCCACTACAGGGGACATGTACTATAAATGTCATTTTTCAGTCTCTAGCATTGTATTATAGTAATAGGAGTTAGTATCAATGTGTTTTAGTCTCTAAATACCATATTGGCGGATTGCTCTGATTCAGCTCAGATAATTTCCTGCTCCAGTAAATTAGTCCATCCTGATTTGAAGGCCTGAGTCACGTCATTCAGGCTCTGGGTAGAAGACAGTGATGTGATTGGCTCTGTGGTTGTAGCTAATGCCCGCCCACTTCCTCATACAGCGAGGCAGATTGAAACCCGACACCTCTGCATACTCTGGAGGGAGAGAGAGAGAGAGAGATAGAGAGGGAGAGAGAGGGAGAGACAGAGAGAGAGAGAGAGGGAGACAGAGAGAGAGAGAGAGGGAGGGAGCACTTGGGGGGGGGGGGACCTGCCGCGCCACACGGGAGAGGGGAGGAAGGGAGGCCCCCCCCCCCACACAAGCTGCTGCAGGGAGAGAAAAAACGAAAGGAAGAGACGGCCTGTCTTTTTTTTCTATCTCTCTCTCTCTCTCTCTCTCTCTCTCTCTCTCTCTCTCTCTCTCTCTCTCTCTCTCTCTCTCTCTCTCTCTCTCTCTCTCTCTCTCTCTCTCTCTCTATCTCTCTCTGTCTACCAGTCGCAGACTGTGTGGACTGACTGTCACTCAAAGTGCTTATGGGCGGAGCCAGGCCATAACAGCCTGAAATCTTGGAGCTGAAAAATTATGGTTTTTAGTACTTGATTAGAAATATAAAACAATGCATTTTTTTGAAAAAAACCTTACAGATGTCTTCAATAGACTAACAGGAATTGTGTAAAGTTGCCCAAATAGTGCTAGGAATAGCAGTACATGTCCCCTTTAACAGAACACCCCGAGCCAGCACTATGTATGCGTCGGGACCCAAAACATACAGTATCAATGGACAGTCTAACCAGACCCCACATTGATCCTTCAAGGCGCCTGGGAGAATGAGAAGGTTGCTTCATATTCTCCACTCTTTTTTATTAAAAAAGAAAGAAACACCGACTGACATGAATCCCACGTGACGCAGCCGAGGGTAAAAATTGTTTACATCTTTACATCCCGCCACCCTCACCACAGAGGAGAGACGGAACTCCTCAGAGAGACTTCCCACGTGAGTCGTAGATTGAAAAGTCACGGTAACATTGAGTCATGTGACCAACCAACTCAAGTTACACGTATATCGAGCGTAGTAGAACAGTAAGTTCCTACGCTCTCCCCCCGACAACTTGACAACAACAGACCCTACATACGGGTCTAACTCACGGAAGCCGTCGTCCAATAGAAACGTGCCTAGTGACGTTTGCTATGACGGGGGGAAACCCAAGACTCAATCGCCTGTGATAGGTGCGGAGTGGGAAACCCTCCCCCCCCCCCCCCCCCCGTGCCAAGCTGCCTAACAGCTTGACCCTGACCGAATGAAAAGAGAGTCCCAGAAACCCCCTGATCAATCAGAAGAGGGAAGGAGGGGTTTATCCGGTACCCCCTCGCAAGCCCAACCCTCGCATATGACAAAAACAACAGCCATATGATACCTTCAGTAGCAATGCCAATGAATAGCGCAAGCTAATCCAATGCACGCTAGCCACATACTTATCTGTGAACAGGGTTTATAGCAAGGCCAAGTTGTGTGTGTGTGAACCCGACACAACTAAGACACAGAAAAATCTGATAGAAGAGAGAGCGGCTGAGCCGCGGTACGTTTTCATACGAGCATTACTGCAAACCAACACAATAGTGTTGCAGCTCAATATCACTGTTTAAGCAACAGAGCACACAACTAACCTCTACCTTTATGTGGAGATTCAGGTCGAGGCAGAAAAAAACCTTTTTCAACCGAGTGTAGGCTGCAGGCCTTGCTTAAGCTCTAACATGAAGTAACGTCTAGCCCTCCTATCAAACCCATACTAGCGAAAGATTCACACGTTGCATCCCCATCATATGTCCCTTTAGGAGGGACTCTTTATTTTCCAACAAAAATCATAGAGGGGCCGGGAAGGGAACAGGGGGGGGACCACAGAGGGAAAAAGTCAATGAATTTAGCTACGCCTGCCACGAGCCGCTTTCCACCCCGTGGAGCCCCGGAGGGATGGTAAACGATCGGCGGCTGGTCTCGATGATCCCTACCGTCACCTCCGGGCGTAGATGGGCCGGCTGCAGTGGCTGAGGCGCCCTCTCTCCTCCTGGCCTTCTTCGCCGAAGGTCCAGCAGTGGCGGTGGTAGCAGCGGCGGCCACGGCGGAGGAACCTCGACGACGCGGCGGCCGTCTGACTCCACCGGCAACATCGGGAGGGGGGAAATGAGGCTGGAGCACGGAGCGCTCCTCCTGCATCTCCCTGCAGGTTGAGGTCATCAGCTGCAGTGCCGACCCGAATAGTCCAGCCTCGGAGAGGGGTGCTGTCAGAAGGGGAGTCTGCGCACTTTCCCAGCGGCTATAGCCTGCGGCTGAATCAGATGCAGGATGGCTCCTGCCGACTGGGCGAGCTGACCATGCTGTAAATCAGTCAGCCCCGTGCCGCCCGTCAATATCCCGGACATGAATCTCGCCAGCTGCGCAATGTTAGAAGTGGCAGCTAGAGATTGTGTTCCGGTGATAAATGACTGGTCGCTCCAAAATGCCAACCGCCTCGCCGATTTCCCTTGGGGGACCGGCTTCCGTAACGGCTCCCACACCACCTCAGGACAAAGGAGCGCCGCCATCGGCCTATCAAGCCGTGGCACGCCCTCCTTCATGCCATCTACCAAACCCGCCACCCGCGTGACATGCACGTAGGCGGGAGTAAGGCCCATGATGTGGGAGACCACCTGGCCCTGACGGACGTAGGCCGCCATTGAGGGGAAAAATGGGTAGACAACGTCCACCCCTCTCACCGGGCGACGTTGCCATAGATGACCTATGAGATCGTCAGGGACAGGAACAGGCAGTGGCTGCGGCAGCGGCACGCCGTTTGCGACTGCCGCCGCCGCCATGAGCTCGGGGAACAAAGCACGCAGTTCCCCCTGCATACTTTCCTCCTCCGAGCCCGCGTCCCTCACATGCAGCAGACTACTGGTCAAGGAGCCACATTCTGATGTGGCTGATAGCAGGGCATCCCGCCGCCGAGTCGGAGGTTCTAACCCAACATCCGCGGACAAGGAACCCCAAGGAGACATCTCACCCCCCTCCAGTGTTACCTGGACGGGCGGGAGACATGTCTCCACCGGGCCTTCAAACAAGAACCCGTCCGCCTCTATCATGTAGCCCTCTGTTTCCATCGGCCATGTAGAGACAGATGCATCCTCATCCGACTCCAGCAACTCACCAAAACCAGGCCGTTCGCATCTGCAAGCCACCATCTTGCGACGGGAGCGAGCTGACGCAAAAAGTTTGCGTCTCAAATCCCCCGAAACCAAAGGAGCCGGCCGCCCAACAGCGGACGACTCCCCGGAAGCAGAGGAACCAGAGCCGGAACCAGGCCATCGCACAGGAGACGGCACTGGTGCACCAGCTCCTTGGAGAGGCAAACTACCCATCGGACGCCTACCGGGCGTGGCTGCCGACCACGAGAGAGGCCTCAACCCCGCTCCAAGACGCATGACAGAGGCGGCGATGGAGAACCGCTGGTGAAGAGTGGCGTTGCGAGCGCGACCCTCCGAAGTAGACATTATGACTTCGCTTTTTTCTTTCGAAATATATGAGAGAAGAAAAAAGCATGAAAAAATGTAAACACGTCTCAACTTTCTTCAGCTAACAACCTTGTCAAGTGTGGGATCTACCGAAGGCACTTCCTTGTGGTGAAAGTGAAGAAGGAGGCGAGTAGGTGACCACACACCTGCTTATGAAGGTAAGCGGATAGGGGTGTGGCCAGACGAATGTTGGGATGTAAAGGTACATTGTGGAATTTTTTATTCAGTGCTCGTGCACGAAGTGAAGTGCGTGCAGACTGATGCTGAGCGGAGCCATAATGAAATAGAACAGCTTTTTTGTGGTTAAGGCGAGACACTGCAGGTGAATAGTCAAATATACTTTTTTTGTTGATTTTGAGATTTTGCTTCCTAAACATGTCTTCTATGAAACTAGTGACAATAAAACGTCAATAACACACATTTAGTTGTTTATTTTACATAATTTTGCCTTATTGCATCCATAAATGTGCACATATTTAATGGGGAAGTGCCTCATTTGCATATATAAACATAAATTTCAGAAAACTTGCAATATATTTTTTCTTAGTTTATATGTACATAACAAATTAGGAAAGTTTCATAGTGATATCTATTCAAATATTTTTTGCCTATTAGGGGGTAACGGAACGTAGGCCAAATGCGTCCACATTTTTATAGGATTCTATCACATTTTCATAACAATAGCACCCTGCACCGTTTTCATTGAGGTTTCTTACAAATTAACGATGCTTTATCTTGTCCTTTATATGCCGATTATCATTAGAATCTTAAATTGTACCATATGTCCCCCTTTAGACAACATATGTAACGCTACCAGCGCACTTTTGTTAAGATAATTAGTTGGCCATTCGCGGCCGCTATACCGAGGTCGCAGTAATAGTTTAACGCTGTTCAGATCACGTCGGAGAATAAAGACACATCCCAGTGACATGCGACCTGTGCTAACGCTCTTGGGAAATGCAGTGTTGTAGTTCTCAACATTTTCAGCCTTTAATTTTAAACCAATGCTGCCATCTACTGACAACAAAAAAGTGTTGTCTAATCGTCACCTTGAGAGCTACTTCCGTATACAGCGCCGCCCCAAACCCATTCTAGAGATTCCCACTTTTTGCTGGGAGTGGGGCGTGGCCGTATTTGGTCCCAGACAATAAGAGTGGCTGCAATTGGTCACTGTGACGTTACTACACTGTACTACACTGTTTGTAGCCTGTGTGTAGTTCTGTTCAGTTCAATAACATCATTATTATTATTATTCAGTTATCAGGCATGTGTTTAGGTTGTCTATTACTAATGGTTTGATTAGGTATTGTGTTTGTAAATATCTGTTTAAAAAAAAAGTATGGCATTTTACAATGCAGAACTTTGAAGGCGTTTTCCCAAAAATGAGTTTTAAGAGTTTTTCCTCATACTCTGAGCCAGAAATCTCCACTTCAGTAGCACTCACATACACCAAACCTTCCAGTTCTATTCATATCTATGTTCTGAAGGTATTTACAGAAGGGTTTGTTGATATCGCATTCATACCCTGATTTATATCACATTTGATTCCTAAAAACATGGCGAAATATGGAATTTTACCATAAAAATGGACTGAATGGAGTATTTTCTGATTTATGGAGTGATAAAAAGAGATATCCAAAATCCCCTCTGTAATAACCTTTGGCTCTAATATGTCAACAAAATGAAACTATAATTTTGAAAATGGCTTTATCCAATGTTCAGATTTCTGTCCTGGAATTATATGCAAATTAGTGCATATTTAAGTAGATAATGCCTCATTTGCATATTTAAACATACAATTTCAGAAAACTTGTAATACAAAAAAGTATTGTCTTAATATAAGTAATCAACTGGGGAAGTTTCATTGTGATATCTATTAGTTAATTTTTGTACCCTATTCACCTGCAGTGTCTCCCCTTAATTAAAATAATTACGTCATATTTTTGTATGCCTAAAGATTACTTCATTAATACATGTTAAATCTGGGTACTATCATCTATCTACCTATAACACATTTTGGATGGCAAGTCAAAAAACTTTAAAGCCATTTTTCTCAGTTTCACTGTTTGGAAGTTACTGCGGTCTGCCTTGACAGGGCCTACAGCATTTTAGTCTCGATTTAGTCTTTTTTGTTTAGTCTCGCCACTCAGTTACAGCCTCATAAGTTGGCGTGAGTTTCTTCTAAGCAAAAAAAGATAAGGTTAGTGCTAGCTGGTTAGACTTATGTAAGCTATTTAATGTGTTCTATTGTGGAGGATCAGCATAATGTAGCGATCCCTCATGCAGTAATGTAGGGAAGAAAGAGGAGAGTTTCCTTTTCTGTATGGTGCTTTATTTCGGTTTTACAGGTTGATCATGTTCATACACAACACTACGCTAGCTTCACAACAACAATGTAACATCCGGTCTGTCCTCCCATATCTCCCGGGGGGAAACAACACCCAACTAGAGCAACACACAAAACCCCAGAACATTACAATAATTCACCCACGGAACGATGTGTTGGGGATAAGGGTTCCGCACTGACAATTATGTTTGTTACTTTCCTGTCAGCAAACGAGTTACTGTTAGGTAGCAAGTAGCAAGTTGAAGTTCAATAAACGTTTAGCAAGATTTTATTCTGCAAACTACATTTTGTGTCGTCTTTTTTTTAGTCAACGACATTGCGTGAATAATTTCATCACGTTAGTGTCACATGATCTCCATTAACGTGACATCTCGTCTCGTTTATGTCAGGGGAAAAAGCTTCGTTGACGACCATAATACTTTGTCATAATTTCCATTGACTAAATTAACACTGCTCAACACGCACCACAGGTCAGGTGTTCAGCACTGGTGGTATGTCATCGACTGTTGGTGTGATTTGATTTGATTTGATTAGACTTTTTTTTAAATACAAGATTCCAGAAAAACGTCAAGCAGTGGCGTCATTTCAATAAAAGCCAAGGTATGGCGAGGAGGGAGGGGGGGGGGGGTAGGGGGAGGTTTCCCCCCCTTGGTGGATTTTTTTGTCAAATCAGTTGTGCAATAGTCACTTTTGGTGAGTTGTTTCTATACAATTAACTTATATGACACAAAAACACATTCACAAAAAGTATGGGTTACTGAATGCTGAACTGCACTGTTATAATCACTAAGCCATTGTAAGACCTTATCTGTGTCCCTATATCACTTGTCTCTGCTGCCCTTTGATTAAAAAAGGTCCCTATGTCCATTTCTCTTTTTTGGGCATATTTCAGTTAGTCACAGTAAAAGTCACCTAGTAAAAGTGAGATAGTTGACAATATCAAAACATGCTAGGGCTGTACCGAATAGTTCGAAGCTTCGTTCATAATGTTGACATTCAAATTCTAAATCAACATAAAAAAAAAATATTAAATTTTTTTTTATAAAAAATTATTTTTTATTTATTTTTTATTTTAATTTGCCAAGGTATGGCGAGTGCCATACCTTGCCATACCAAAATGACACCCCTGATGTCAAGGATGCTACACAAAAAGGTCAAGACTTATTTCCATTGTGGTCCTTGGTCTCAGACAGACAAGCAATACAAAACATGACCATAAATAACAATTTGACAAACTACATACAGTAGGGAGGTGTAGTGGTGACGTCATTGCCGTTTTCCGCGTTCCACCCTCTGTCCAACGCAATGTATTTCCCCATTGCCCATTTCTAAATTGTCTAGTTTAAAACAAATAAAGCATTAACATTTGCATGGTGTACCTTTCTGTGCTTATTCATCCACAATCTATAGCTCAACATGAAAATATTCGCAATTAATCATAAAAAAAAATCATCAAATTTGATTTCAACCAAAAATGCTTAAACAATAATGTTAGTGATAGAAGGGAACTAATTTTGTGCTAAAATTTAAAGCTTTTCAATTTCCATGTGGCAGAATTGTTACAATAGCCGATAATCCATTTTCCCAATGATAAATCCCTATACGGGTGGAACAACCAGTGACGTCAGACTACACCTCCCTATAGAACATTTTAAATGCAGTACAACAATGTATGAGACAACATTTTCATGCATTTTAAAATCTAGTTTTTAACATTGTCGAGGAGCCATGATTTTACTTTTCTTAGAATTGTGTCGGCTACTGATGCATTTTAGCTATGATGGTAGCAAATTCCAATTTGTGGCTCCCCAGAATTTAAAAGAACATTTGCTCATATTTGTTTTGAACCTTGGAATATGCAGGTCGGCAATGCTGGCTCTGGTGTTATGGGTATGCATGTCCCATGCACGCCCCTTACGTGCCCTCGTCATCAGATGTCGTCACTGGTGGCGTCCTAGAGCGATATCTAGGGTGCTGGGGCACACGGCTACTGTTGGGGGTGGGATCCGTTTACTGTAGACCGAGTTGGATTGAGTTCCTTTCTGTCATGTTTTCACTGTGTGTTGTGTACAACAGTTGTGGGATACGACCCCTTTTCACAGTCCATGTCTCAACGCACAAAAACACACCATGGTCTACCCATAAAACTCTGTATAGTGCTGTATATACCGTATATATACATTTATATATTTATATTTTCCACATATATATACTGTATATATCCAGATCTGTCTGAATATACCTGCATATCATCCTTCTATATACCTACTGCATATAACCCATATAACTCTGTATGATAGCATGTACAATAATGCTGTATATACCATACATATATATATATTCTTACCATATATAAATTATATATATACACATCTGTCTCTACATACCTGCATATAATCCTTTTTACATATATGTAGATACTATATCTATATCTGTACATATCCCTTACCTAGTATTACGCTGCTGGCCAGTATGACTTACTACCATAGTGTTTTTATACCTGTATCACTGTACATATTAATAATACAACTCTGTACATACTTCTGATTAGCTCTATTACTCAGTAGTACTAATTTATATATTTTATAACCGGTTTAATAACATGTACATTGTATTGCACTTTACTGTTACATTTACACTCTGGTTGGATGCCAAACCTATTTTCGTTGTACTGTACTTGTGCTGTATGAGTCTATGATGACAATACATTTGAATCTAATCTAATCTCCCCTTCATGATTGAAGTGGATATAATAGGTAAAGTCAATGAAGGAATATAGTTTTCACCTAGTCAGCGACAAATGTCTATAAACCACTTTACACCCAGCATTAAAGAATCCTTTACATTGTAGGGGAGAATAACCAGCGTTCCAAATTATCATACAGTCGGAATAGTTATTTATAAAAAAAAAGAATTAAAAGCTAGTGTTGCTGTTTTGTATATCCAGCGTATATCCTGTATATTCCTCAGATTCCACATTCAGCCTCATAGGTCTATAGTCAGATTCACGGTGGTAGCCTTTCATCCCCTAGTCTCGCAGGGAACGTCAGCATGTGGATATCAATATGCTTTTAGTACCCCGTCATTCATCCCCCCTCGGAGGAAAGGATTAGTCACTAAGGCAGGGGTGTCAAACTCATTTTCACAGAGGGCCACATCAGCATTATGGTTGCCCTCAAAGGGCCAAAGACCGTATAAATGTTAATGTAATGTAAAATAAATGTAGCTACTCATTTACATATTGTTAAACATGTTGTTTCTGTATTTATTACTTATTCAAGTTATACATATTGCATATGCATTTGCATAGATGTAAAAATATGTTAGCTTATGTTATTTTAACAAATAATTTTAGTTTATCAGAACCCCATATTACTCCATTAATCAATGATCAAACCATTCAAGTAAATAACAAAGAAGAAGATCATCAAATACAAGCTATGACATTAAGTTTGTTCAAAACCTTTTTGTCACAGTCAAGAGGGGCAGAACTAACAACTGAGCTGCAAAGAACACGTGGGACAGATGTAGCAGATGTTACAAAAACAAATGGCTGCACACAACCTTGCAGAGGCCATACATCCAACTAATGGAAGATAATTTAATTAACTTTAATTAACAGATTGCAGAATGGGTACAGTACAGTACAGCTCAATACACACAATTGTTAAGGGGATGCAGACCAGAGAAAGACTTTCGACTTGTTTACATCAGGGTCCACCATTTTCAATTCGTAATGAAAATGTGTCTGCATGAACACACAACTGTAACTGTACTCAAAAATAACAAAATAAGGGTTGTCTCAGTTCACAACTATATTGGTCAAGTTTTGGGTGGGACTTGTTTGCGTCCCTACAGCTTCTTATTCAATTGAGCGAGATGCTCGGTTATGTCACACAGCCAGTTTGCATCTGACAGTTCAGACAATATTTCTTCAACCCTTTGTTACCTATTCCGCCTGGATCTTTTTTGTATTTTGGGCTGTAAAATTGTCAAAGAATGTCTGAGGAGTAAGTGCTTTTGGCTTTTTTCCTTTGTTACTTCATCAATACCTTACATGTATGTGTAAGAATGTGTAATAACTAAGGCTGTCAAAGTTAAAGCTTTATTAACGCATTAACACACAATTATTTTAACGCCGCTATTTTTTAACCCAAGATTAATGTTTAAAAAAATATATAAATCATTTTTTTTTTTTTTTTTACCAGAGCTCTTGGGGGCCACATCAAATGACGTGGCGGGCCACATTTGGCCCGCGGGCCATGAGTTTGACACCTATGCACTAAGGTCTAATTGAGTTCAATTCAATAATTGTACGCACGGATAATGACATTCTGTTTTTCAACTCCTCCTCTGTGACTTTGAAAGGGGAGGTTATTAAAGGGGAGCCCCATTGAAATGTGATTACTTTCCACCTCGGTGGTTCCGTCCAGTCGTTTAACATGATAATGAATTGAATTTGCTAGATTGCATTGACCACTTGATGACTGGGAGAGGGGATCATGGAACACAAGCCCGTGGCCCCCTCTGCTCATTGATTATGCTGCCTATGATTACTATCACAATCTAATTCTCAAAAGAAAAAAGGATTTCTGCTCACGCCTTTCTGAGGGACAGATACATCCACGTGAATATTGGCATGAAATATTCCGCTTAAAACCTCTTAACCCTGGTCATGAAAACTACTTTTTTGAAATATTTTGAGTGTGTGTGTGAGCACAGCGGTGCCTGTGTTTATTATTATTTCATGAAATTGGGTAAATATCTTAATTTTACATATATGTTCATTGTCTCAAAAGCTTATAACATGAAACACTCTAGAAAAATAGTTACAGTATTTAGTGCCTTGTTTACCCCTGGTCATGTTTTCTACTCTCCGTCCGCTCCCATGTTAAAACGGCATTTTTAACCATTTTTAAATCTGCTCTCATTCGTTCAATTCTCTATATATTTACCAAACCTTTGTATATTCCACAAGCTAAGAACCCCGTCTAGGTTAGGATGTGCTGTTACCGATGTAAAACACATGGTGGCGTAATCGCTCTACAGATAACTTTGCCACAATTCAGGGGAGCTGAGATAGGCTGTACCGGGCTGCCGGTGATTGAAACTCCGGAGACATGGTTTGGGGTGGTGGGGGGGGGGAGCGAGTGGATTTTCTAAGACAGAACCAGAGACGAACCGGACCGCGCAGTCGACAGCGCGCCACACGCCGAAACACAAGCCCCCCAAAGCCGGCGCGCGCCAACGAGGCAGTGTCCTGCACGGAGCAGGTCTGGTTCTCTTCCCACCAGCGAGGCGAGCCCAAGATTCCAGCCTCCCGTAAAACATTTGGGTCAGTATGAGCGCTTAGTAACGTTTCGCCTCAAAGCCGTTTCTGGCCGAACTAGTCATCGAATCTTTAATATTTCTTTTGATTCGTATTCAGAGGTATTTCGTCGAGATATTTCGTTGGGTAATGTTTTAAAAAAGAATATGAGAAATATGGTAAAAAACAACATTTATCCGTTTTTTCCGATGAAAAAAAACGTTGTAACGTTTCGCCTCAACGCCGTTTCTGGCCGAACTAGTCATCGAATCTTTAATATTTCTTTTGATTCGTATTCAGAGGTATTTCGTTGAGATATTCCGTCGGGTAATGTTTTAAAAAGAAAATGAGAAATATGGTAAAAAACAACATTTATCCGTTTTTTTCGATGAAAAAAAAAGTTGTAACGTTTCGCCTCAACGCCGTTTCTGGCCGAACTAGTCATAGAATTTTTAATATTTTTTTTGATTCGTATTCAGAGGTATTTCGTCGAGATATTTCGTCGGGTAATGTTAAAAAAAAAAAGTGAAATATGGTAAAAAACAACATTTATCCGTTTTTTCGATGAAAAAAAAAGTTGTATCAAACAAACACAGATTTGAGTGGTTATAATTCATAAATATGAGTAATCTGTTGAGAGATATATTGAGATTATGCTATTACTGTTAATCATGGGTAAAAAAATTTTTTTTAAATAGTAAACAGTTAAAATTATATGGCTTTAAACATGAGCCATCATTTCATCTCTTAAGCCCAGTGAGCTCAGCCATTGCTAGGGATGCACAAGGGTTCAGGCGGGCAGAAAAGTGGCCATTTCTTTTTTACTTGAACTTGAGGACTGCATACTTTCTTTGCAAAGCATAGCTTTATACTTTATGCTTATAGCACATGCATGCGCCTGGTCTCTTTAGAAAGATGACATTCTGAAGTTAGGAAAAGGAAAATCACTTTTAGTGCTAATGAAATAGAATAACAGAGGTCTGAACTTTAACTTGTGTACTAAAAATGTTCTGTAGTGGTTGCAAGATTCCATATTCCAATATTCCAGCATAGAGGTATACGCTGGAAAACACAGCGGGTCCATAGCCTGAAGTCTTATGTAGTACAGGTCCAAATTTTTAAAAAATCCGTTCAGAAATAGGTCTTTGAGAGAGATCCGGGTAAACTGTGCAAAAAAAAAAAGCTCTCCTAAATCCATTTCCTCATCCACAGCCGTTTATTCGAAGTGTGATTCACTTCTGGTTTTCGCTCGTCAACTTTCACCTAGATCCCTTATTCGCATTTGTTGGAAAGGTACACTCATTGGCTACAACGCTGACCAATAATTTTCGCCATCAGCGGATGATTTTTGATTGATTGATTGAATAGTTTATTGGTTTAGAATGGAAATCACACATATACATTTGATCACAATATGAAACAGGTATACATTTTCTCCATTTACCAATAGGATTTCATAAAACACAATAAAGCCATAGGCTTGTTTCCATTGTGGTCCTTCATCATTGGTGTCAGTGGATTTATGTACTGGTGTGTGGACGTGGGTGTTTGTAGTGTCTGTATGTCAGGATGTGTGGTATAAAAACAATAAAATACATACAATAATATTCCATTTTATAGACAATAAAAGAATAAAAAAGGAACAACACATATTAAAAACCCTTTGTTCACTACTCCCAGCTTCTGCTACTTATGATCCACCTCTCTATATAGCTAATTTAAAAGTGGAGAAGGGGCTTATGGTCTTCAACTCCATTGGTAGGCTATTCCATTGTACTGCTGCTGAATATAGGAATGCGTTTTGGCCTATTTTCCTATTGCATCTCACTGGGACGATGTCTGTAGGGCTCCCCCTGGTGGCGTGTCCGTGTACATCCCTTACCATGTTAAAATATCCACTGAGGTACTGAGGGACAGTATTCCCGAGTATCCTATGTGTTCAGGGGCGTAACTAAGGGGGGGGTCCGCGGGGAATGTTCCCGGCATGTTTTCAGAATGCAGTTAGTGTCCCCGGCATGTTTTCAGAATGCAGTTAGTGTCCGCTGCACGATAATAAATGGTGACGCGACGTGATAGGAAAACGGCTGCTTGGCCATCTCTGAGCCATTGTCATGCAAAGTCAAGTGAGCACCCGGCGCGCTAAGTACCACAGCTGTCTTTGCATATCAACAACAGCCCAGTATTCAGGTATGCTCAAATAGGCTACATACTGTAACACCCCTCCCCAGTTTGGTGTGAAACTGTGATAAATAGCGCGATCTCTCTCTCTCTCTCTCTCTCTCATACACACAACGTAGTATGCACGTTCCGAGACTCGCGCGGCATTATGACTTGTCATAAGTGAATTATATAGAAACAACTCACCAACTTGCACAACTGATTAAAAAAAATCGAAAAAGGGGGGAACACCCCCTTCACCCCCCCTACCCCCACCCCCGCGACCAGACAACTATACGTAGCACCACACCGCCACTGACCACGCCCCCAAATGTGTCCCCCCCACCGATGGCAAGAGAGTTACGCCCTTGTATGTGTTATGTTGAGTTTTATTTGAGAGACCCTCTCCTCAACCCTGAGCCATTTGAGGCTGTTAAAATGTGTCTGTGTAAGGTGAGTCCTGGGATGGAGTTTTAATATCATTCTAACTAATTTGTTCTGAGCTGTCTGTAGCCTACCTTTCAGTGCTACTGTGATGCCAGTGTACCAGGAGGAGCATGCATAGTCATAATGACATTGGATCAGTGCCCCTGCCAGGACTTCCATTGCTGACCTGTTAATATAGGTGGACACTCTACCGAGAAATTGTATTCTCTGATTGATCTTTGTGACCACCTTTTGTGCCATGCTCACCCCTGATAAGGTGTTGTCCAAAATACATCCTAAGTATGTGACTTCCTCCTTTGCTGTTACCTCGATATCTCCTACCACTACCTTGAACCCAGGAGACCTCTTAAGTCATATGGCCGAGCCAAAAAGGATAGCTTCGGTTTTACCCAGGTGTAGGGATAACCTGTTTTCGACCAGCCAATGACTGATCTTGACAAGCTCTAGACTGAGTGACCTCTCTACTTCTCTTTTGTCCTGATGGGAGACCATGAGTGCAGCATCGTCCGCAAATAAAAACAGTTTACAATCACATGCAGTTTTCATGTCATTGACATATAAAAGAAATAAAAGTGGTCCTAAAATACTTCCTTGCGGCACCCCGCACGTCTGTTGGAGTGAGGAGGATATGGTCCCATTAATTTCCACTACTTGTTTCCTGCCTCTCAGATAAGACTCCATCCACCTTAAGGATATACTGTTAAAACCCATAGCCTTCAGTTTATATAAAAGTATGTCGTGGTTAACAGTGTCGAAGGCTTTTTGTAAGTCTATTAAAACCATCCCACAGAATTGACCTTTGTCCACCTCTGTTCTAATTTGGTCTGTCAGATATAATAAACATGTGTCTGTGGAATATGATGTTCTAAATCCAGACTGGAGCTCGTACAACAGGTTGTTTGTAGAGAGGTATTTGTTTATTTGATCATTAATGATCCTTTCTATGACTTTGGATATCGCACTAAAAATCTAATTTATTGCCTTTTTTGTAAAGCGGAATGACTCTGGCTTGTTTGAGATCATAGGGAAACTGTCCTTGACCGATAGATAGATTTACAATGTGTGTTAAGCCGGAGGCAATGGACTCTGCTGCATCCCTAAGAAATCTAGCACGTATCTTGTCCTGTCCTGTTGCCTTGTTAGGATTGAGCGCCCTCAGTTTTTTCAAAACTGTGTCCTCAGTCACACTCGCAAAGGAGAAGGAATCTGTCTGGATACCTTTCTGTTTGTAGTACTCCCCTACCTGTTTTTCCCCATACATGTCAGTTGTACTTGGCAGTCTCTTAACTAGGGTATTCGCTATGGTGTTAAAAAACGTATTTAGACAATTAGCTATGTTCTTATTCCCTGTAATCACAGTGGCAGTTCTGAAGCTTCGGTAGTCCGGGGTCGTCATCTGATGTGCAGCGCGTAAAAGCCTGACATATCATCATGTAACTCGAGAACTGAGGCACGGATTTGGTCGACTGAGGTGGCGTTCGAACGGCAACAAATAGATCTTTCGAAGGGTAATTTATTTGTTCAGCGAAAAATGCAGCCCGAGCCGCTAGACGCTCGCAAAGTGCCGCGATGTGCGTGCAAGTGCTAAGCGGGTCTTATACGACCCAGTGCATGTTACCTTTTGGGTGTACGTTTTGGGAATATGTTCTCGCAATCCTATCGTAGAATTTTACCACTCAATAGCTTTCAATAAGATACTCCTTTATTGATCCCCTTGGGGAAATTCAGGCATCAAAGCAGCATGGGGGGGGGGGTGGAGGTACAGGTACATACTACATGGTAATAGTAGAAGACATAATACAGGTAATACAATTATAGTACAGTAGAAAAGTAAAAATAGACAATAACAATATGTAAGGGATAATGTATAGCTACGAGGTCATTGTCGCAAAATAATTGACCGACACAGAGTTTAGAATATCGAGGCGCCTCGCCGAGGTGTTCTAAACGTAGTGAAGGTAAATTATTTTGCGACAATGACAGAGTATAGGCTATACATTATCCCGCTTATTACATGGCTAACTTAAATAAAATTAATTAACTGTGAGTAGACGCAGAGTTGGCCAGTAGCTACTGTGACATCATCATTATATAAACTCTGAACTCTGAACTCTTTGCCTACACCCTAGACTACCCATACTGTACAAACGTTGAACTCTGTTGCCTATACTCAATGTATACCTACATGTACCTACCTACTGCTTTCACTGTCTACAACTGCCCTACACTGTAAACTACCTAGCTCATACAATAGTCTACCCATAGAACTCTGTATTATAGCATGTGCAATAGTGGTATTTATACCGTATATATATATATATATATATATATATATATATATATATATATATATATATATATATATATATATATATATATATATTATTTCCCCCCCCCCTTTAAATTTTTTTTTAATTCTGTCTGAATATACCTGCATATTTATAATCCTTCTATATACCTACTTATACACCTGCATATAACTTATATAACTCTGTATGTTGGCATGTACAATAATGCTGTATATACCGTATATATATATTTATTCTTACCATATATATATATATATATATATATATATATATATATATATATATATATATATATATATATATATATATATATATATATATATATATATATATATATATATATATATATATATACACACACACATCTGTCTGGTCTGTACATACCTGCATATAATCCTTTTTACATACCTGTAGATCAGGGGTGGGCAACTTTGTATATGGTGAGAGCCACTAAATTTCCACACTCAATCTGGGGGGCCGCATTGTTTATCGGCAGTCCCACCAGTAGTACCCCATCACTCAAATAGCCCATTGTTACGGTGGAGGTAGGTAGAATACAGTTTTGCAGAAAGGGAAAGGTATGGAGGAGGCAGAGACGAGGATTGAAGCTTGGAGAGGGAGTTTACTGTAGAATCCAGTGCAATACAAAGAACATACAGAAACTACTTAACAACCTACTCAACAAAACAACAAACACTTAACACTTACTATAGGATGACAGCACAATACCGCGTGGACAGGAAACGGGGAAGGAGACAGGAGGAATGTCGCCACAAGGAAGGGAGGACAGACAGACACCTAAATACCCCAACTAATTAACAATTAGAAACACCTGGCCAACACAGAAACACAACAACATAGACACCAGTCAATGACAAACACAAAAGCAACTCATAACAACCCAAACAGTACACCAAATCACACAAGGGAAGGGAAAGTCAATGACAGCACACACCAGGACACCACATTGATCACACTATTAATTAATGTTAAAATAGTAGTCAGGATGTCCAGTGTACTGGGCCGCACTGTCTGCGGATGGCCACCAGAGGGTAGGAGACCAATGTTAGGTAGAGAGCCACTGTTGGGTGGAGGGCACTGCCCAGTGTTAGGTGGAGGGCACTGCCCAATGTTACCATCCTGCCCAGTCCAGCCAGGACCAGGCCTAGGATTGTGACAGTACCCCCCCCTCAACGGGGGGCTTCCAGACCCCCGAAAACAACGTCCATAACCAGGTGAGGGAGGAAGCTGGAACCCCGGAGAGGACCCAGGGATAGGACCCCGAAGACCAGGGGCCGGGAGGCCGAGCGAAAACCCCAGGGGGGGCATAGCAGCCAGGGGGGCTGAAAACGGGCGCAGATGCCCGGAGAGGGGGGGTGAGGACGGGAACAGAGGCCCGGAGAGGAGGAGCGGGGAAGGGAACAGAGACCCGGGGAGGGGGGCTGGACCTGGGAACAGAGGCCCGACGAGGGGGGGTGGAGACAGGTGTAGGAGCCCGGGGAGGGAGACTGGACCTGGGAACAGGTGTAGGAGCCCGGGAAGGGGAGCTGGACCCCGGAGCAGGATCCCGGACGAGAGACCCTCCAGCCGCCGGACCAGGGACCGGTTCAGGAGAGCCGGAACGGAGGTGCGGCGGCGACGACCCCCGGAGCAGGATCCCACGCAGACCACGGCGAAGACCACGGCGAGGACCAGGACGCCGATCACAGCACAGAGCTGGACCAGACGGAGAGCCAGGATCCGTCGAGGAGCCGGGAGCCGGCACGGCAGCCGGACCAGGTGTAGAGGCCGGGCAGGGCGTGGAGACCGGACCGATCTCGGCGGCGAGGCATGGTGTAGGATCCAGGGATGAGGAGCCAGGACCCAGAGCAGAGGCTGGACTGGGTGTGGAAGCTGGACCAGCTGTGGAGGCCTTGCTAGCCATACTAGCCTCGGGGGCTAGGCTAACTGTGGGCCCTGGACTCACTGTGGGAACCGTGCTAGCTGGGAATGCCTGGCTAGCTGCCGAGGCTAAGCTAACAGTCGGGGAGAGCCTAGCAGCTCCTGTCCTGATAGCCCTCCTAGGCCTGCTAGCTGCAGAGACCTGACTAGCTTGGGACATCTGGTCCGTCTCAGCTACTAGGCTCACCCTGAACCTGGAGCCTATTCTAGCAGTGGAGACTGTGCTAGCTGGGGACATCTGGTCCGTCTCAGGTACCAGACTCACCGTGAACCTGGTGCCTAGGTTAGCAGTGGGCGTCTGGTTAGCTACTGTAGCGGGGCTAACAGGCGGAGCTGTGCTAACTGGGGACGGCCGGTTAGCTATTGGGACGGAGCTAACGGGTGGAGCTATGTTAGCTGGGGACGGCCGGTTAGCTATTGGCACGAAGCTAACGGGCGGAGCTATGTTAGCTGTGGACGTCTGGTTAGCTGTATGAGCGGAGCTAACGGGTGGAGCTGTACCAACTGGAGACGTCTGGCCATCTATGGTGGCGGAGCTAACAGGCAGAGCTGTGCTAACTGGGGACGGCCGGTTAGCTATTGGCACGAAGCTAACAGGCAGTTCTGTGTTAGCTGGGGACGGCCGGTTAGCTATTGGCACGAAGCTAACGGGCGGAGCTATGTTAGCTGGGAACGTCTGGTTAGCTGTATGAGCGGAGCTAACGGGTGGAGCTGTACCAACTGGGGACGTCTGGCCATCTATAGTGGCGGAGCTAACAGGCGGAGCTGTGCTAACTGGGGACGTCAGAACAGCCTCAACGGCTGTGGGGGGCTCTAGGCTGGCCGTAAGCCTGAGAACAGTCGGCAGGCTAGCTACCCTAGCCTCCGACTTATGCTTCTCCATGAGGCCAGCAACATGTTCAGCCATCTCCCACATTGCTGGCTCCAGTGTTGGATTCTCTATGGCGACCTGGTCGATCTTCCGGAGCAGGAACCCCCACTTGGCCAGTGAGTAATGCTTCATGTCAGACTCACCGGCCATCAGGCTCAGGACGACCCGAATGGTATCGCTTGCCCTTCCTGCTGCATTCGTTACTGGTGGAACTAACATTAAAATAGTAGTCAGGATGTCCAGTGTACTGGATCGCACCGTCTGCGGATGGCCACCAGAGGGTAGGAGACCAATGTTAGGTAGAGAGCCACTGTTGGGTGGAGGGCACTGCCCAGTGTTAGGTGGAGGGCACTGCCCAATGTTACCATCCTGCCCAGTCCAGCCAGGACCGGGCCTAGGATCGTGACAGCCCATAATAGTCACAGATGTGATAAATAAGGCATATAAACTATTATAATTTGTTGTAACTTTGTTTTTATTCCATTTCAAACGCATTTAGTAATGCTTAATTTCAACTTTATGAATTTATAAATACAGCTGAATTTGAAAGTATTGATGTGTAACCCAAATATATACAAAAATGACAAATTATAATTAAGGCTTCTATTAAAATAAATGTATGAACTTAAAGCCCACTGCTCAACAAACACAAAGCAGCATTCCTGCTGCATTTCACTACAACAGTAAATCAAAAATACAATAATAAATGATTGTGTTAAATGTATAAACTTTTATCCTGCTACTAAACAAAACATTCCTGAGTGCTTCATATCCATAACATGCATTTCAGTGTTATCTGAACTCTACAAAAGTAAACAAGTAGCCAAGTGCAATACTCATCAGAATAATGAATTCCTTTTTGTGCAATTCTACATGCCTCCCATTGACCCTTATCAAACTGGCATGACATTCACCCTCCCCCACAGTGGGTCAATAATGGTTCTGTCTTTAATGAGACACTTGTGGTCTCTCCTGTTGGCGCACAATAGAAGGAATGTCAACTTCAATGTTTGTGCATGCGATCTGCATCAGATGAAATAACGTTTCATTTTTGTGTGCGTACTTCTGCTCAGAAAAGTGCTGGGACGGCGTGGTAACGCATGGCATGACCACTGCACCCCTGATTATTAGTGACCCACAATAGATGGAAATTATGTTAGCGAACTTACCTGATGTATAATGCAGTGCAGCATTGGACACTCAACGCCACTCTGCCTTAGAAGCCCGGCGAATCCTGTGTGTTTTCCTTTCATTGCGACTGATTTATTTTGCACACAATGTCACACACATCCAAAACCTCTAACAGTTATTGAGAGTAAATGAGTTTGAATATGGTCACCAGTGATGTCATCTGGGACATTTAATCGTTGTGAAGAAATAGCAATACCTTGTCTTTTTTTTTATCCACTTTTTCTCCCATTTTTCTATATTTTCTCCCATCCCAATTTCGTATCATCCAATTCAATCCTCCCCTGTCACGAACGCTGTTTCTTGCCTCCCACAAGCCGGCTGCAATGTGGACTAAGTCATACATAGCACAAGTCCCCTCCGGTACTTGAGGTAACAGCAGTCGCATCTTTTCACCTGCGCAGCTCGATATCTCAGTGGCGAGGAGTAACGCGTGGGAGGCTCACGCTGCCCCCGACACTTCCTGATTCTACTGCGCAGGCGCACCAACCGACCTGTAGGAGTCGCTGTCCACAACGCCCGATCCCCACCCTTCAGTTTCCCTCCCCGTAATACAGCCAATGTGTATTACTGTGGACGACCAGCTAAACTGAAAGCAAATGTGGAGCGCTGGGCTCGAACAGGCGAGCCCAGCGTCTCCAGATTTCGTGGCGAGCGCCTTGCCCACTACGCCACGTAGCCGCCCTAGCAATACCTTGTCTTATAGGGAATGCTACTGTACATAATAATTTCATTGAGCTGTAATTAACACAACACAAGGATTCAATGTCCCAGATGACATCACTGGTGACCATATTCAAACTCATTTACTCTCAATTACTGTCAGACTAAATTAATGTGTGCAAAACGGTTTAGAGCTTTTGGATGTGTGTGAGATTATGTGCAAAATAAATCAGCATTGTATTTTGGTGAAGTGCCCCTTTAAGTGAACGATCTAGCCTCTGACCAGAAAGCACTGCAGAGGGTGGTGAGTCTATTGAGCCTATCCACCACAAGTGGTGTCTGAGGAAGGACACATTGTCAAAGACACCTCTCATCCCAATCGTGGACTGTTTGCCCTCCTCCCCTCTGGGAGGCGCTACAGGAACCTCCACACCAAGTCAAGCAGACTCAGGAATACCTTCTTTCCTTCTGCTGTCATCTCTCTGAACTCTGTGCCACGTTGGCAGCCCCTCCCCCACCATATAAACTCTGAACTCTATTAGATACTCAATTTACTCAACCTACTGATTTCACTGTATTCATAGTAATCATAATAATCCTACATACCTCATACTATAGTCTACCCTAACTCTGATAGCATGTACAATAGTGCTGTACAGTATGTACCACATTTATTGTCTGCAAATATATATATCCTTATTTGTGTGGATACATCTGCATAACCCATAGCATGTATGATAGATGATATGACTATCTGACTATGACTGTTTAGATTTGGAATTAAAGGATCACTTCACCAAAAATGCAACACTGATTTATTTTGCACACAATGTCACACACACACATCCAAAACCTCTAAACAGTTTTTAATCTAGTTTGATTACTGTAACTGACTAAAGAGAGTTACCCCACTGACACTCGTTCATTCCTCTCCTCTCCCTCTCTCCTGACAGACCAGGTACCTCTGTCACCCCTGGCGACTATGAACCGGAGAGGCCGCCCTCCAGCGAGACTCTGGAGAGCACCACCCTCCACATCCTGTCCCCCGACCACGGGTCCCGCGGCAGCCCCAGGGTGCTCTACATAACCGAGTCCCAGGATGAGGCCTATTACGGGGAGGAGGAGAGCGACGACACGGAGCTTCTCCCCAGGGCTGCTCCCCAGCTGCTCTGCACCCAGCTTCACGTGCCCCACAGGGGGGCCCCCGGGGGCTCGGAGGAGGAGCCCTCCCCCGTCTGTCGGGAACAGGATGAGGCGGGACGACGACGCGCGAGCTTCTCCCCCGGGGCCACGGCGGTGGTGGAGCTCCAGGTGTGCCTCTCTTTTTTTCTTTTTTTTTCACAATATTTTTATTTACATTTTTCAATTCCACACAGACGGTTCACAAAACAAACATCTAAAACACAAACATTTTACATGATGACATACATCAAAAACAGCACAAAATACAATATAAACAACATTCCAGCCTCTCCCCCGTTTTCTTAACTGGTAATCAACATCAAAAAATAATATAGGGCGGCTGGGTGGCGCAACGGACTAAGCGCTCGTCACCAACGCGAGAGACACTGGTATCGAATCCGGCTGTCAGCGTTGCCTCCGGCTTGGCCGGCCGTCATACTGGCTCGATTGGCAGAGTCAGCGGGAGGGAAGCCGGTGGGGTGGTATTCTGGTCGTTGTAAACAGCGACTCCTACAGGTCGGTCAGGGCGCCTGCACAGCGAAGGAGGGAGATGGTGAGGGTAGTGTGACCTCCCACACGTTACACCTCACCAATGAGAGTCCTCGCTGGCAGGTGAAAAGATGCTGCTGGCTGTCTCCTATGTCTCGGAGGAAGCATGTGATAGACTTCAGGGCTCCCTAGACCGACAAGTGGGGGGCACATGCAAGCAACGGCCAGATAGGGGAGGGGGGAATTGGCATAACGACAAACAATTGGGATGGGAGAAAAACAGAAAAACAGGAGGAGAAAAAGTGAATAAAAAAAAGTTAAGTAAGCCATCCTCCACTCATAATGTTATGAGTGGAGGATGGTTTACTTTTTTTTTTTTTTATTCACTGCAACTTCCACACCCCCGACTAGTCATTCACTTTCATTGGTCAAATATCCCATTTCTGCATTGTACTGTATACTGTATTGTATTGTAACTCAGTTACACATTTGTTCTACTCTGTATTGTATATTGTATATATGTATATTGAACACTTTTGTTTACACTTGTTTATGTACTTTTGACTTTCTATTTTATACTTTATCTATTTTTTTATCTAGCACACTCTCAGGAGCAAAACAGAAAAAAGCATTTCATATAAAAGTATTCTGTATTTTTGTATGACAACTAATAAAGAAACTTGAAACTTGAAATCTAGGTCCTTAACAAATTCCATGAAGGGTCTCCAATATATTCTCAAATTGTTCTTGTTTAGATCTTAATAATATATAAGTAATTTCTTCCAGGTGTGCCTCTCCTCCTCCTCCGACCAGACCTTCGAGGACACCACCGGCTGCACGTCTCTCGGCAGCGCCCGGGGGACGGACTCCCTGCTGGGCTTCCCAACCGCCACCTCCTCCGAGGCCCTGGTCCTCCACACCGCCACCCACTCGCTCTACGTCCCGGCGGCCGCCCCGGCGAGGGAGCCTCTCGGCCAGCACGGGGTGGTGCTCGGCTCGCCCTTCTCCTCCATGCCGGCGCTGCTGGGGGGGCAGGTGGAGGTCACCCTGCGGCAGCGGCGGCCGGGAGCGGGAGAGGGAGCCGGCTGGGGGATCGTGACCGTGGGGGAGGAGGGGGCGGCGGGAGGAGGCCGGAGGACCAGTGGTGTTGTATCCCTCCAGGGGAAGAAGGAGGAGGAGAAGGAGGAGGAGGAGGGTACAGCGAGGAGGGAGCTCCCGCCTCCTACACCGTCGTCTCCTTTGGGTCTCGCTCAGAGGGGGCTTCGCCGGCGGAGGAGTTGGACTCAGATTCAGAGGGGGATCGAGGCCAACCTAACAAGCACCGGGCGAGGCACGCCAGTGAGTACCTGATGACCTTTTCTGTTTTTACTGCGTGTGTGTGTGGGTGTGTGCATGTGTGTGTGTGTGTGTGTGTGTGTGTGTGTGTGGGTGTGTGCGTGCGTGCGTGCGTGCGTGTGTGTGTGTGTGTTTATTTGTTTATTTTATGGATCCCCATTAGTCTACACCCATGGGTGAAAGACTATTCTTCCTGTGTGTGTGTGTGTGTGTGTGTGTGTGTGTGTGTGTGTGTGTGTGTGTGTGTGTGTGTGTGTGTGTGTGTGTGTGTGTGTGTTGTGTGTGTGCGTGTGTGTGTGTGTGTGTGTGTGTGTGCTGTGTGTGTGTGCGTGTGTGTGTGTGTGTGTGTGTGTGTGTGTGTGTGTGTGTGTGTGTGTGTGTTGTGTGTGTGTGTGTATGCGCCCATGTGTGTGTGCGTGAGTGTGTGTGTATTTGTATTTGTGTGATATGGGTCTATTCTTGAGGGGGGGGGGGGGCTTCTGTAACCTGAACCTACAGTAATAGACATAGCCTACCTCTAAATTGCGTTTGTCAACATGTGTGCATTCCAGACTGTGTGTGTGTGTGTGTGTGTGTGTGTGTGTGTGTGTGTGTGTGTGTGTGTGTGTGTGTGTGTGTGTGTGTGTGTGTGTGTGTGTGTGTGTGTGTGTGTGTGTGTGTGTGTGTTGTGTGTGTGTGTGTGTGTGTGTGTGTGTGTGCTCTCTCACACACACTAAACACTCAAATAGTAGACCCTCGCTCTCACTGGAGCAATGGGAGTGGCTTCTTTAGATAGAAGCAGATACAGTATAGGTCTCGTTCCAATCACAACAGAATGCAACCATCACAGGTGGGACTATAGGGACAGTTGAGAAAGGTTGTAACTGTTCCTGTGTAGCTCTACTGGATGGAGTGCTTGGCGCTCTGTGTGGTCATCATGATGATGGCCACAACAACCACTGCCAGGCTTAAGGATTGATTTACAGCGGACCCTCCACCCATACAGAGAAATACACACACCAGTGTCATCATCCCGCTGGAAAGTGCTTGTTCTCTAGAGAAGTCTGATACATAAAATACCCCCAAAAGTCACAAGAGAAAGGGACGATCGCTAATCTAAACACTTTAGTGTTCGAAGTCGCCTCCCTCTTGTCTCACACCGCGCGCGCGAGAGAGGTAAAGGCTGCACGGGCGGCCTCCTCCAGCGAAGCTCTCCGAGGCGCTGCTGGACCGAGCGGCGCGCTGGACACACAGGAGACATAAATAAAGTGCCGGCCGCGTGCTGATGATGCCTGCAGAAGTGGTGCCTTCTTTGACGGACACCAGCATGTGCGCTCTCCTCTCACAGCCCCTCCGATACCTGATCCTTTAAAAACTGGGTGTCTTTTAGCTGAGCTAAATAAGTGAGCTCAAGCGCTCACTCCAGCCCCGTCCCCTGCACCTTCAGGTTAGTCTTGTTGCGGGGAATATAAAAGTTTAAGGCTCGGTTTTTAGCTTTATTGGCGTTTTATTGGCCCCAGGTGGCCCCGGGCCAGCAAATAGAGTGTGTGTGTGGGGGGGGGGGGGGGGGTGTCGGTGTGTGGGGGTGTGAGGTGATGTCTGTCATCAACTCGGGCTTAGGTGATGGTTAAATGTGACATATCCGACAGGACCGAGGGTTTTTAAAGTGGACATCTGGTAGACTTACAGATAAGGACTGCATGGTAAAGGTTTCTCAAAGGCACTGTTGCATACGGCCCGCAGGCTATTTTTAATCCCTGCGCCGTGCTCTCCGCCTCTGTGAGCGGACCACCACAGCCGGGTTTATTAATATAATAATGTATTATCCGTTAACGAGGATGTGAGGATATTTGACACGGGTCAAGGAATTCGGTAATTGTGACACAGGTTGTTTTCTTGGTGCATGTTTTTTTTATGGAACGGGGACATCTGTGGTAATGCAATCAGAGACGTAGCTATAAACTGTTGATAGCTGGGAATCTGGGGCCCTGAAAAGAGCTGAAAGATGTGTATCACTAATGACTGGATGGATGGATGGATGGATGGATGGATGGATGGATGGATGGATGGATGGATGGATGGATGGATGGATGGATGGATGGATGGATGGATGGATGGATGGATGGATGGATGGATGATGGATGGATGGATGGATGGATGGATGGATGGATGGATCGATGGATCGATGGATGGATGGATGGATGGATGGATGGATGGATGGATGGATGGATGATGGATGGCAGGATGGATGGATGGTGGATGGATGGATGGATGGATGGATGGATGGATGGATGAATGAATGGATGGATGGATGGATGAATATATACTGTATATTTCTGTACGGATTTCTCTCCAATTCACTGTTATAATCGTCGTAGTTGAATCTGTTGTTTGGTGAGTTGTAAAGGGTGAATTCGAGCAATGCTGCTGTTTTCTGCAGTGTGATAATCTATTTGACATATGAACTGGATTTGTGTTGCACAGATTAGTTGCATCATGCATTTAAAGTCAATTAATGACATATAGGGATAATGTTATCGTGATCGATGTCATTTTGTTTAAAGACACAGCATTGTGTATGCTTTGTACAGTCTTTTACTTGCCTATTAAATCACAAATTTGGGGGTTTCATCAAATATTAGATTAGACTAGATTAGATTAGATTAGATTAGATTAGATTCAAATGTATTGTCATTATACAGCACAAGTACAGTACAACGAAAATAAGTTTGGCATCCAACCAGAGTGCAAATGTAACAGTAAAGTGCAACAGTAATATACAATATACATGAGATTAAACTGGGTATAGAATATATAAATATATAAAACTCTGAATCTGAATCTAATCTAAGAATATATAAATGAGTAAATATATAATTGAGTACTCTGGTAAATATAAGATCTATCTATCCTCAGGCTCGTTCTTACTGTCTTACTGTCTGACTGAAAAACAATCATGTCATGAAGGCAGACATACTAATCAATAAAAAAAGAATGTCACATTGAGGTCATCATCAACAAATCCCATAAATCAAAGAACTTAAAGGGATAGTTCAGATCTTTGGAACCCTATCTCCATTTACTACTTACTAATGATGTTGTTGATCAGTATATCCTTCCTCAGCCCGATCCACTAGCTCCGGCTAGTTAGCCACAAACTAATGCAAAGTCAATGGGGTCGAGCTCCGGTCTGTACAATCTGACTAAGGCTAACTGACATCTACGTTGTGTGCACTGTGGAGTACCTTTCAGTTTGTATTGGTTTGGGACCAGAGCTAGGATGAGGAACAGCATAGATTGTGCTGAGAAAGAACACTCCCATCAACAACATCATTGGTAATTAGCAAATAGGACTAGGGTTCCAAAAATTACCTATGCCTTTAAAGCTACAAATAAAACAACTATGAATAAAGACGTGTTTGTCTGATATCAGATACGGTTCAAGAATATAATCCTCCAATATATACTCATCCCAACAGATAAAAAGTCAAGAGAATGATTTGTTGAGGTCTCAATTCCACCCTGGGCTATGAATACAGTAGTATAGAGGTATAGGCAAACAAGAAGCAATCATTTGGATCATATACTCTACATCGGCTCTTGCACTGATCTCTGACAAGTGTATCTCTCTCCTTTCTCCACAGGGCTCAGGCGCAGTGAGAGTCTGTCGGAGAAGCGGGTGAAAGAGGCCAAGTCTAAATGTAAACGCATCGCCCTCCTCCTCACCTCTGCTCCGCCCAACCCCCACAACAAGGGGGTGTTGATGTTCAAGAAGCATCGACAGAGGGCCAAGAAATACACTCTCGTGAGCTACGGCACTAGCGAAAACCAACCGGAGTACGACGGCGACGACGACGACGACAAAGGCGCCGTTGAGTTTACCCTGGTCGCCGCCCACGGGACGGAACTACACCGGGACTTCTTCGACGCCGACGCCCCGGGTGGCAAACGTGTGCTAACCTTCAACTGGGACAAGGGACTGCTCGAGATCGAGCGCAATTTGAATAACCCAGAAGAGATGGACGATAGCAAAGGCAAGGGTGCCCTGATGTTTGCCCAGCGACGCCTGCGGATGGACGAGATCTCCGCCGAGCATGAGGAGCTGAGGCGCCAGGGGATCCCCGTGGAGGGGCTGGTGCAGGTGACCGAGGTGGAGAAGGTGGCCTACCAGCAGACGGAGGAGCGCTCGTACATGCAAGCGACCACGGAGAGCCACGCTTACATGGACGTGAACATGCACCAACAAAGCCAGCAGCAGCAGTACCAAGAACAGCAGTACTATGAGCAGCAGCAGCAGCAGTACGAACAGCAGCAACAGCAATACCAGCAGTATCAGCTGCAGAAACAACAGTATGAACAACAACAGCAGCATTATCAACAACAGCAGCATCAACAACAGCAGCAGGTGTATCATCAGCAGCAGCACGAGTATCAGCAGCAGCAGCAAATGCAGCAGTATTCTGCTAACGTGAACGGCGTAGTCCACCAACAAACCAATGAAATGCAGAGTTCTATTAACAATCGTACTGCCCAACCCTTCTCCCCTCAAAACATGGCTCCCGCCCCCTATTCTCCAATGGCGACTGAGACCAATCAAGACGATGTTGGTCAGGGAGAGGAGATAGCTTCTCGCGACGAGCGCATTTCTACACCTGCGAGGACAGGGGTTTTGCAGGACACGCGGAGGAAATATATCGGAACGCCCATGTTCACGTGGAAGGATCCGCCCAAGATGACGCCCAACCCTGCGCTACTCAACCTCCTCAACAGGAATGAAAAGAAATTGGGTTTTGAGTCGGGACCTGAAGAGGACTACCTTAGCTTGGGGGCTGAGGCCTGCAATTTCCTCCAGTCGCCAAGAGTGAAACACAAAACTCCTCCACCGGTGGCTCCGAAACCAGTTATCGACCCAAACGCTCCTCCTTGGTTCCCCCTTGAAGGGACGAATGAGGACATGCCTCAGCTTGCTGAAAATAGTGTACCCACACCTGCCGCCGAGCCCTCTCCTGCCCCAGAAGAGGCTCCTGCACATCACACGTGGAGTCCCCCGGAGCCTCAACCCCAACCACAGCCCAAACCTCAGCCCCAACAAGTGCCAGCTTGGGAGGAAAATGGTCATGCAGATTCTCTGCCAGAGCCCGAGCCTACCCCTGCCCCTCCAGCCTCTTTGGCTCCTGCACAAATACAGGCAGAACAGCAGCCACCTGCAAGCTCCTGGGGTCCCGCTCAAGTGCAGCCCCAGGAGCCATCTCCAAGTCCATCCCCTCCACAGCCTGCCTGGGTGGCCCCTCAACCTGCTCAGTCTCAAAGTCCACCTCAACCTCCCATTAATTCTTGGGGTTCTGCCTCAGATCAGTCTCAAGTCCAGCCTCAAGAGCAACCAAAACCCCAGCCACAAGTGCAACCATCTTGTGCCCAGCCTCAAGAACAACCAAAGCCCCAGCCACAAGTGCAACCATCTTGGGCCCAGCCTCAAGAACAACCACAGGCTCATCAACAGGTCCAGCCACCATGGGCCCAGCCTCAAGAACAACCAAAACCCCAGCCACAAGTGCAGCCATCTTGGCCCCAGCCTCAAGAGCAACCACAGGCTCAGCAACAGGTCCAGCCACCTTGGGCCCAGCCTCAAGAACAACCAAAACCCCAGCCACAAGTGCAGCCATCTTGGCCCCAGCCTCAAGAGCAACCACAGGCTCAGCAACAGGTCCAGCCACCTTGGGCCCAGCCTCAAGAGCAACCACAGCCACAGCAAGTACAGCCACCTTGGGCCCAGCCTCAAGAGCAACCACAGGCTCAGCAACAGGTCCAGCCACCATGGGCCCAGCCTCAAGAGCAACCACAGGCTCAGCAACAGGTCCAGCCACCATGGGCCCAGCCTCAAGACCAACCACAGGGTCAGCAACAGGTCCAGCCACCTTGGGCCCAGCCTCAAGAGCAACCACAGGCTCAGCAACAGGTCCAGCCACCTTGGGCCCAGCCTCAAGAGCAACCACAGGCTCAGCAACAGGTCCAGCCACCATGGGCCCAGCCTCAAGAGCAACCACAGGCTCAGCAACAGGTCCAGCCCCTGTGGGCCCAGCCTCAAGAGCAACCACAGGCTCAGCAACAGGTCCAGCCCCCGTGGGCCCAGCCTCAAGAGCAACCACAGCCACAGCAAGTACTGCCACCTTGGGCCCAGCCTCAAGAGCAACCACAGCCACAGCAAGTACTGCCACCTTGGGCTCAACCACAAGAACCAGTGCAACAACAGCCACAGCCCCCCTGGGCTCAGCAGCAGCCAACAGACTCTCAGCCTCAACCACCATGGGGTCAGCAACCTCAGCATCCGGCTCCACAACAAGCTTGGCCTCAGGACCAGGCCCAGGCGCAACCTCAGCCACCTTGGGTCTCCACGCCTCAGCAGCCACAGCCTCCTTGGGTCTCCACGCCTCAGCCTCAGCAGCCACAGCCTCCTTGGGTTCAACCAGCCCAAGCCCAGCCTTCAGTCCATCCTCAAGCCCCTTTGAATCCATGGGCTCCGGTGCCTGCCCAGGCTCAGCCCCAACCCCAATGGCCCCAGCAGCCGGAACAGGCTCAGGCCCCCATGAATTCCTGGGCCTCGGATCAGAATCAAGCTCAGTCTCAACCGCCGTGGGCTCAACCAGCTCCAACCCAGTCCCCACCACAGCCAAACTGGCAGCAAGCCCCTCCACAGCAACAGGCACCCCCACAGCCACCTATGAATACATGGCCCCCTGCTCAGACACAGCCTCAAATGCCTGCCGCGGGTGGCTGGGCTCCACAGTCGCAGCAAGCATCTGTCGCTCCGGCCCCAATGGTGAACACCACAGTAATTCAACCTTCTCCCAAACCTTGGCTTCCTCCACAGAATGACCCGCATCCCGCTACCCCGCCACCTCCACCTCCGCCACAGCGAATTAACTCGTATACCATGATGAGCCGAAGATCTCCTCCCTCTTCGCCCGTCAACCCGATGGCCACCGTCTTACTCACGTCCGCGTCCCGACCCGGCTCGGCTCTCGAGATGCCGACCGTCAGAGGGAAAGGAGCCGATCTGTTCGCCAAGAGGCAGTCTCGCATGGAGAAGTTTATTGTGGACTCGGAGACCGTGCAAGCGAACAAGGCAAGTCGGCCGACGTCACCGGGTGGCGCTTCCACGCAGCATGAGTGGAAATATTCCCCCAATGTGAGAGCAGCTCCCCCTTCACGGGGGTACAACCCCATGCAGTCCCCCTCTTATCCACCGGCGGCGCAAAAGCAGGCCCCCCAATCTACCCCTGTGCCCAAAAAGAAGAACAAAGAGAAAGCAAAGCCGGCCCCAAAGCCCCTTAATGTGATAGAAGTCATGAGGCATCAGCCGTATCAGCTCAATTCCTCACTTTTTATTTACGGCCCGGCAATAGAGGCCGCTAAGCCCCCCACGCCTGTCCCGGCAGCAGCACCTCCCGCTCCTGCACCTCCCGCCCCGAACCAGCCACTTAGATATGAGCAAATGGCTCCTGGACAGCCGGCTGGACCGATGAACGCTCCGTATCCCCAACAGCCTTACGGGATGCCCCCTCAGGCTCCCATGCACGATGGACCTCCTTACCATCAAGCCCCGCCTAACTTAGCTTACCCTCCAGCTCCTAATAATAACCCCTATCAGCAGATGCCCGGTGGCCCGTACCAGCAAGCGTATAACCCGCAGTACCAACAAGCTCCACCCGCTCCTTATCAACCCCAATCTCCCCAATCTCAGAACCCTCCCTACCCACAGGCTCCTCCTCAGGGGCCTTATCAGCCAGCGAATAGCCCACCCTACCCGGCGGCCCCGCCGGTACAGTACCAGCCACAGCCGCCACCGCCACAACCACAGCCACCAAGCTCCTTCACCGTGCCCAATTATCTGTTAGCTGTAAGGCCTGACTCGGCCTCTGGTAGTGCCCCTGCCGCGCCAAAGCCTAAGTTCATGGCTAAAAAGGGTTCAGCCCAGGTCTGGAAGCCCGCAGCGGAGTGATCTCGCTGAGCGTCGCTTTGCACCTCGCCCCCCATCATCGGCTTCAAAACATTGCGAGATGCACTCGCGTTGCGACGCGCGCGAGATGCGTATTTTGAGCATTTAAAGCTGGCAAACACTTTACTCTTCTCCCGGCGTTTTCTCTCTTAGCGAAATGTCCACAGGAAATGGCTTGGAGCGTTTTTTTTGCGATCAGAGCGGTTTTCCTGAGCTTACGCTCACAGTGTCACAAAAAATATGAATGAGAATAGGGTGTGAGTATATCTTATCAGATACAACTGAGCCAAAAGAAATAAATATACTTTATATTTTTATAAAGCGTGTACATTTTTACACATTTATATAAAAAGATGCGTATGGAAACGTATTTAGTGAATGAGTCAGTATATGAACTGGAAAACAACCATAAGAGGAGATCGTATCAGAGGGTAGAGGAGCACAAGGCTCAGGAAGAACCGAAGGAGATGTGTAAGAAGAAGAAATGGTTCCTGTATGTAACAGGATGTTGATCATAGAGATTTAAAGGGAAGGAACTGCCAAATATACTTAACATTTATTTTTGATTATGTATGATAAGCAGTCAGTAATCTTGTGCAATACTTTGCCAATATTTTAGTAGGCAATATGGGTGGGGGGCGTCGGCGTGATGACAGAAACCTAAACGTAAAGTACAGGCAACGAGAGAATGATGTCACAACTGAAGCGATTGCGTCACGACTCAGGGGAGTTCCCGGAACTGTTTGGAGGGTACGGGCATCTTGTTCTGTAAGCATAATGAAAATATTGAGTTAGGAAATTCGCTGAATAAGAAGCAAATAACGCTAAAATGGGCTGCCTCGCTTCCTTCCGCCTATATATCGAATGTAGGTCCTGAACAATCTCTTCACTTGTCTTCCAAAGAACCAACTGGAACGGTTTTGCTTTCAAGCTATTTAAAACCTTTCGCCAGCTGTTGCGTCATGTTACTCTATATTTAAACCGCCCCCGTGTCACTTATTACGTATGCGTGCGTGAGGGGGGGGGGGGGGGGGGGGGAGTGCTGAGGCTTGGATTTCATCCTCGCCAAAATGGAAGTTACTATATTTTTTTCAAACCCACATACATAGTATTGTGCCTTTTTTTTATCAGCAAGGAAGAAATATGATCCGCTTTCTCTCCTCGTTTCTCGCGTTCACATCGTTTTCATTTCTCACGCATTTCCACCTGGCTTTTGTTTTATATGTATAGATGAAAAAGGAATGCAGCGTAAAGAGTCATTGAAAGGGAGTGAGGATATACCTATGTTCATATTAGGTATCATTTTGTTATGGGGTGGCTTTTCCTTTCTTTATGTTCTGTCTTTTACTTTTTTTGTCTCTTCTTTTCTTGTGTGTGTTTCTCTTCAGTGCACTTTCTGTACAAGTCACACTGCAGTGCCATTAAAATGTCCTTTTATCCCTGTTTTTTGTCCTTCCTTGGTTCTCTCCTGCATGCAGTTCCTCTTCTGCTTCCTTGCTTTACACCTGGCAGAATCCACTACTCTACGTATATTATAAGACATTACTGTAAAAAAAAACTATCATACTTAATTTATTCACAAAAGAAAAAAAATATTATATATATATTTGCATTCAGTGTCCACCTTTAATGCTTTCACTACCACACAACCAAAGGGTTAACCTTCACTACCACACAACAAAGGGTTAACCCTTTCACAGCCACACTACAGAAGGATAACCCTTTCACTACCACTCTGTAGTGTGGTAGTGAAAGGGTTAACCTTCTGTAGTGTGGTAGTGAACGGGTTAACCTTCTGTAGTGTGGTTGTGAAAGGGTTAAGATAAGATATTCCTTTATTGATCCCCTTGGGGAAATGCGGGCGTCATAGGGGAGGAGGAGGGGGAGGGGAGGTACAGGTAGAAATGAGTAGAAACACATAAATATCGGCCATAGACTTTGATCTGAATATAGAAATATGAGAAAACTAAACAGTCTAAGCAATATTATTAACTCTGAATATAGAAATACGAGAAAGAAAAACAGTGTAAACAATATAATTAACTCTGAATATAAAAATATGAGAAAAATAAACAGTGCACTGCAAACAAAGGTGGAGATGAGGGTTCTACAGTATGCCCTGTCGGTTATATTACAGTATGTCACAATAAATATGGCAATAAAGAATTTGAATCTGAATGTATACTATGAGTACGAGTAAAAGTAAACGGTATACACACGGTGCAGTATACACACGGTGCAGTATACACAAGGTGCAGTACACACAAGGTGCAGTAAACACAAGGTACCCTAACTGGCATGATAGGCTATAGGTCATATACGTTGTAGTCCGTGCATGTTTGTGACTGTCACTCTCTAACTGACCTGTTCCTAACTATAGCCACATGGCCTATATTTAAAACGTATTAAAACGACCTGACATCTCTTAGTAACCCAGCACTTTTTTTATCTCCTTACAGAATATTAGCTCACTTAGCACACTGCTAACCACATGCATGACCGTTACGATACAGCGTGTAATCGAGGGTATTTCCAAACCGGTGACTTTGTTGAATTCGAGTGACCTCATTGGATAATTCCTGCGGTCGGGGGAGGGGGGGGGGGGGGGCCCTGGCTCAGATGTTCGCCCACGTTGCATCATGCAGTTTCAGGGGGGCCAGTTAATTTGTTAAGTGGGAGTTTTTTTTAATATGAATCGGTGCCCTTGGTTGGCAAATGCCTGGAGCTATATCTGGAGGAATTTGATCCCTACTTGAGTAGAGCACTGTTACCCCACCGGGGGCTTGAGCGGCTGCACCTGTTTCCTGCCGCTTAATCAAAGAAAATATAACAAAGGCACATTTGACCTAAAGTTTTTATTTTATTATTATTATTAAATAGCTTTTAGGATTTTGATATTTCTATGCCACTTAGAAATCAAATTCTAGCCAACTTGTTTGTTGTGTTATGCAAAAGGAAAAGACACATAATATATAAATATATATAAATAATGTAAAACATATAAATATAAATATATATCATTTATATATATTTATTTATTATGTGTAAGATGCATTTCCGGTGGCAGGAAGCTTACAAACAACAAAAACAAACGATGGTGTAGTATTACAGTTCACTCAGGCTTAGCTCCATTAATGCTAAATGGATATCTTTAGTAGGAACAGATGTGGAAAAAACATCATATTATCAAGTCAAGTCAAGTGTTCCTTTATTAATCCTCTTGGGGAAATTCAGGCATCATAGCGGCTTGGGGGACGGGGGAGGGGAGGTACAGGCAGGGGGAAAAATATAATAATATAAATAAGAATAATTAAATAAGAATATGAATGATACATTATGATGTATATTATGAATTATATTAAATGTAAATTACAATATATTATACTAATAATAATACTAGAATAGAACATAATAATAGAATGGTAGTTTATTCCATCAATAATAGTATACATGGTATACATAGCACTGTAGTCTTTGTCAACAACTATAATCTTTGTCAACAACTGTTCCCATTGCATCACTGTCCATCAGACAGTTTAACCACCATTAGCGGATGTCTGTTTACATTACATAATAATTAAGTCCACATGCTGCACTTAAAAGTTAAAATCCAGCTTTGTCATGCTATATAAAAAATGTATCTCCGGTGGATACAAGCTGCCACCGGTAATCAAATGTAAACATAGACGTTTCCTTGTGTTGTTTAATTAATTAAGTCTGGCCTTCACTTTCTAATCGACCTAGGGCAGGGAGACACCCAACACCCCTTCTTCCATCAGTCCAGGGTTCACCCCCCCCCCCCCCCCCCCCACCCCCTATTTTAAGCGGCCTCGGGGATTGGAATGTATAAATCTTGATAATCTGACCCAGAGCCTTCTGATCTGACCCATAATAACACTGATGAACGCAGAGCGACTCGAACATCTGTCTCGAAACAACAAACTCCGCCTGGAAAGCGCTCCATCTGGGATGTCCGCTCCACAGCCCCCGGAAACGCGTCTTAAGGTGTCTCTTTACTTCGTATAACGCCAGTGTGTCGCCATTAACACCGTCACCCCAACCACTATCTTGTAAAAGAAAATTAACATGGTTTATTTATTTATTTATTTTGACATAATTAATTTGTATTATTATTATTATTATTATTATTATTATTATTATTATTATTATTATTATTATTATTATTATTAGAGTTATTATTATTATTATTATTATTATTATTATTATTATTATTATTATTATTATTATTATTATTATTATTATTATTATTATTATTATTATTATTATTATTATTATTATTATTATTATTATTGTTATTATTATTATAATTTTTTAATTTTTATTTTTTTACAACATATCCATGCAACAGTTCACTAGTAATGGAAACAATATAGATTTGTTTTTTATACAATATCAAACGTGATGCAGTGATCAGGCAGGCTACTACGATACTAACCTAATCTAGTTGTATCTAATCTAATCTAATACTGGGGGGAATTTTAATGATACTGATAGACTGTATTAAAAGAAGAAAGAAAGAAAGGGAAGACAAAATCCCTCGAATGATAAGATAAGAATATTGAGATGAAGGTCTGTATGCCCTATCGGTTATATTATGTTACAATAAATATAGGCAATAAAGAATTTTAATCTGAAAGTATACTATGAGTATGAGTATGAGTAAAAGTAAACAGTATACACAAGGTACCCTAACTGGCATGATATACGTCATACGTTGTAGTCCGAGAAGGCTTTGGTGGTTATGAGTCAGACACATCTTATCTCACATTTACCAGTCAACAAACACAACAAAAACAAGGTGAAGACAACATATATATTTATGTTGGCGGTCATAAACATAAACATAAAGCAAGATTGTCTACTAATCTACTTAATACCTTCCGGTATGTCTCCGTATAGCACTCAGAGTCACTAAGGCTGTGTAGAGTGATCTCATATCTTAGTACAAATGACAACGTACAAAGCAAATTTTAGTACAAATCTTAGTACAAAGCAAACTTTTTTATATATTTTTATTATATCACGAATTTCCCCAAGGGCATCAATAAAGGATCATCTTATCTTATCTTATCTTATTGTTTATAAAATTTGTATTTATTTATTTCTCTCTCTCTCAAAAAAAAAAAAAAAATGTCATTAATTTATTTTTAACTATTCTTATCTATTTCCTGTTGATGTTAAGTTGTTAAATGACATGTTATAAAATGTCAATCACACCGGTGGTGATCATACACGTTTCCAAATGTAAATCCACACCGACAACAAAGACCAGAACAAAAAAAAATACCTTTTCTCAGACAATGAAGCGCACTCTCTATTTCAACCAGAAGATGGCAGCATTGGCCTTCTCCTGCACATCTACCCTAGCCAGTGGTGGAGTGTGTACAGTAAGAATGAACATCCAGTAAAGTCTTTACCCCCCCCCCCCACACACACACACACACACACATCTCCCCTGTCTGTCTGGGCATCCTAATGGGGACTTAAAAGGGACCTTGTCTTTGATACACAGAGAGGGAGCCAGATAACAGCCGCTGAGGAGATTTGCAGACTCATTGAGGTACCTTGAAAGTGTTACTGGCTAATCCGCGAAGCGGCAGTCGGATCCAATTTAAAGGAGCTAAATGTGGCTTACTGGGGGGAAAGCCACTCTCATAAGCCAATTGTTCTGAGAAATCAGCCTATATAAGTGCTGTGTGCCGCATCAGGATAAAGAGGTCTGGTATATCTGCCGGTTGTCGGCTTCCTGTAGATCAAGTCTTCAGGTTTTTATTGTTGGTCGGAGCATTTCTACTATTGGCACGGAATGTTTGGCTGGTGCTTCTACGCTTTCATCTGGAGCTGGCGTGGGCTTTTCAAAATATCTTGATTTTTAGTTTGGCACTGCTATGGGCCTCTGAGTGTGTGTGTCTCTGTGTGTGTGTTTGTGTCTGTGTGTTTGTTTCTGTGTGTGTAGCGCCACTGTATGTATGGGATTTGATTTATTTATAAAAAAAAAAAATTAATCCAGGCCCTATTCAAACATTGTCTGGCGTGATGTTGACTAGTAAAAACCATGGTTTCACGTTTCTCTTTAGTATTGAGAAACAGTGCTCTGTGCTGCATTCTCTCGCCAGGCTCCAATACAATCAAAATATACTAACAGCTAAATAAAAAGGCTAAAACAGTAAACGATCGTGCCCAGACAATCTTTAAACAGGGCATTTATTCAAAAAAGTTAACCCGTCCTTTAAACTCTTTGACTGCCACGCTGTTTTTCCATCTTTACTTCTTGGAGCCAGCTTTTTTGACCATTTGATCAAAAAGGTTTATATCTACATGCCTCGTTCGTGCGCTATCCCATGCTAAAAATCGTCCTGTTTAAAAAGAATCCAGTCTCGTTTTCTGGAACGCAAGATATGACGTGTGTTGTGCAGCATGCGCATTTTCGTGCACGTTTTCAAGCCTCTGGAGTGCTCTCCCGGCGCTGACTATTCTGCCCTGTCAAGGCTAACCGCAGTAACTTGAAAAAAGTAAAAATTTAGTTATGAGTGAAATTGACCTTGTCAATAAATGTTTTATCTTGTGACCAAGTTTCAGATGTTAATGTCTCTCAGTTTTGGAGATATGGGGTTTTAAAAACGGCAGTAACTACAAAATCACACTCAAAACCCAGGCAGACCGCAGTAACTTCCAAACAGTGAAAAATGGCTTTAAAGTGTTTTGACTTGCCATCCAAAATGTGTTATAGGTAGATAGATGATAGTACCCAGATTTAACATGTATTAATGAAGTAATCTTTAGGCATACAAAAATATGATATAATTATTTTAATTAACCCCAAAAAAGCAGATACTGCACTCTGCTGCACGATTTCCTTAAATAATTATACAGGTAATGTACAGGCAAAGTGCAGTAACTTCAAATACAATGTTGTTTTCCCTCCAGCTTTCATAACTTAACCTAGCCATTTTGAAAATGAAATTTAATACCTGAATATATTGGAATGATGATGATCCAAATAAAATGGCTAGGTGAAGTTATGAAAGCTGGAGGGAAAACAACATTGTATTTGAAGTTACTGCACTTTGCCTGTACATTACCTGTATAATTATTTAAGGAAATCATGCAGCAGAGTGCAGTATCTGCTTTTTTGGGGTTAATTAAAATAACTACGTCATATTTTTGTATGCCTAAAGATTACTTCATTAATACATGTTAAATCTGGGTACTATCATCTATCTACCTATAACACATTTTGGATGGCAAGTCAAAAAACTTTAAAGCCATTTTTCTCAGTTTCACTGTTTGGAAGTTACTGCGGTCTGTAGGCCTGCCACGATAACACATTTTGCTGGGCGATTAATTGCCCCCGAAAATATCGCGATAAGCGATATTATTGCGACCGGTTAGAGAATTTTTTTGAGAAATTTATTTCCCAAAACTTTTATTTTGAAGCCCACCGCTCCGTCTTTTCCGGTGTTTAAGACTTTTATTTTGAAGCCCACCGACCGGACCGGAAGTATTGTTGTGATTATCCTAGCCGACAACTTGTCTCGTCCGGTTGTGTTTTTTAGTTTTAACGTTAGCTACTAACGTTAGATGCAGCTACTACAGGCAATCAACGATGAGGAGGAAGCGTCAAAGCAGTATTATAATAGAATAGCTGTGGTGCGTAGGCACTGCAGCACGACTCGAAAACGACCTGCTATAATAAATTAATTCATGTTTAACTTGTCCCCGTCTCCAGTCCTTTGACTAGCCCCACCCGTTCATGATGCATGTAATTGTATTAACGTTATTCTGTGTTATTCTAACGTTACACTACAAATAACGCTACTTGGTTAAAAGGAGCAACACTATTGAGAAATGTAGTTAAGCTATGTGGTGTTGCCCCACGGAGCTCCTGTGCTGTGCTGTAGTAAAGCCAGCGGCCCGCCTCCCAACACGGACAGTGACTGACAAGGGGCACTGGTTCCGCCTCATTAAAACAAACGCGCAAATAGCAATTAATCGCGCCCGTCAAAATCATTGCATTCATTTTAATTATCGCGGCAATTAATCGATTTATTGCTTATCGCGGCAGGCCTAGCGGTCTGCCTTGACAGGGCAGTATACCACAGAGCGTTGAACAGTGATAGTTTTGTCCTCTTCATAATAATCTCTAAAAGTTTGCGATTGCCATTGGTACCTCTCTACTCACTGCTGCTCCCTTTCGAGTGCTCTCAACTCTGGCGTGAGAACCCCCCACACTAAACTAGCCCAGTTCAAAAGGTAAGCGATACTGCCACCTATCGGGATTCGATCATCATTTCAATTCTAATTTACTCAGAGGTACCAGGAACACACACCAAGGTCCGCTTGACTGTTTAGAATAATAATAACAAAACAAACAAAAAAACGAGATAACAGTTGGCTTTGAAAAACGAGAAATCTCGTTTTTGGCAGCCAATGAGTTAAGGGGTGAATGTTTCATTTCCATCATTCAATAGGACAACCTGACCTTTAACCTTCAAGATAAGCAAACTGATCTGATGTGCTCTCCTCACCACAACGCTTCCAGGCCCTATTCCCCATACCTGGTTCAACTAAGTCGATCAAGAGTCCCATTATCCAGATTCAATTAACCCGATGTTTGAAGCCGGGATTTTCCTGTTCCTCGAAGGTGGATTCAGTCTTGTTAACTCGAACCAGACTTGATACTCAGGATCAGTGCGCGCGCCCGCCTCAGCTGAGAAGACAGCAAGTGTCGAGAGCAGAAATCCTGATTTTCTAACGGCATTGATTGATTGATTGATTTAAAACTTTATTAACAGATTGCAGTACGGCTCAATAGCCTCGCCGACAAGTTAAATGCATAATCTATAGGCAAATTTTAAGTCCCTCATTACCCCAATCAATCAGATTATATTTCTTTAAACGTGCCCTGCTGGCAGTAGGTTCATGGAATGGATAATCAAATGAGATCTTGCTAGCGAAAATAATTAGTTCAACAGTTTCAGAATAAGGATACGGCTCTCTTATCCATTGATGGATGTATGGTTGATGTTTCATTTGTCTGCCACCGTGGTCTGATGGTCGAGCATTTTGCCTTTCACACGGACGACCCGCGTTCGAATCCCACTTCTTCTAGTTTTCTTTTTTAAATGTAAATACTTCAATTTGGTGCACGTTGAGAGCTATATAAAGAATGACATCCTCAATGCATGTAGATTTATAATATTTTAACTTAAAACTAGGCTACTTTTGCGTATAATCATTAATATTATATTCAAAAAAAATTATATCGGAAACGCGGGGTCTCAAACTCGGGTCGCCTGCTTGCCAGGAGTGAACACTGGCCGTTGGACCACTGTGCCAGATGGGATATATTCATTGTGTATCCATCAATGGACAAGAGACCCGTGTTTAGAATATTTTTCTTTTGAATTAAGTTTTATCTCTTTATTCTCAAATGCATTAATCCCAGTTACAATATCACAATAACGTGTGAGTGATGATACAATTCAACAATCCTCAGATTCCTCGTAATTCATAATCCACAAAAACCACAATCCACGCATAGACACTTCAATTTTATGCTTGAATGAAACACAATCCAGGCGCTCCCACAGCGGAAAATATGAAAGGAATCAGAGCCAAACGAGCGATAGGTTTCAATCATTAAAAATATCCCCGCGGGATTCACATTTGCAATGCTGCGCGTTGTTAAAATAACCACATAATGTGTACATCGCACCTAGCGAGCGCCACGGTATATATAACGTGCATTATTTAGGACAACGTGAATTTAGTATCAGCATTTTGGGTCTATTTCACATTTCAAAAGCCCCCTCTAGAAGAATGAAGCACAAGAACATAATTCAGAATGGTATAATGCAGATCTAGACTGTGAGAATCATTTCAGGAAGCAAGCTGGCATTTCTTTGCGGGGGCGTGGCCATGGTTCATCCAGCTAACTGAACTTAAACCTGCTCTCGACCAGGCTCAAACTTTTTGATCTGTTAGCATGGTGATTTAGACAATCGAGCGTCGGGGAATGGAAAGGTCTGGCTTAAGTCAGGCTATACTGGAAATTATCCGGCTAACTCAGGTAGCCAGGTACGGGGAACGGGGCCCAGGTGGGGATTTTACATGAGCTGCGTTATTCACAATGACATTATTAGAGGTCCCAGTCAAAACAACATCATTGGTATGTGAGGAGGGAGAGCTACTATGTCGTCCCAAGTTCCACTGTGTGATTTGTTTTTGCTGGCGGGGAGTAGTAGTCAGACAGAAATGAACACATGCTAAATAAACATGTCTGGATCTGTCTTTGCAGGGGCTTAATGCCAGGAGCTTCTCCCTGTCCCCGCCAGCCAGACTGCCATCCGTGGGCCTGCGGTCGGCCTCTTACTCCCCCCGGCCTCCGGCGGCGCGGTGGGCCTCCGGAAAAGCTCCCCCACCGCCGCGGAGCCAGACGACGTCTTGGCTGGAGAGGTCACTCAAGCCCCCCTCGCCCTGGGAGGCGGCCTCACGCCACCCGCTGGGCCTGGTGGACGAGGCCTTCGTCCTGCGGGACATCCAGCAGATCATCGCGTCCAACGTGCGCTCGGCCGCCCAGCGCAAGATGCTCCCCGAGCCGCCGGCGGAGTGGACGGCCCGGGTCTCCTACGAGCCGCCCCCGAGGACCGTCAGCAGCCGGACCTGGAGCCTGGGCCAGAGCCGCCCCCCCCCCCGGCCCACCTTTTTCCTGTCCCCGACCAGGAGCACCGTCTCTGCCCCCGCCGCCGCCGGGCCTGCCGGTTACAGGTCCCTGCCCAGACAGTGGCAACCTCAGCACGCCGTGACAGAGGCCAGCCTTGGACTCCCGAGGGCCCCGTTGGAGTACAGGAGACCCCTGGGACAGACCACCTACAAGGCTGTGTTCACCAGCACCACTTGGAGGCAGTAAGCGATAGAGCTCGCCGTTAAACGAGAGAGGAAATCAAATGACTGCCATATTTTTTTTCAAAATCAATATCCACTTATAAAGACATGCAATAAAGGGGCTGACGTACTGATGGAAGAGAGCGAGTTGGTTACTAGTATTGATGACGGTTGAAAAGGGTGAAAGAGTTTTAAGAAGGCCTTCCTGTTTTTGAAGTCACTTTTCTTGTAGAGTGGTATCTAGCAAATGCTCTCGGATCAAAAGTGTGATAGTTGAAATTATTAGCAATGTCCACTTAAATGTGGACACTGTCAATTATTCCATAATCTATGGATACTTTCGTATTTTACTGGCTATAGCTGCAAACATCCCCCCCCCCCCCCCCTCACCCCCCCAAGCTATATGTAAATGATGCATTTCAACTTTCAACGGTGGATACTCTTTTCAGAGGAAGCTAACTAGGTATGTTGTTAAGAGTGGAACGTACTGTACACGAATGTACATGTATGTTATAGAACCAAGCGAGTGCAAGGACTGAAGGTGAAGTAAATGATTTGTTGGCAGTCATAACTTGGTTCTGATCTAAAATATATGAACTGTTGAAGTACGTTACGATGGGTATAGTAGGCTACGAGGATAGCGCTGAGCTCGTGTTTTTGTGACGTTCATTTGAGGATGCTAGAAGCATTCGGTTGCCTATACCCACTGCAGTGACATTAGAACTGCGTTGTTTTTTAGTTTGACATCAACGAGTGACATGTTGTGGTTTTTACTGTTCATCAAGGTGTGATGTTCCACCGTGGATGTATTTAGCATGCTACGTTTTGTTGTGATTCTGCACTTTTTCTCCTTCTGTCTCGTCGGTCCGTCTAACTCCATGGCTGACGGTGGGTTTATGTCGCACATTAATGAACATGAATGTAAATGTGTGAGACAGTGTTAGCCAAAGCTAATTTTCAACTGTTGTCCCTGGGCCTGGTGTTAAAAAGCCGCTAAAAAAGAAAGCATAATATATGGCATACAGTTCAGTTCAGTTCAGAACAGGTTAAAAACACATCATGCAAAATATGTACAGCAGACATGTACAGACAATTTACAAACAATAATACGACGTAATTAGGTACAAATGATCATACATGTACAAATCGGGTGTAAACCGGGTTTAAAATAGAGGGGGGAAAGGCTAAATCTATAACTCAGCACATCGGGGGCGGACCATTTTGTTACGTAAGCCTCCATTTAGACAGATGAATACATTTTTTCTGTCTCTCTTTTTATTTACAACATCATCATGCACCGGCATGATAGGCCTATAGCCCGGTGATGTATTGAGAGTGGGAGGACGTGGAAGGATCCACCAGGGCATACGTTACCTCCCCTCCCCTCCCTCGCCAGACATCTTCCCTGAGATTACACCTCAGACACCCGTTACGTAACCCGACACAAAGCAGCCACGGAGCCCCCTGCTGTGTGTTCGAGAGGGTGAGAGATGTGCGGCGCTGGACTCCCAATGACCCCCCCCCGCCATGAGTCGTACCGGGCTGTTCCGGGCTATTTTCTTCCTCTCTCCCATATGAGAAATGCATTCCAAGGATATTAATGACAGAGAGGATAAAAGTGAATGATTGCGTTTAGTCTATATGATAGGTGCGCTGCAGTACAGTGCAGCTCGAGATAAATGCGTACAAATATGTCGTGTAATATATGTCTATGTTGCACATTCGCGGTGTGGGATTATGATATAATAGTCTGTTGATTTGTGATCATCTCCGAGAATTAAACGCTGAGTGTACATATTGTGCTAATAACAACATAAAGAGCTCCGGTTTAGCTTAGCCTACGGTGTTATGCTTTGCCTCTCGGTCTTAGCAGCCCACGTATATTACGGGACTGACGTCCAATTTATATCTAGCGTGGTGGAAGAAAGTACATGGTTATTTTAATTTTTTTTCGGAAGTGAAAGTGGAAATACCTAGATGAAAAAATACTCAAAGTGCTTTTCTTTAAAAAAATATTATACTTAAGTAAAAGTAGAGACGTATTTGATGTTGAATGTACTTAAGTAGCAAAAGTAACTAGCAGCTGAATGGGTTGAGATGAATGTAGTGGAATAAAAAAAAGTACCAATATTCCTTTTGAAAGGTAGTGGAATGAAGCTACAAAGTTCCTTAAAATGAAAATACTCAAGTAAAGTACAAAGTTGTCATAAGATATTCCTTTATTGATCCCCTTGGGGGAAATTCAAGCGTCATAGCAGCATTGGGGGGGAGTACAGTTATGGGCAGTCAGTGTAATAGTAGAAAGACATAAATATAGGCAATACAATTTTATCTGAATATAAAAACATGATACAAAATAAACAGTGTAAAGAATAAGTCAAGTACAGTGCTTGAGTAAAAATACTTAGATACTTCCCCCTACTTATTTCTGTTCTGCTTCCTGCATTCCGTCAGTCATGATGTTGTCAAAGAACAATGTGATTTTTATCTTCAATACCAATGATGCTGATTTAGATTTTGACATAAAGCATTTTCAAAATAAAGAGTGTGTTTCTCTTTTCTCTCTCTGTTCTCCGGGGCTGAAACATGCTCTTCTGGGCCGCGTGTCGCCCGCTGTGGTGCTTCTGTCACGGGAGCCCCTGTGTGTGTGATGTGATGCGTTCTCCTGGACAGTCACATGTTCCATCCAACAGAGAGAGGGGGGGGGCTTGTTGCCATAGAGACAGCCAGTTACATAATTACAGTGGGCTTACTGTAGCTTAAGTGTGTGTGTGTTTGTCTGTGTGTGTGTATGAGTATTTAATTTCAAACCTTTATTTAAACTCGAAAGGCAACTGAGGTTTCGCTCATTTGCAGTTTGATTGATTGATTGAAAACTTTATTAACAGATTGCAGAATGGGTACAAATACAGTACAGCTCAATACTAACAACTGCTAAGAGGATGAAGACCAGAAAAATACTTTTGTCTTGGTACAGATGTATGTGTGTTTTGCTGAACGAGGTCAAACACCCTCATCGCAACTTACTGTGCTCCGGTTTAAAGGGACATTTCACTTCAGTAGAACTTGTCAAAAATCCTCAGTCTTACCTCTATGTTAAGGTCATCTACTAGTAAACTAGTGACCTCTGCTGTCCCTGTCGTCTGCTGTCACGGCCTCCTCCCAGGCACCTCACTCACTTCCATTCATACAGAGGACCTAAATGATTTGATTTGATTTTATCTTTATTTATCTCGAACAACCATAAACACACAAACGTGAAATAACAAAAAAAAAGCAATTGTCAGCATAGCTCAAGACAAATGGTTTTGTTCGAGAAGGGACAGAAAGAAGCAAAGCTTATCTGGTCCTGCCCCTTCCTTACAATATCACAATAAAAGTCGAAAGAAGAGTAAAAGAAAAGGCTAAATATAATACTTCTGAATTATATTATAAAAGTATTATTATTAATTATCATTATTATTACTACCCTACTACTATGCCACTATACTATGCTACTACTACTACTACTACTACTACTACTACTACCTATTGTGCTAATATGTCTATACTACTATGCTACTATACTTATACTACTACCTGTCATGCTAATATGTCTATACTACTCTGCTACTATACTTATACTACTACCTGTCATGCTAATATGTCTACTCTATACTACTCTGATACTATACTTATACTATACCTATCATGCTAATATGTCTATACTACTCTGCTACTATACTTATACTACTACCTGTCATGCTAATATGTCTATACTACTCTGCTACTATACTTATACTACTACCTGTCATGCTAATATGTCTATAATACTCTGATACTATACTTATACTATACCTATCATGCTAATATGTCTATACTACTCTGCTACTATACTTATACTACTACCTATCATGCTAATATGTCTATACTACTCTGCTACTATACTTATACTACTACCTATCATGCTAATATGTCTATACTACTCTGCTACTATACTTATACTACTACCTATCATGCTAATATGTCTATGCTACTCTGATACTATACTTATATTACTACCTATCATGCTAATATGTCTATGCTACTCTGATACTATACTTATACTACTACCTATCATGCTAATATGTCTATACTACTCTGCTACTATACTTATACTACTACCTATCATGCTAATATGTCTATACTACTCTGCTACTATACTTATACTACTACCTATCATGCTAATATGTCTATGCTACTATGCACTCTTAGAAGTGCAAGTTCAACACTATTTGACGAACAATGCCACTGACCCTTAGCTGCCAGAGTTGTACCCTTCCTGCTGACTTGTTCACAATTTGTAAGTCGCTTTGGATAAAAGTGTCAGCTAAATGACTAAATGTAAAATTATATATATTAAGACTGCTGGTTCTTGACCAGTTCTAGTAAGTAAGTAAAACTTTATTTTGATAGCGCCTGTGCTTCACAGCATTATTTTAAAACATCAGTGAAAATACAAGAAATAAAACGTGTGAAGAGAAGAAAAAACATTAAAATTAGCTATGGGTGTTTAAAAAACCTGCCTGTAGATTGAAGTAGGTTTTTAGCTGCCTTTTAAAAATTTTAAAAGTTAAAAGTTTTAAAAGTTTTCAGGACTAAAGGGAGGGCGTTCCAGAGCCTTGGGGCTGCAGTCACCGCAAAAGCTCGGTCCCCTTTGGTTTTGAGTCTGGTCCTGGGCACCACCAGGAGCTCCTGATGTGATGACCGCAGTGACCGGCTGGAGGAAAGTGGATGTATGAGATCATTGATGTAGGGGGGGGGGGGGGGGGGGGCTAACACCAGGACCTTGAAATTGATCCTGGAGTTTACCGGGAGCCAGTGCAGGGAAGCGGCATGATTGTTTTGGCCTAGTGAGTAGCCTGATTGATTTGTTCACTTCAGTTCTACTGAAGTGAAATATCCCTTTAACATCCCTCCTTCTCCCCTGGCGTGACTCGTGTCCAGTAAACCCTCCTCTCCTCCTGTTTTTGCCTCTAACATATCAGGACGGGAGGACAAGGGAAACCACCCCACCCACAAATCACCATGACTGCTTTATTGTCCGTTTTGTCCGTCATTGTGGTTTACGGTGCAGCTGAT